>NC_041229.1:37061843-37120319 GCF_002837175.3 Physeter macrocephalus
TTTATTGTCAGTTGTTTCTAGGTATTTTTTGATTTCCTCTTTGATTTCTTCAGTGATCTCTTGATTATAAGTAGTGTATCATTTAGCCTCAGTGTGTTTGTATTTTTTGCCGATTTTTTCCTGTAATTGATATCTAGTCTCATAGTGTTGTGGTCGGAAAAGATACTTGATACAATTTCAATTTTCTCAAATTTACCAAGGCTTGATTTGTGACCCAAGATATGATCTATCCTGGAGAATGTTCCATGAGCACTTGAGAAGAATGTGTATTCTGTTGATTTTGCATGGAATGTCCTACAAATATCAATTAGGTCTATCTTGTTTAATGTATCATTTAAAGCTTGTGTTTTCTTATTTACTTTCATTTGGATGATCTGTCCATTGGTGAAATTGGAGTGTTAAAGTCCCTTACTATGATAGTTTTACTGTCGATTTCCCCTTTCATGGCTCTTAGTATTTGCCTTATGTATTGAGGTGCTCCTATTTGGGGTGCATAAATATTTACAATTGTTATATCTTCTTCTTGGATCAATCCCTTGATCATTATGTAGTGTCCTTCTTTGTCTCTTGTAATAGTCTTTATTTTAAAGTCTATTTTCTCTGATATGAGAATTGCTATTCGGGCTTTCTTTTGATTTCCAGTTGCATGGAATATCTTTCTCCAGCCCCTCACTTTCAGTCTGTATGTGTCCCTAGGTCTGAAGTGAGTCTCTTATAGACAGCATATATACGGGTCTCATTTTTGTATCCATTCAGTCAGTCTATGTCTTTTGGTTGGAGCATTTAATCCATTTACATTTAAGGTAATTATCGATATGTATGTTCCTCTTCCCATTTTCTTAATTGTTTTGGGTTTGTTATTTTCTACTGAGAGATCAGCTGTTAACCTTATGGTGATTCCCTTTGTGTTACTTGTTGTTTTTCCCTTTCTGCTTTTAAAATTTTTTCTTTGTATTTAATATATGTCTTGGCATGTTTCTCCTTGGATTTATCCTGTATGGGACTCTCTGTGCTTACTGGACTTGATTAACTATTTCCTTTCCCATATTAGGGAAGTTTTCAACTCTAATCTCTGCCAATATTTTCTCAGTCCTTTTATTTTTCTCTTCTTCTTCTGGGACCCTATAATTCGAATGTTGGTGCATTTAATGTTGTCCCAGAGGTCTCTGAGACTGTACTCAATTCTTTTCATTCCTTTTTCTTTATTCTGCTTTGCAGTAGTTATTTCCACTATTTTATCTTCCAGGTCACTTATCCATTCTTCTGCCTCAGTTATTCTGCTATTGATCCCTTCCAGAGATTTTTAAATTTCATTTATTGTGTTATTCATCAGTGTTTGTTATTTAGTTCTTTTAGGTCCTTGTTAAGCATTTCTTGTATTTTCTCTATTCTATTTCCAAGATTTTGGATCATCTTTACTATCATTATCCCTGACTTCTCATTTTGCTTATCTTACTGTGTTTGGGGTCTCCTTTTTGCAGGCTGCAGGTTTGTAATTCCTGTTGTTTTTGGTGTCTGTACCCAGTGGCTAAGTTTGGTTCAGTGTGTTGTGTAGGCTTCCTGGTGGAGTGGACTAGTGCCTGTGTTATGGTGGATGAGGCTGGATCTTGTCTTTCTGGTGGGCAGGAGATTTTTAAATTTCATTTATTGTGTTATTCATCAGTGTTTGTTATTTAGTTCTTTTAGGTCCTTGTTAAGCATTTCTTGTATTTTCTCTATTCTATTTCCAAGATTTTGGATCATCTTTACTATCATTATTCTGAATTCTTTTTCAGGTAGATGGCCTATTTCCTCTTCATTTGTTAGGTCTGGTGGGTTTTGCCTTGCTCCTTCATCTGCTGTGTGTTTTTCTGACTTCTCATTTTGCTTATCTTACTGTGTTTGGGGTCTCCTTTTTGCAGGCTGCAGGTTTGTAATTCCTGTTGTTTTTGGTGTCTGTACCCAGTGGCTAAGTTTGGTTCAGTGTGTTGTGTAGGCTTCCTGGTGGAGTGGACTAGTGCCTGTGTTATGGTGGATGAGGCTGGATCTTGTCTTTCTGGTGGGCAGGTCCACGTCTGGTGGTGTGTTTTGGGATGTCTGTGGCCTTATTATGATTTTAGGCAGCCTCTCTGCTAATGGATTGGGTTGTGTTCCTGTCTTACTAATTGTTTGGCATAGGGTGTCTAGCACTGTAGCTTGCTGGTGTTTGAGTGAAGCTGGGTCTTGGCATTGAGATTGAGATCCCTGGGAGATTTTCACCTTTTGATATTACATGCAGCTGGGAGGTCTCTTGTGAACCAGTGTCCTTAACTTGGGTCTCCCATGTCAGAGGCATAGCCCTGACACCTGGCGGTAGCACCAAGAGCCTTTCATCCACATGGCTCAGAATAAAAGGGAGAAAATATATAAAAGAAAGAAAGAAAGAAAGAAAGAAAGAAAGAAAGAAAGAAGAAAAAATTAAAAATGAAGTTATTAAAATAAAAAATAATTATTAAGAATAAAAAAATTTTAAGTAATAAAAAAAAATATGGACTGACAGAACCCTAGGACAAATGGTAAAAGCAAATCTATATGACAAAATCACCCACAGAAGCATATACATACACATTCACAGAAAGAGAAGATGGGAAATAGATATATATATATATTTGCTCCCAAAGTCCACCTCCTGATGTTGGGATGATTCCTTGTCTATTCAGGTATTCCACAGATGCAGGGTACATCAAGTTATTTGTGGAGATTTAATCCTCTGCTCCTGAGGCTGCTGGGAGAAATTTCCCTTTCTCTTCTTTGTTTGCACAGCTCCTGGGGTTCAGCTTTGGATCTGGCCCCGCCTCTGCGTGTAGGTGACCTGAGGGCGTCCATTCTTTCATCAGACAGGATGGGGTTAATGCAGCGGCTGATTCAGGGGCTCTGGCTCACTCATGCCCAGGGAGAGAGAGAGGTACTGATGCGGGGCGAGCCTGCGGTGGCAGATGCCGGCATGACATTGCAACAGCCTGAGGCATGCCGTGTGTTCTCCTGGGAAAGTTGTCCCTGGATAACGGGACCCTGGCAGTGGTGGGCTGCATAGGCTCCCAGGAGGGGAGGTGTGGATAGTGACCTGTGCTCGCACATAGGCTTCTTGGTGGCGGCAGCAGCAGCCTTAGCGTCCCATGCCCGTTTCTGGGGTCCACGTTGATAACCGCAGCTCACCCCCATCTCTGGAACTCCTTTAAGCGGCGATCTTAATACCCTCTTCTTGTGCACCAGGAAACAAAGAGGCAAGAAAAAGTCTCTTGCCTCTTCGGCAGCTCCAGACTTTTTCCCTGACTCCCTCCCCACTAGCTGTGGTGCACTAGCCCCCTTCAGGCTGTGTTCACACAGCCAACCCTGGTCCTCTCCCTGGGATCCAACCTCTGAAGCCCGAATCTCAGCTCCCAGCCCCTGCCCACCCCTGTGGGCAAGCAGACAAGCCTCTCGGGCTGGTGGGTGCTGGTCGGCACCGATCCTCTGTGCGGGAATCTCTCTGCTTTGCCCTCTGCACCCCTGTTGCTGCGCTCTCCTCCGTGACTCTGAAGCTCCCCCCCTTCGCCACCTGCAGTCTCTGCCCACAAAGCGGCTTCCTAGTGTGTGGAAATATTTCCTCCTTCACAGCTCGCTCTCACTGGTGCTGTCCCGTCCCTATCCTTTTGTCTCTGTTTTTTCTTTTTTTCTTTTGCCCTACCCAGGTACAGGGGGAGTTTCTTGCTTTTGGGGAGGTCTGAGGTCTTCTGCCAGCATTCAGTAGGTGTTCTGTAGGAGCTGTTCCACATGTAGATGTATTTCTGATGTATCTGTGGAGACGAAGGTGATCTCTGCATCTTACTCTTCCGCCATCTTGAAGCTCCCTGGTTTTATATTGATGGCTTATGAAAGTTTCTTTTAGCATCATTGCTCATTATTGTTCATGTCACGTGACCTTTTAGAAGTTCTCAAATTTGGAGAATATCTCTACTATGCTTCTTTCATATATGAGGTGTTACAGATGTGCTCACTCTTTGTAGTAATGTTACCTGTTTTGTGCCTTTATGAATTCTGATAAATTCTATTTTATGAAATTCTCATTTTAAAATTTTAAAGTATGGTACATTTATAATTGAATACAGGTTTCCCCCACTCTCCAAAAGTAGAGTGTTCCTATGAAACCTTCCATAAGCCAAAATAGTGTAAACAAAGTTCATAGAAGCAAAAATCCTCTTCGGATTTCTTTCAGTTAGTTAAAACAGGTACTAACATAGGTCTTTCATGAAAGAGAAGGCCTGTAAAGTGAACTTTCAAAAAGCAGGAGATACATGTATTCCATTATCAAGTATATTACTAAAAAGAGGGAATCATTTTGATCAGACATCAATGAGAATTGAATCCTCTACTTAAGATTTTACACATTCTGGTGTTTGGGAAAATTCTCCCCAAGTTAGCTTCTAGTTTCTACTTTTCAAATGTTGTGTCTTCTCTGCTACCCACACACTTCTTGTAACAAGTACAGTAGGTACTTTCACATCCCCATGAGATCTCTAGCACTAGATTTTCCTGATCTAATGCTGGGTAAGTTGGCAGACAGGGCAATAGTAGACTGGAAGCCATTCCTGCAATGACATCTAGCAATAATTTATCTACACCAAGAAGTGACTGCAAACCATATAAACATCCCATCAAACCCAAACAAATGTGTCTGCAATTTCATTTCCTCTTAGATTCCAAGAATGCCCACAGCCACTCCAGTGTCACTGACATGAGGGTAATGTAGGGGAAAATCAGAGGGGAAAGAGACAGCAACCTCACTTTAACTGATCGCTCTTAGAAAGTACAACTTTTGCAAATTTTCCAAAAACATATGACCATATGAGTACATTGCTAAATCTCATTCATTAGGTGCACAGTAAATCCACTCCTAATAATTCTTTTTTTCATTCCTAATAATTCTTACTCGTTCATTGATTCAACAAATATTTGTTTTATGGAAAATATTAGCTCATAAAATTTTTCCCTTTAATTCTGACAGTTTGGGAAAACATAGCTAGAAAATTTACATGTACACTTTATTTTTCTAGCAAAAAAAAATTTGCAAGAATTCTTTCTGGACCTACTCATGAACTTGGTAACACTTAGTGAAATTCAGCATGAAGCTATATAATTCTAAATTGATGATATAGGTCAAAATGTTTCATATAGGGGACTGAAGAGGACTGAAAAATGAGTTTTTGGTTGGTTTCCATCATGAGAGTTACAATATATCTGCCAAATATCTGAATATTTCACATGCATCTTGTGTCAGACACATAACAGCTTCATGGAAACACTGAAAAACAAAGTACTTGCTGTGTAGCTAGGGAAATATATTTTGTGAGATTTGAAATCTAGAGACAATGTTCTTCAAACAACTTAAAGAAGGGAATGACCAGCTTTCTGAAAAGATTTTTCCAGTAAACACTTCTCAAGAGGTTAGACAATCTATATATATAATATAGAGATGTATAGACATTTACAAACACTCTTTTTCATTGTTTCTGGGGAAATGATCATTCTCTGAGATTGTAAAATGGCTATAGTAAGTTGATATGCTGATTGATCAGTCTAAGGAGACTAGGATGGGTGAATTGGAGCAATATTTGCAATAAGTCTTGGTTTTTCTCAACATCTTGGGATTACTCAGAGAGCACAACTCTGCCTCCTACATATTTTGGTGGCTTCACATTTTATTGCATTGAAGCTAAAGTTTTGTTTAAATTATATTTTTTTAATTTTAGAAAGCAAATTTTATTAAATATTCTACCTCAAAAAATGTAGGTTAGCCTTCAAAGACACAAAGTGTTTATGTCAATGATATTACAACATGTAGATTGTTCATATCTCATGAATTTTAAAGATTAGGCAAATATAAAACAGGGAAATTGGCAAACTATTTCCTGCCCCAAAAGAAATACCATCTTTTGTGCCTCTCGGTTTCCTTCCCCAGCCACCCAAGTGATCGACTAGGACCACCAGTTGTGGATTCTGCCTGCATCAGCACCATTCAATTTCTGCTATCTACAGGTTCAAATCTGCCTCACCGGGGGAAAAGGGACTTTTTTTTATTAGATACTCACAACCCAAGTAATGTGGCATACAATAATTCACAGTCTTATTTTAGATCAGTAGACCACCTAGAAAAACATCACAGAAGCCCATAATAACCATGATCTACAGCTCACTCATTAGACAGCTGGACTTCTGCTCTGCTCTAAACCCCAAAACCAGCTCTGTGTCTGTGTCATCCCCAGTCCCCACTCCCATTCTCCTACCCTTTGACACTTAACCTCCCTGGTAAATGGATGCTAGTTTTTTCTATGGACCATGATTATGAACTTGGACTCTTTCTTCCCTTAAGATTAAGTCTTTCCCAGAGGGATTCTTCAACCCCTGTTGCTAGAACATCCCACCTGCCTTACAGACATGTCAGGACACACCTGAATCCTGAGAGGAGCATAGTTTAGCTTCAAGGGATGAGCCACACTACATTACAATTTGAAGTTGAGATAGAAAAAGCTTTCCAACAAACAACTCATATAAACAAATTAATGAAAAAAAGATTAATTGTGTGTATGTTTAAAATAAACTGAGTTTATGTATGATGAACTTAAAAGCCTTATTTTCTAAACACTGGCAGGAATAATTCATTTTTTTTTTTGGAAAGCACCTGTTGCTATAATGTACATTTGCTCTTTTAGAGCATCAGTAACCTGTTACCTCTTTCAGAAAACTGAATGGTACCCCAGAGCTCCCAAAGAAATAACTTACCTTCCAATGAGTGGTTAACTCAGTGCAATGCTGAATCGGATCCTTTACAAAATGAATAAAACCCACAAAGCTGCTATTGTTTCATTGTATGTCACAAAACAATGTTGTTGAATAATACAATTCTTTTAAGCACAAAATAATTCAAAACTTGGTTATATTTCCCTTTACAGCAGAAAAAAATATAATGTAATAAGGATATGGAAATTAAATTTTCTGTATGAGAATTCTAGGACTTCTGTTCAATACTGCCATTTGCACACAGGAATGAAGATTTCTCTGAACTCTATTAATTTATCTTTATTTCCATTTTTAAATTGGATTTTGTGGCTATTGCCATCTCAGGATGAAGACAATTTCTAGATCTCAGTTTCAAAAAATAGATAGAATTATGTAAAAGCATGCCATTTTTTCTTCTTCCTTTTTTGATAGAGGTTATTGAAACTGATTAAAAGTTAATCAACTAGGGGCTTCCCTGGTGGTGCAGTAGTTAAGAACCCGCCTGCCAATGCAGGGGACACGGGTTCGAGCCCTGGTCTGGGAAGATCCCACATGCGCGGAGCAACTAAGCCCATGCACCACAACTACTAAGCCTGCACTCCAGAGCCTGTGAGCCACAACTATTGAAGCCTGCATGCCTAGAGCCCGTGCTCTTCAACAAGAGAGGCCACCACAATGAGAAGCCCATGCACCACAACGAAGAGTAGCCCTCGCTCGCTGCAACTAGAGAAAGCCCGTGTGCAGCAAGGAAGACCAAAACACAGCCAATAAATAAATGAATAAATTTAAAAAATAAAATAAAATAAAAGTTAATCAACTATACAATAACATCAAGAATTTTCCAAAAGTTTGTCAAATCAAAGAGAAGTAAAAGGAAATATAAAATTAATGAACCACAAGGAAAGCAGTAAACCTGCATGTATAGAACACATACCACATGCAAGACACTACAAATATATATCTCATTAAATTTTTGACACAATATTTTTTAAAGTGACATTATCTTGAATTAACAAATGATAAAATTAAGATTTTTTAAAAAAATTTTAAGTAAACTTCTCATGCTATATGATTAATAAATAGCAGAGCAAGAGTTTGGTAGTTTTGCTTAATTCAAGATACAGGCTTTAGAGAGGAAGGGGGTGGGATGAATTGGGAGATTGGGATTGACATATATACACTACTATGTATAAAATAGATAACTAATGAGAACTTACTGTATAGCACAGGGAACTCTGCTCAATGCTCTGTTGTGACCTAAATGGGAAGGAAATCCAAAAAAAGAGGAGACATATATATATGTATAGCTGATTCACTTTGCTGTACATCAGAAACTAACACAACATTGTAAAGCAACTATACTCCAATAAAATTTTTTTTTAAAAATCTCTACTTTAGAGGAGGTCTAAGAAACATAGAATTATTCTCATAACCCAATTGTCAATGTGATTACTGACTGTTATTTTATTTCCTACAACAATGCCATTTGAATAAAAGTAGCACTGAAATGAAAAAAATAAATAAATTCAAAATTAAATAAGTAAAAAAATTTAAAAAGATACAGGCTTTTTCTACCACACTATGCTGCCTTCAAGAAAGTTAACTCCTAGGAGGTAATCAAAACGTTTTCTAGGTTAACTGTTGTTAGGTTTTGATTTATTTTACATGTTACAAACCCCAATAGTGGGTAAAAGACTTTTTAGATCCCACGATGCCGAGGTTAATAGGTAGTTGCTTCTCTACTGGTATCAGTTGTGTTAATGTGTTGACTTCAGCAGGTTCACTAAATATCTTCAAGTTCCCATGTTAGCATTTGCCAAGTAATGTGTTCAATTCAAAAGTCCAAATGAGGGTCCTCTGCTACAATGTTCTCATTGATCATTTTTTCTAAAAATAAAATAATGAGATCTCATGGCATTGATATGCATTAGTAAGGCAAAGAAAGTAGAATTTGCTTTTTGATTTTAAAAAGACTGACTAGGGGCTTCCCTGGTGGTGCAGTGGTTGAGAGTCCGCCTGCCGATGCAGGGGACGCGGGTTCGTGCCCCGGTCCTGGAAGATCCCACATGCCGCGGAGCGGCTGGGCCCATGAGCCATGGCCGCTGAGCCTGCGCGTCTGCAGCCCGTGCTCCGCAACGGGAGAGGCCACAACAGTGAGAGGCCCACGTACCGCAAAAAAAAAAAAAAAAAAAAAAATTTCATATTAAAAGACTGACTAACGAACTCAATATGAGTCTTCTGAGTCTATTTCACTCATCTATCCATTCTTCCATTCATTCAACAAAATTTATTGGGCACCTCCTGCATGCCTTGTACTATTTTTGCTATATATATAAGTAAATGAGACAAAGTTTCTCTCTTCACAGAACTTGTATTTTCGGAGATCATAGGGTAGAGAAGAATAAAGTTGGGGTATTTATTCACCAGCTCCCTCCTGATAAGGTAAGTATGTTGGCTATGCCCCTCCATCTAAGTCTATCACTTCTTCAGGTGACCCTCTCTACACAACTGGTTTTCTCCTGATACTAGGTTTAGAGGTGATAACTTGTCCTAACTGATGCTACTGCAGCATCCTTTGTGGGTTATTTTAATCCTGCCCACACCTTTATTAAACTCCTCTCATGGTCCTGTTTTGGTGTGCCATATATTCCTCACTATCTTAGAGCCCTTGATTCTTGTCTGCTTTTTCTACTGTCTAAATCTTGCCTTTTCTACTGTCTGCTGACATGTCTAAGAATTTATGTGAGGAAGAGACATGTAGACTAATTATAAATATGACATCTTCAGAAGAAAATCTAAAGTTCATGAAGGTGAGGGGAAAAGGAGAGTGGTTAATCAAGTGATAAAATGAAAAAAGTCAAAGAAATAAGGGAGTTATGGCAGCAATATGAAACAGGCTATCCTAGTTTACTGGCCCCTTCTCAGGAGCCTTCCCTGAAATAGTCATATAGTCACTCGGTAGTCAATCAATCTGTGTATGTGTGTTTGTGTGTGTGTGTGTGTGTGTGTGTGTGTGTGTGTGTATGTGTGTGGTGTGTCCCTCCCTCCCTTTATGGTTAGCTCAGTCTTCTCTGAAAAGCTCTGATGTTTTATTTTACAACCATCACAGAGTTGCCTAAACCTATCAAGGATGTGTCTGCTCTACCAAGCCATTCCATTTTCTTAGGTCACACACCTGTCAAAGTGGAGGGAATATCTGTACAGAAGAATGTCCATGAATGAATATACAGAGAATAACAGAATTAGAAAAATCATCATTTTCCAGATCAAATGTAATATTTGATTTAGGCAAGGGTATCAATGGATACAAAAACATTGGTAAAAAATGTTAAGGAACAAGATATTCACAAATTCTAATGTATTACACTATGAATTATTTTAAATTTGCAAAGAGAAAAATATACCTTTAAAATTGAGACTTCTAGGAGCCACCATCTTCCTGGGTGATCAAACTTATCATCACTTATCAAGAACAATCTGATATTATATGCTTTAGAATGGAGTGTGTTATGAAATATAGATTATCACCTATCAAGCACTCTTACCAAAATGCTTAACTTATAAAATGTCAAAACTCTGGACCTAACTTCCAGTTTCCAAGAGAGACAGAGAATAGAGGAACAAGTTAATCAACAATGTGAGGAAAATAATCAGATGAAAGGCACAAGAAAATGACAAGACAGATGTTCAGAGTTCTTTAAAAAGTCAATGTCAAAAGACCCAAAATAGCCAAAGAAGTTTTGAGAAAAAAGAACAAAGCTGGAGGCATCACACTTCCTGACTTCAAACTATATTACAAAGTGATAGTCATCAAAAGGGTATGGTATTGACATAAAAACAGACACATAGCTCAATAGAACAGAACAGAGAGCCCAGAAATAAATCTGTGCATATATAGTCAATTAAGTTATGACCAAGGAGCCAAGAACACTCAATAGGGAAAGGACAGTTTCTTCAATGATTGACATTGAGGAAACTGGACAGCCACATGCAAAATAATGAAATGGACCCCTATCTTACATCATACCAAAATCAACTCAAAGTGGATTAAAGACTTGAGCATAAGACCTGAAACCATAAAACACCTAGAGGAAAACATAAGGGGTGAACTCCTTGAAACTGGTCTTGGCAATGATTTTTTTGGATTTAACTCCAAAAGCAAAGTCAATAAAGGCAAAAATAAACCAAGTAGAACTACATCAAACTAAAAAGCTTCTGCACAACAAAGGAAAACATCAACAAAGTAAAAGTGCAACCTACTGAATGGAAGAAAATATTTGCAAACCATGTATCCAATAAAAGGTTAATATCCAAAATATCCAAGGAATTCAATTAATAGCTAGAAAAAAACAAATAACCCAATTTAAAATGGGCAAAGGACTTGACTGTACATTTTTCCAAAGAAGACATACATATGGCCAACAAGTACATGAAAAGATGTTCAACATCACCATTGATCAGGGTAAAGCAACTCAGAACCACAACGAGATATCACCTTACACCTGTTAGATTATCTTTTATCAAAAAGATAAAAGATAACAAGTGCTGGTGAGGATGTGGAGAAAAGGGAATTCTTGCACTCTGTTGGTAAGAATGTAAACTGGTACAGCCACTATGGGAAACATATGGATGTTCCTAAAGAAATTTAAAAAAAGAACTACTACATAATTCAACAATCCCACTTCTGAGTATATATCCAAAGAAAACAAAATCATTATCTCAAAAATGTATCTTCTGCACTCCCATATTCATTGCAGCATTATTCACAATAGCCAAGATATGGAAACAAGCTAAATATCCATCAATGGATTAATGGATAAAGAAGATGTGATATATATATATATGTATATATATATATATATATATATATATATATATATATATCCACAACAGAATACTACTAAATCTTAAAAAGGGAAAAATCCTGTCATTTGCAACCACATAGATGAATCTTGAGGGCATTATGCTAAGTGAAATAAGCCAGACAAAGAAAGACAAATACTGTGTGGTATCATTCATATGTGGAATCTAAAAAAAAAGTCAAAGTCATAGAAACAGAGAGTAGAAGAGTGGTAGCCAGGGCCTGGGAGGTGGAGGATATAGGGAGAAATTGGTAAAAGGGTACAAACTTTCAGCTATAAGATGAGCAAGGTCTGAGGATTTTATATAGAACATGGTGACTATAGTTGATAACATTGTGTTGTGTAATTGAAATTTGCTAAGGAAGTAAAGCTTAAATGCTCTCACCAATAAAAAAAGGTAAATATGTGAGGTGATGGATGTTAATTAACTCAAGGGGGAGGAATTCTTTCACAATGTATATGTGTATCAAATCATCATGTGTACATTTTAAAAATCTTACAATTTTATTTGTCAATTATACCTCAATATTGTAAAAAGCCAGTGTCAAGAAAAAATATGGCAGGATTACTCTAGATTAAAAGAGAGAGATCTAACAACAAAATAAAATGTGTACACATTAATTGGACCATGGATTTTTTAAACAGCTCTGAAAGACATTTGAGGTTTGGAGAAATTTTAAATATTGACTGGGTAATATTATAGAACTGTTGTTATTTTCCTAAGCCTTATTATGTAATCTGTAGCAGACTGTTATTATTCTTAGACGATACATGGTGAAGTATTTTAGGCTGAAATGTCAAAAAGTCTGCAATTTACTTTCAAAGGGTTTTGGGGTAAATTACAGAAAGAGAGAGAAAAAGCAAAAAAAGTTACAAATTTTAAATCTAGATGAATGACATGTGGATATTTACTGTTCTATTCTTTCTACACTATTGTAGGTGTGAAATGTTTCATAATAAATAGTTGGAGAAAATTTAAGAGAGTAAGAATACTAGTCAAACAATAAGGGTGTGTTAAGCACCAGCAATCGTAGGACATGGTCAAAGGACATTTCCCTGAGTGTATTTTCAGGAATACTAGTCACATGATATGACAGGAAAACAAACAATTCCATGTTTAAGGAAACTTCATAAAAAATTCCTCTTTTATAAACTCATAATTGCACATAGGTGATAATTGCACATGCATTAATTCATTAATATTTCATAAAAGCTGCATGAAGTAACCCACTTTACAGTCTAGAAACAAAAGCACATAAAAGTTAAGTCATTTATCCAAGGTCAAACGTCACTCTGCTCTTAATAAAGTTGAAATCTGAACCTGAACCAAAGTAACCTGATTCTAGGGCCACAACAACTAACCATTGCTCCAGAAGCTCAGAGAAGTTCGGCACTAAAGAAGTTTGCTTAACTCATATAATACCCAGTATTTCTCACACATATCAGTTTCTGCATTATTTTCAGTTTAACTCTTATTACCCTCCTTACCTCTCTGAGAAAACTGTTTATATCTTGCTTTCAAGGACCATACAGTTGTGTTTGGAAGATAAGACAACACACATGTAGCAGCACACAAAAAGCAGCAGCAAGTTAATTGACTGATTGTGGTATGGGACAATCTACAGAGATTTATTTTATAAAAGGAAGATTAATCAAGATATCTTAACTTAGAGAGATACCTTAGAAGCACTTAACAGTCAAGAAAAAAAGAAGAAAGATCCAAGGAGCCTGATCTAAAAATTGACTTTTGAGTTACCATATGAGAAAAGGTGCTTCAGAAATTGGCTATACTGCTATTGATTGCTGCTTGAATTTCAGCTGAACCAAGTATAGTTAATGTATTATTTTTATAAAAGATTAATTTAAATATATCAAGATGATAATAATGATACCCTTCCTTAACCAAGCAGAAAGTTTCTCTGTCATCGGCACTCCTACAATCTACTCTCTAGGCATGCGTGCCAAAGTAAAGATCAAATATACTTTTCAGGCTTAAAATTTCATGGGAAGGAAATGATAAATAGCACTCTTTTCATACATATAAATATATACTAAAACAAAAATGAGAAAATGTCATATTTATATAGAACTCCTTGCCTGTTCAAAACACTCACACAAGTATTAGATCATTATGCTGCATCCTCAGATCCACAACAACCATGAGCAGCAGTTAGAAAATTATCCTCAGCAGCAGAGAACCTGGTGGTAGTATGAAAACCTGCAACATCATGGCATTTTTAAAGCATCATATTCTAGAAAACTCATAGAAGGATCCCTACTATAATTTGATACAATTATGTCTTTAACAAAGACTTCTTTCTAAGATCATGAAACATTCCAGAATTGCATACCTACCTTTTGATTGGCAAAACTGTAGTGGGTTGTGAACTGTGATGCTGTGTTTTCCATTATATATTGTCTTCAGGAACTAGTTCTAAATTATAAATTTAGTCTCTCTCCTTATTTTTGATACTGTTCTCTTTCCAGGCTGTAGTGTAAGCCACTTGCTTCATATAATGCTTTTCACTTTTCCTATAAATAAGTTTCCAACACCAGGGATACCTAGGCAAGATTAATATGACTTTCCCACTTAATATAACTCTTTTGATTTGATGCTGAATGGACTGTTCTTCATCATTGCTATCTAACTTCAAGCCACAATGCTGTTTATCATTTGGTCTTGAAAGCAGTTGACCACATCCGGATATTATAGTACTTTGAATTCAGAAACCATGAAATATAAATGTGCTACTATCAGCAGTGAGCAGAAATCAAATGAATCATGTTGGTTAGACATTGAAAGTGGTTTACATCTCCTTTACATTCCTGATATGTTAGTTAAAAATAAAAGACCGTTAATGTTAGAAATAGGAATATTTTTGGCAATCAGACTTCAAACAGAATAAACTCAGGAGATGTCATTAGGGATTTCTAATATTTCATGTTTGTACTCTTCCCCAAGGTTTTTAAAGAATCAGCTACTCTGTGTTACACACCACAGCAAAATATAAGACAGCAGTTTACCAAATGCTTATCACCCAAATAGTCCCCTAGATATTAAATTGAACTCAATTTTATGAGACTGTTGCCTTACTGGATTTAGGTGTGTTTGTTTACCTTTCTTATCTTTTATTGTCCGTAATAGGGCATATGGAATGTTGTCCATAAGCAAAGTTATGACATGGGCATGATTTTCTCTAGTAATACTTCACTAAGCTTGCCAACTTTTGGTCAAAAGCAAAACGTGGATATGAAATCATTAGACTGATTTACTTATCTAGAACATAGCTTGGTTCTGAATGCAGTTTTAAAGGAGAAGTTTCAAAAATAATTTCATATATTCATTCATTCTTTCATTTATTTCAAAAAGTATTTCCTGCTGTCTTATGTTCTAAAAAGTTTCAAAGTGCTTGCCATCATAGGCTTTACATTATGAATTGTAAGGGAGGCAGGCAATCACTAGTAGACAAATTTTCAGTGATAGCAGCATCATTTTAACAAGCTTGTGGAATCTAACAAAGCTTCTCTGCAGGACTATGCCAATTCAATGTATAAATTAATTTATTCATTCAAAAAATACTAATTGAGTGTCTACCATGTGCCAATACTATTCTAGACACTGGGGAATAAATCTGTGAATTAAACAGACATGAATATCTACCCTTATGGAATTTACACTCGAGGGGATGTGGACAAACAATAAATATTTTTTTAAGATAATGCTAAGTGTAAAGGAGAAAAACGAAAGAAGAAAAGAGATATGGAGTGTCAGTAGGGAGCAATTTTAGATGGATTGGATAGGGAGGTGTCTCTGGGAACATGACATGGGAACGCATGTGAATATATTCTAGTGTAAACAATTTTAATGTCCCACTCCCTCCCCGAAGAGAATGGGTTTCTCACCAGGGAACACATGAGATGTCCACAGGGAATACCAGAGGAAAGCCTAGCCTACTTCCCACCTCCGGAGAAGGATGTCCGTAGTAAGCCATCTCCAAATAGCCATAGTGAGATGAAAAATCTAGGCCTTAAGGAATAGTTTTTACCTGAGGATTAAAATATTCTAAAACCTCACTAACTGAAACCTTTAGATAACTTTTAGGATTACTCTGGGCAAACTAATCCTGCAATGATATTCTGTACGCAGTTTTGGTTCCAATAACTTTTTCTATCACTGACATATATGAAGTGTTCTCTTTTAATCCACCTTCTCACTACTCTTAAGTTGCTTTCCTTACAGAACCCATCCATTATCCTGAATGCTGTATGTGGTTCACTGAAGCCCTTGGGCATTTTCATTTCTGAAGCAAGGGAGTGAACGTTGTCCTGAAATGATATTGTAAGTGCTCAAACAGAACGGGAGCACCCTCCGGGAACTTCACAAAGACCCCACACATACACAATGTGATTTTGTAGGATAGCAAAACAGATATTAGAGTATCTACATAATATCCAGAGATGCAACCTTATCCTATAGAGCACAACAGCAGAGATGTTGGGGACAGCGGGATGGGTTGTTCTGACTGCACGTTGAACTGCAGCCTGACCAAATGACCTCCTAAAGTTAATAAGGGTACATTCTGTTGTCTCATTGTTAAATTTTACAAATCATTTCCTGAATTACTCTTGCACTTGGGAAACCCCCCATTTATTGTTCTACCTTCTCCTTTCAGGCCCTTGATAGTATTTCAGGTTTGAAGTATGATGTGGCTTCTTTGACCATTAAGTTCTGGGAAGAATCAGCTCTTGCCTACAGAGGTAGTTATTCTTTCTACTGCTTTGGATGACCATTTTTTCCTGATTAAAATAGATCACAGCCCGTTGCTCAGCGTTCATTCATTCAACAAGTAATATCTGAATGCCTACTATGTGCCAGGCACTGATCTAAGTACTGGGAAGACAATGGGGAACAAGACACGTGAGGAGCCTGCTCTCATGCAGCTGATGTTCTAATGGGGAGAGAAATTCAGTAAGCAAATGAACATCAGTAGACGAATGATTTTAAGTAGTGATAAGTTTCATAATAAAAATCGAAGCAAATGTGGAAAGAAATTGACTGGTGTTTCTACAGAATTCCTTTCAATTTGGTCATTTTATTTTTTTCAATTATCCCCCAATTCCCTCTTGTTATCTTTTTGTAATGATACCTTCCCTCACCCCTAATATCTGGCACTAGCACTCTCCCTGGCACTAGCTTTGGGTTTTTGAAAATGTCATACAAATAGAATCAAACAGTATGTAATGTTTTGGGAGTGGCTCCTTTCACTCAGTGTGCCTGAGATTCACAAAAGGTGTTGTGTGTACCACTAGCTCAATACATTTTATTTCTGAGTAGTACTCCATTGTATAAATGTAGCATAGTTTGTTTATTCATTTACAGGTTGAAAGACATTTGGATTATTTCCAATTTTGGTGATTATGAAGAAAGCTACTATAAATATTTATGCACAATTTTTTGTGTGAAGATAAGTTTTCATTTTTCTAGAGTTTAAATACCTAGGAGTTAAGACTACTGGGTCATATGGTAAATGTATGTTTACTTTGTAAGAAATTGTCAAGCTATTTTTCAGAGTGACTGTACTATTTTACATTCCCAAAAGCAATAATGAGCATTTCAGAAGCTCTACATCTTTGTCAGCACTTGATTACCACCAGTATATTTAACTTTAGCCATTCTAATAGGCGCATAGTTGTATCTCATCATGGTTTGAATTTGCATTTTCCTATTGGCCAATGTTGTTGAACATCTGTACTTGTTTGCTGTCTATATATCCTCTTTCATAAAGTGTCGAAGTCTTTCATCATTTTTAGATTTTCTTACTGTTGAGTCATGAGAGTTCTTTATATACTGGAATCAAGACCTGAGTCTTGGAGGTGCTGGTTCAAGATGGTGGCATAGGAAGATCCTGAATTCCTCTTCTCACAGACACCTGAGTCTAAAGCTACTTATGGAGTAATTTCCTATGGAAAAAACTGAAAGGGTGGCTGAGCAATGACTGCACATTGAGCAAAGAAGAAAAAAAAACATATCAAAGTGGGTAGAAGAGGTTGGGACACAATCTCATCATAAACCCCACTCCCAGCACAGTGACTCACAATCTGGAGAGAACTCAAAACCTGGAGTTTCTCTCTGAGGAGCAGAGCATTTGAACCCCACATCACGCACTCCAGCTTATAGGACCTGTACCTGAGAAACAAGCTCCCAAAACATCTAGCTTTGAAAGTCAACAGGGCTCTCAAACACAAGACCCACAAGACTGTAGGATCTGAGAAACGGCTCATAAAGGGCTCAGACTCCCGCAACCCCGGGCCCAGGTCAGAGGCAGCTGACCGCACCCAGAATAAGTGAAAGAAGCTCATTTGCTAATATCAAAGTATGGGCCCTGAGGGGCAGGTATCTAATTTAACATGCACATCTAGGAGTTTGCAGAACACTCTCAGGGGACTAAGACTGTTGGGCGTTATTTTCACACCCTCCCTCTGCCTGGCTCCAGTTGGCGGGCACCAACTTTCTTTGTTTTCAATTCTAGGCCTTTTATTTTTATTTTTTCCTTTTTCCCGTGAGTATGATCTTTACACTTTCCCTCTGCCTTGCTGCAGCCAGCAGGCCACATCATGCTCTCCCTCTGCCTCACTCCAAAGCACCAGTATCTCCTGGAAGGAAGGTTTTACACACATCCGGTGCCCTGATTTTTATGGCTGCCACCCAGTGGATGCCCCTTGATTGCCTGGCTCTGAAGACCAAGGGGAAATTGCGTTCCTGGGTCACATGGGACTGTAGCAATTGTAGAGACCATTTTTAGCAAGTTATCACTGGCAAGGCACAGCACAGACAGCAGATTGAAACACACTCAGTCTTTCTGTGAAAGAGGCCTATTTACTTGTGCAAGACCTTTGGCCTAGAGGGCAGGCTTCTGGTCTGACACACATTTAGTGGCTTATGGCCTTGCTCTCAGGGAACAGAAGCCAGTGGACACAGTCTTTGTGCTCTCCCTCTGCCTCACTCCAGCTCACTGCTATCTCCCCAGAAGAAGCTTATACCCTTGTCTGGCACTCCAATTTTTGCAGCTGCCATCAGGGTACACCTTTACATGGCCTGCTGGTGGCCAGTGGTGCTAATGCTCCTAGTTCCACAGGACTGTAACCAACAGAGAAAGAGCTCTTAAACAGCAACCACCCCCAGGGCACAGCAAGAGGCAACAGATATAGGAGCTCAGTCTTTCTGTGAAAGAAGCCTGTTAGTTAATCATCATAGCTGCATCCTGAGGGGCAGGCTTCTAATTAAACATACATCTAAGGACTGACTGTAATCCTTTCGAAAGACCTCAGAGGACAGGAACTATCTGCAATCTCTCCCTCTGCTGCACAACAGAATGACAGTATCTCCCAGAGGGGAGCTTTTACACATATCTGGTGCCCTGGTTTTTTTGTCTGATGCTCTGTTTTTTGTGGCTGCCCCCAAGGGGACACCCCTTGTTCCTGGCTCTGGTGGCCATGGGAGCTTGCATTCCTGGATCCCACAGGACTGTAACAATCAAAGAGACAGTTCTTGGCAGGCTACCAGTCCCAGGGCACAGAGAGTGACTGAAACACACATCTACTCTTTGTGTGAAAGAGGCCTATTTGGCTGTTCTGGAGCTTTGGCCTGAGAGGCAGGCTTCAGGTTTGACTCATAACTAAAGGCCTACAGAGCTGCTCTAAGGGAACATAGGGTGGTAGATGCCACCTTTGCACTCTCCCTCTGCTTCACTCCAGCTCACCAGTATCTCCAAGAAAAAAACTTATACCCTCATCTGGAGCCCCATTTTTGTAACTGCCATCCAAGGGACACCTCCATATAGCCTGACTCTGGTGACCAGCAAGGCTTACTCTTGCAGTCCCACAGACTACATATATTTTCATACTTGAGAAGCTTTTGTCTGAAGGTCTGGCTTCCAACTAGCCTGAATCTAGGTGCTGATTGAAATCTTTCCCTTTGGTACATTGACAGTTCTAGGCACACTCTTAACTACTAGGAGCTATTTAAACTATAATAGGCTGCTTAGGCAATCACGAAGTATTGAGAGATAACTAAGACCTAGGGCAAAATTCAATGACAATTTTCATCTACACAAAGCCACTCCTTCAAGACTGAGAGAGGTGGTTGTTACATCTACTGTATAGAAACCAATACAGAGAATCAAGCAAAGTAAAGAAACAGGAATATGTTCCAAATGAAAGAACATGATGAAACCTCAAAAAAATAACCTTAATGAAATGGAGATAAGTACTTTACCTGATGAAGAGTTCAAAGTAATGCTCATAAACATGCTAGCCAAACTTGGGAGAAGAATAAATGAACTCAGTGAGAATTTCAACAAAGAGATAGAAAGTGTAAGAAAGTACCAAATAGAAGTCACAGAGTTGAATAATACAATAACTGACCTGAATAATACACTGGAGTTGTTCAAAACCAGAATAGATGTAGCAGAAGAAAGGATCAATGAACTCAAAGACAAGTCAGTGGAACTCAACCAAGGAAATAACAAAGATCAGAGCCCAAATAAATAAAATAGAGACTAAAAGGAGAATTGAGAAGATTGATAAAACTAAGAGCTGGTTCTTTGAAAAGATAAATAAATTGACAGATTTTGAGCTAGACTTAACACACACAAAAAGAAAGATAACTCAAATAAATAAAACAAGAAAATCAAGAAGAGATGTTACAATGGATACCAAAGAAATAAAGAGGATCATAACAGACTAACTCTGGTCAATTATACATCCAGAGTTGGACAACCTAGAAGAAATGGATAAATTCCTAGAAACATAAAACCTATCAAGACTGAATCATGAAGAAATAGAAAATCTAAACAGACAAATCACTAGTAAGAAGATTGAATCAGTAATCAAAAACCCCCCAACAAACAAAAGTTCAAGACCTGACAGCTTCACTGGTGAATCCTACCAAACATTCAAAGAAGAATTAATACCAAATCTTCTCAAACTCTTCCAAAAACTAGAAGAGGGCACACTTCCAAACTCATTTTACAAGGCTAACATTACCCTGATACCAAAACCAAACAAGGATAACACAAGAAAAGAATATTAGAGGCCCAATATCCCTGATGAACATAGATTCAAAAATCCTCAACAAAATATTAACAAACAAAATTCAACAACATATTAAAAAGATCATACACCATGATTAAGTGGGATTTATTCTACAGATGCAAAGGTGGTCCCACATCCACAAATCAATTATTGTGATACACCACATTAACAAAATGAAGGATGAAAATCATATGATCATCTCAATAGATGCAAGAAAAGCATTTGACAAAACTCAACATCCATTTATGATAAAAACTCTCAGTTTGTTGAGAGTGAGTCATGAGTATAGAGACAATGTAATAATAATAACAATATAATAACATTTTTTAATTATAATAACAATTATTAGAGGAAATCTGAAAAAGGAAAATAAATAAAAATATATTTTTTAAAAAATACATAATCCTATCACCCAAAACAAACACAGAATATTTTGATGCACTTCTATCTAGGTTTTTCATCTCTGTGATTATATTTTTGCATATGTGTTTTAAAATAGATTATGAAAACTTATATAAACTTTTTAATATCTGAATTTTTCTCATGATACAGGAAGTACATTTGCAGCTACAAAACGTAAAATTTAAAAATAATAAAATTTTGGGCTTCCCCGGTGGCGCAGTGGTTCCGCGTCCACCTGCCGATGCAGGGGAACCGGGTTCGCACCCCGGTCTGGGAGGATCCCACATGCCGCGGAGCGGCTGGGCCCGTGAGCCATGGCCACTGAGCCTGCACGTCCGGAGCCTGTGCTCCACAACGGGAGAGGCCACAACAGAGGGAGGCCAGCATACCACAAAAAAAATAATAATAATAATAAAATTTTAAAAAAACTTAGAAACCCATCATTCAGAGATTTCAATGATAGCAATTTTCATATTATTTCTTTATGTTATTTGATGTGTTTGTGTGTTTTAATCTATTAGATATCATACTGTATGTACTGATTTTAGGCAGAGTTACCAGAGTAATCAAAAATCTTTGTTGGATCATTATATGAAGTGCTTGGTAAAATACAGTTACTGCCATTGTGTATTTTCTTAGTCTTTAATAATTCATATCTATATAAAATAGGGGAAAAAATAAGAAAACATTGCTTAAGTTGCTTGGAAAACTACATAAACTGTGTGGCTTAAGGCATCTCTACTGTTATAGAGTTGTCATAGCTACTAGTGTTGACCACAGAATATTTTCTGTTCTCTGCTTCCAGGTACTTTGTAGGTTCACACTTGCTTTCTCCTTTTCCTCTGTGGTTTTGTCACTAATTCTGGTCAATAAGTTGTGAACAGAAGTACACCCAGTACATCTGAATACAATTCATTTAGTTGCCAGTTCACACTCTCCACGGGTCTCTCTCCCTCTACCAAGCTAGTGTGCAATCTTCCAGGTGATAGTGCCTGGGTTTTGGGCCCAGAAATACTGGGATGGGCATGGTAGTATGAGTGAGAAATAAACCTTTTCTTTCTTAAGCCACTGAGATTTCGACTTTATCTGCTACTGCGACATAACTAGCTTATTCTTTTTTTTTAATGGAATAGGCACTCTTCCTTCCTTTCTTTCTTTCTTTCTTTGTTTCTTTCTTTCTTTCTTTCTTTCTTTATTTATTTTTGGCTGCATTAGGTCTTCTTTGCTGCACACGGGCTTTCTCTAGTTGCAGCTAGCAGGGGTTACTCTTCGTTGCAGTGTGCAGGCTTCTCATTGTGGTGGCTTCTCTTGTTGCAGAACATGGGCTCTAGGCACGTGGGTTTCAGTAGTTTTCACGGGAGGGCTCAATAGTTGTGGCTTGGGGGTTCTAGAGCACAGGCTCAGTAGTTGTGACACACGGGCTTAGTTGTTCCACAGCATGTGGGATCTTCCCAGAGCAGGGCTCGAATCCGTGTCCCCTGCATTGGCAGGTGGATTCTTAACCACTGCACCACCAGGGAAGTCTCATAACCTAGCCTATTCTAATCGATACTGAAGTTTGTACCTAGAAGTGGAGAGTTGCCATTAAAAATAAAGTATATGGCATTGGCTTTGGGCTAGGCAGCATGTTGTGAGACAGACTGGAAGTATGACACTCTATGTTAAGTAATTGCAAAATATTTGGTAAAACAATCACCTGCAATCAGTAGTGTGCTGGAGCTGGCTGTGTCCAAGTCAGCATCCAAGAGATAACTGTAAGTATCTCTTTCCAACTTCAGGTTTTGTAATGCCATGTTCATAACTTAAATATGCCATAGTGGGGGAATTTATACCACTGAAATTGGGGAGCACTACAAATCATAGTTGTTTTTTTTTTCCTAGAGAGCTGGCTATTAAACATTTACCACCACAACATTGAATGTAATAATTTATAAGAAAGATTACACATCTAATGACCTTGTATTTCTCCTGGGAGATTAGCAATGTGTCCCAGTTGCTGTTTGTTACACTTTGCAAAGTATTGAAAGAAAAGGGTAGGCTCAGAAAAGCACTGGTCCAGCTGTAAGCAGGAATTACAGAGACTAGAAAGAATACATATTCAGGGATTCTTAGAGTTGGAAGAGGTAAGTGCTTCTCAATCCCAAATAGGAAAAGTTAAAACTCAATCTAATAGCAAGAATTAGATCAAGCATATGTCCTTACACTCACTGTTAAAATCTCTGAATGGATAAAGATGAAACCCAGTAAGTCTTTTCAATCTGTCAAAATTGTTCAAGGAGAAAAAAGCCTAAAGTGTAGCTCACCCTTTATATACATACATAAAGTATGCCTACTGGCAAATGGAGGGGACTGGAATTAAATAAATAAGAAGCCTACATTTTTAAAACATCTGTAAGTCAAATAATCAGGAGACTGTGAAGGAAGAGTAAGGGAATGGGGGTTTGGGGGAGAAGGGAGAAGAAATTCTTGGATTTTCAGGAATGACCCTTGTACCCCAAACCTTCAATGCAAAGGAAGCAGACGGAAAATCAGCTCAACCAAAGGGAAGGTACATTCTCTAATTCTTGTTTTTAGGCAGAATCAAGGAGGATAATGAGAAAAGAAGAGCCTCAGAGAGATTAGAGCTAAGGCCTAGAGAACCATGGGCTGAGGACCCGTCCTCAGAACCAGAATCAGGACTGAGGTAAATAGGGTAGCAAATTCTGCCTAATAATAGACAACTAGAATTGCTATAAATCAATGACTTCTGTGAGTCTGCCTTTCTTTCTATTACCAAACAAGAATGTTTATTCTGCTTGTCCTGCTAGACCATTATATATTTGGTTTGGAAAACACATAGCTAATCTTTTTAGCTCACAGACCTATGGATTAAGAGGAGCCACATCTGGACCTAATGAAGAAATCACTGTGGGTTTCCCCTAACTTCCACAATTTAGAAACCACCATGAATCATCAGAAAATCCTAGATGATGACTGGATCTTATGTTAAGTTACAACTGGATGGTATGACTGGATAAGACTTTTTTTTTCACATAGAGTAAATGGTTATAATCAAGAAAAAACAAATAAAAATGTTGGCAACAATGTAGAGAAATTGGAACCCTTAACACATGGCTTGTGGAAATGTAAAATGGATCAGAAAATATATACAATTGTTTGGTATTTCCTCAAAAAGATAAAAATACGATTACAGTTTAGTTCAAGAACTCTACTCTTAGATATATGCCACAAAGAATTGAAAACAGGTGTTCAAACAAAAACTTGTACATGAATATTCATAGCAGCATTGTTGACATTGGCCCAGTGGTAGAAACAATTCGAATATCCATCAATGGATGAATGGATAAGCAAAAGGAGGGTAGGCCTATAAAGTTCCATATTATTCTGCTATATACAGAAATACAGTAAAATTGTGACTCTGCTGTGGAAAACAGTATGGCAGTTTGTCAAAAACTTAAACATAAATTAATGAATGACCTGTCAATTCCACTTCAGGGCATATACCCAAAAGGTTTGAAAGCAAAGAGTGAAACATATTTGTACACCTGTATTCATAGTATTATTGATCACATTGGCCAAAAGGTGAAAGCAACTCAAGTGTCCATGGACAGATGAATTGATAAAGAAAAAAATGTGATATATACACAAAGGGATATTATTCAGCCTCAAAAACTAAGGAAATTCAGAGACATGCTACAACATGTATGGGCCCTAAAGTCATCAGGCTAAGTGGAGTAATCTGGTCACAAAAGGACCAATATTATATTATTCCACTTCTATAAGGTATCCAGGGAAGTGAAATTCAGAGTCACAAGGTAGAATGTGCTTGACAAGGGTTGAAGAGAGTAGTGTTTAATGGATGCAGTTTCACTTGGAAAAAATGAAAAAGTATGAAAGATGGATGGTGAGAATATTTATACAACAATGTAAATGTAGTTAATGTCATAGAACTATATACTTAAATGGTTTAAGTGGTAAATGTTATGTTCTATAGAATTACTCACCATGGAAAACATAAATGAAGTACTGATACATGTTACATAATACATGAACATTGAAAACATCCTAAGTGAAAGAAGCCATACAGGAAAGGTCACCCAGATCATACTCATCTTGGGTACTTTGAATCCATCAAGCTTGTGAAAATGAGGGAAAGTCTTAAGAACACGTCCAGAAAAACAAAACTGGATCAGAATGGAAAAAGACATTTCATGCTTTGGGGCAGGTGGTGAAAGCGGAAGTGGGCCTATGGATTAGATTAGAAGGTAAAAACCACAATGATTTGTCATTTGGGGGATTATGTGGGTGCTCCATGGGAGAATGTCCCTTTTTGGGATAAAATGAACAATACCAAGAATAAACTTTAATGTAAACTAAAAAAAAAAAAAAAAAAATAGTAAAACAAAAAACGATGGAAGTCATCCTTTAAATTGGCATATATGCGGTAAATCAGTGATGACAGGCAAATCTGAACTTACAGATAAAGAGTACATGGTACTGCTACTGCAAGTTTTCTGTATGTTTGAAATTACTAGAAAGTAAATAACTCTTCAAAACAAATGTGTTAATACCATGCCAGAAAGGTAGAGAAGACATAAAACTTCATTAAAGGGGCCAAGCTTTACCCAGATTCAGTTCACTCAAAATGGTTAAGCTGACTGTTCTTGTAGGAATCTACATATTATTAAGAGGTGGGAAGATTATATTAGTAGTCACTATGTCTTGGGTGTTGTGAATAACCTGGGACATGATAGAAACAGTGGGATTTTTGAATTACAATTTTCCACATAAAACCACCAAAAGGTACAAGTAAAACATGAATTTAGTAAAGTTGCATACACAAAAATCAGTTGAGTTTCTGTACACTATTAAAGAGGTAGAAGTATCAGAAAGAAAATTTAAGAAAACAATCCCATTTACCATTGCATCAAAAAGAACAAAATACCTGGGTATAAATTTAACCAATGATGTGAAAAACCTGCACAATGAAAACTGTAAGACACTAATAAAGAAACTGAAGAAGAAACAAAAAAATCGAAAAATATTCTGTGATCAGACATTGGAAGATGTTCATATTGTTAAAATGTTCATTCAGCCAAAGCAGTGTACACATTCAATTCAATCTCTAACACAACTAAAATGACACTTTCCACAGAAACAGAACAAACAATACTATCATTTGTGTGGAATGAAAAAGGACTCCAAATAGCCAAAGCCATCCTAAGAAAGGAGAGCACAGCTCGAGTCAACTCACTCCCTGACATCAAACTACACTACAAAGCTACAGGAACCAAAACAGTGTGGAATTGGCACAAAAACAGGCACATGCACTAGAGGAACAGAACAGAGAACCCAGAAACAAACCCACATGGATGTGGTCAGTTAATTTATGACAATGCTGCCAAGGACATACACTGGGGAAAGTCTCCTTAATAAATGATGCCAAAGAAACTATATACCACACACCAAGGAAACACACTGGGATCTGTCTACCCCACACACAAAACTACCTAAAATCCACAATTTTCCACTTCAATCCCTTCCTATACTTCCTGCTCTGAAAATGGATTCCCCTCAACAGTTGGCCGCATACAGGAAGCTTCTCCCCACTTTTTCTTCACCTTTCTTCACCTACTCCCATGGCGGTGCCTCCCAGCAGGTCCTGAAGACACTGGGCTTCTGTCTGCATGGATGGGGTCCAGTGTTGTCCAGAAGCTGAAGCTCCAGTGTGTCCTGAGGAGACTGACCTCCTGTCAGTGTGGACTCAGCCAGGCATTGTCCCAAAGCCAAAGCCCTGGCGAATCCCAGATCCAGTTCAACCAAAGTTGTGATGCTAATTGGCCTTGTAGGAGTCCACATATTATTAAGAGACACCATGAAAAGATTACATTAGGAGCCACCATGTCTTGGGTGTTATGGAAGACCTGGCATGGGGCCCTGAGGGTGGGTGGGGTCCTTCTGGAGCATGGGACATGAGGCCATGGGCAGGGTCGGGGTCAGGGGTCAGGGGTCACCCTGCCCTCCTCTTGGCTCTGGGGCAGCTCAACCCCAGTGGAGGCAAGAGACTGAGCCAGGAGTTCCAGCTCTGCATGGGACCAGGGCTCCATTCCAGGTGGCAGGGATGGGGTCCTGGATAAAAAAATTTTAATTTTCTCCCATGGGGAAAATGTATATGTTGCTTGTGGGAAAAAAATGAGCCAAATATTTGTGACCTACTAGGTAGAATGTGATTGTTTTGAGTGATGGTCACTATATATTTCTAGTCTCACCTCTTCCAATCACAGGAGGGATTACACTCCTTCCTGGCTTCCTTCTGGTTGGGTGAGGTTATTAAACTTGATCAAGCAAAAGAGTTGTGAATAAAAGTAGCACAAATCACTTATGGGCCAGAATATTTAACAGCCAAGGCATGACCATCCATAGGTCATTTTTCCCTCTTCCATGATGACTAGCAGTGTGCCAGCAGTGACTATTCTGACAGCCTAGATCCTGGAATGTGATCATGCAGACAAGAGCTATCCTTGCCCTTCCAAGATGGACAGTGTAAAATGAGTAAGAAATAAAACTTTGCCATTTTAAACCACTAAAAATTAGAGTTTTTATTTATGACAGTAAGCATAAATTAACATTTCCTTACTAATACATTTTGACTTAAATTCTCCTCCCATAGTATCCTGTTTGCAAAATTTTAACTACTTAAACAAATGTAGTTTATCATAGTGTTACAATCAAACCAGTGAAAAAACTTCATCTAAACTTTGTAGCAACAGGTATAGCACAAGAAATATGTTTCCTAGTGTTAGTAAATGTGAGGACACAGAAGAGGATCAGCTGAGTGAAATCCAGGAGGGCCAAGCTTTGCCCATAGAGATGATATTAAGATGTTCCTTTGCAAGGCTTCCTTAGATCATCTGCTTTTATTTGCATCTCATTTTATTGTCTCAACTCTTCTCAGTTTGTGATTACCCTACGTCAAGTACTATATACTGGAGAGCAAGGATTTTTAAATTATTCATTTGTTACCTGAAGTAGATCATTTGAAAAGATACACTGTAAATTTCAGTATAATGTTTCTTTTGCTTTGTGATATTTATATATAAGCCCTGCATGTTATTTCTTTTCCTCTTGTCTTACTCAAGTAAGAAGAAATCATTAACTATAGAAAAGATGTGTAGATGCCACTGTATTGGTTCACTGTTAATTTGTGTTTTCTTTGTTCAAATCGCCATCTCAAATATTAATACTGACATATTAATATGCCCCCAAATATATTCAATTTCCAGGATGTAACATGCCTTCATCCATAGTGCTGCTTATTTTAATAAACAGAAGAAAATTTTTCAGATAATCCCACAGTTTCATGCTCTAATACTCTGATGCAATGCAGCTCGTGAAAAGCTATAATCTCCAGAATGCACTGTTTCCAATCAATTCATATTCCCAAATGCAATCTTTTGTTTGTGGACACTATACTTAGAGTAATATAAGAGACCATTGCTAGTTTCTCCTATATCATACTGTGTTATCTTCTTGAAGCTGTAGTCTTTTTTAAAATGTAGAAAATGTAGAAAATGTAGAAAATAGTCTCAAATAGCATACCTTGAGAATAGAAGGACCACTGCTTAGTTTTCTGGTGGGCACTGACCCAGGATCTCTGTCCAGATATGGAGGTGAGGAAGAAGTATCTTCTAACATTCTTCCAGATAGGTAGGGCTGCTACGTTTTATGAGGCAAAGCATGTAACAGATAAAATTCTTTTCTCAATCCAGTTTTATGACTGACACTGTTGGTTGTTGATACAGTAGCCATTTCCCCATTCTTCCTTGCTAAAAGAAACTTGATTGCATGTGCATGCATGCATGTCTGACAATGTGCTTATCCCTAGACTAATTATTGGTCACCACTATTCTGTGCTTTCACTACCGAGGCCGAGGGTGCAATCCCTGGTGGGGGAACTAAGATCCCGCAAGCCATGGGGCACAGCCAAAAAAAAACAATAATTTTTTTAAAAGACTTGAAAGCCTCTGGAATGGGCCCCCCCCACCACCACTCTATCCCTCTTTTTTGTCTACATGCCATGACTCAAATAATCAGATTGTCTTTCGTGTGGCTAGTGCCTTACAAACAGATTTAACATGCATTCATGCATTTGATCCTCAATTCAAATCAATTCAACAAATATTTAAGGTATACTTAATAATCTCAAGGCCCTGGGCTAAGTGCTGTGATGAATACAAAGATAAGGAACAGTTTCTGTTTCCATATAGCCCACAAGCTAGTTAAAGTGATAATCATATACATCTATCTCTAAGACAACAGTGACTGTGATAAATGTAATTTGAAATATAAGCTATGTGCTTTCAAAGTGAGAAGAGGAATTAGTGCATTCTCTATGGGGGAAAGTCATTGAGTTTATGGCACAAAATGACATGACATCCAGACATTAGCTACATCCTTGTCCTCTTTAGTTACTACTAAAAGAGTGTTTCCATATAAAAGCTATAGTGAACAGTGTAAGTAAAATAAAAGAGATGATTTACACTGTGTACCTCTGAATCCAGGTTCTAATTGTTTCTGGTTTTGTGATTTGGCTCAAGTTATATGACCTCCATAAATGTGTTTGTTCATCTGTAACAAGGAGCTAACAAAAGCGAATATTTTGGGGTTTGTTGCAAGGTTCAAAATAAAAAACATCAAGCACTTAGTACAGAGTTTGTCTTACAGTGGTTTTTTAAAAATTAATTTTTTGTATTGCCATTGTTGCTGCTAATATCATTGTTATTGTTTAGTGATACCAAAATAGGAATGAGATTCTGTTCAGCCAAGGGCAGGACACACACACACAAAAATGGGCAGAAGACCTAAATAGACATTTCTCCAAAGAAGATATACAGATTGCCAACAAACACATGAAATAATGCTCAACATCATTAATCATTAGAGAAATGCAAATCAAAACTACTATGAGATATCATCTCACACCAGTCAGAATTGCCATCATCAAAAAATCTACAAACAGTGAATGCTGGAGAGGGTGTCGAGAAAAGGGAACACTCTTGCACTGCTGGTGGGAATGTAAATTGATACAGCCACTATGGAGAACAGTATGGAGGTTCCTTAAAAAACTACAAATAGAACTACCATACGACCCCGCAATCCCAGTACTGGGCATATACCCTGAGAAAACCATAATTCAAAAAGAGCCATGTACCAAATGTTCATTGCAGCTCTATTTACGATAGCCAGGACATGGAAGCAACCTAAGTGTCCATCAACAGATGAAAGGATAAAGAAGATGTGGCACATATATACAATGGAATATTACTCAGCCATAAAAAGAAATGAAACTGAGTTATTTGTAATGAGGTGGATAGACCTGGAGTCTGTCATACAGAGTGAAGTAAGTCAGAAGGAGAAAAACAAATACCGTATGCTAACACATATATATGGAATCTAAGAAAAAAAAATGCCATGAAGAGATTAGTGGTAGGACGGGAATAAAACACAGACCTACTAGAGCATGGACTTGAGGACATGGGGAGGGGGAAGGGTAAGCTGTGACGAAGTGAGAGAGTGGCAGGGACATATATGCACTACCAAATGTAAATTAGATAGCTAGTGGGAAGCTGCCGCATAGCACAGGGAGATCACCTCTGTGCTTTGTGACCACGAGAGGGGTGGGATAGGGAGGGTGGGAGGGAGGGAGACGCAAGAGGGAAGAGATATGGGAACATATGTATATGTATAACTGATTCACTTTGTTGTAAAGCAGAAACTAACACACCATTGTAAAGCAATTATACTCCAATAAAGATGTTAAAAAAAATCAAAATAAACTTAAGCTGAATTTCAAAAAAAAAGGATTCAAAATGTGAAGTTGGAGGCAACAGATGAGGGATGAAAGTGTTAAAAAAAAAAGAAACATAAAATAAACGAGGCAGAAGCACATCTTACCTGTTCTCAATTCGGTTGAAATTTGGTACTGCTTGTACATTCTTTATATGACTGGGCGAGAAGGCATTTATTCAACCAATAAGAAGTGACATCTTATGGTACCACCAACACAGGTGACTCTATAACCTTCCTCCAGTTCCAACTTGTGACTCCTACACCTGCTACAATTTAAGAAACTAGAAAGCCAAACTTTTCAGAAATATGTATTTTCATAGGTTTTATTATGATTTAGGTGTGGTGAGGCTAACAGATCAGGAGATGATTACCACTGAAAAGACTGTTTATTTCTCACAGTTCCCAAGAAGAGAGGGCATGGTACCCCATGCAGGGGCACATGGGGAAGCACCAGGGTCAGTCAAGAAGGAAGAGGGAGTAACTGTGGGAAAGAGCCTTTATTGTGGTTTTCACAAGAAGAAACAAGCAAGGCAGGGTAAGCAGACTTAAGCTTGGCTATCTGAATAATGTCAGCAGGCTGTGAGACATAGGGGCTGTCCTTAGTTGCTTAGAACCTTCTCCTGGGGTAATTAGGGCAGGTGGATAGTGAGAGCTAGATACAGAAGGTGGTTGGGGGTGTGTGCTCTGCATTGGTTGGTTTGCATTTGGAAAGCACCCTCACAGGCAAGTAGTTTACTATCTCTTGGAATTGGCAAACCCAGGTGGGGCAAACCCTCTGGAGTCAGCAAGGCCCCAGATGTCAAAGCTTCAGAATACAGAAAATGAAAGACATGTTTAATATAATATGTGAAAATTAAAAAGAAATAGAGCCTGAGTTTGGGTCATTGAAGATCTTCCCAATTCCCAAGAATAAAATGCTTGAGATCTGGACCATAAAACACTCTGTTCAGGACTTTCTGAGGCTGATTTTCTAGTTCTCTGCTGTGTTATAGATGGTAGAAGCTCCTGGTTAAATAAGGTATTTTAACTGATGTAGTATGTCATTGAAAATATCCTTACTCCATGCCAAAAGACCAGTCCAAATATGCCCACCTGAAATGCTCAGTTTTCAACTGGTGTGAATAAACTTCCTTATTCTAGGTACTTAAGTAATCCCCGTAGCTCATAAGAGCATTTTGTTTGTTTTAATTGATTTCAGCAAATTTTATTACATATTTCGCTGAAATTTTTTAACTGAAATTCATGCAGAAGATCATCCTAGGCCTATTTAACATTTTCTTCCATCCTTCATCTGGGGGAGAAAGTGCTCTTCATTATATCCACATGGCCACCAGGGGTGGAAGAGAAGGGTGAGTCATTCACCCTGAGGATAAAATTAGATTTCCAAATGACCCTGCCAGCAGAAGGAGTCAGAAATAAAAATCAATGATTTTTAACTAGTGCAAAAGTGCATTTTGAAATGAAAAACAAAGTGCAAAAATTCAAGATGAGAAACAGCTGCCATTATGGAACTAAAAAGAGAGAGACCTCAAGCTAAACAGGTTTCAGGAATGGTTCTGTAATGGTGGAAAAAAGTGAACTGTATTCTTTGGGATACATAAACAAGAGAAGCAATAACATGAAGAATTCATGTGGCATTTCTGGATTATGAAACTAAATTAATTCAAGGGAGATGTATAGAATTTGGAGATGATTCAAAGGAGAGTAGCTACAATTTAAAAAAATTTTTTTTAAATAATAGTTTAAAAGAACAGAAACCTAATTGGGATTCTCAGGTGTCACCTTCATGTACATATACCCAGAAGAAGCAATTGCCCACATTGTGTGAAGGTACTCTTGCCTAAAAATATCTTCTGCCCGGTTGCCACAGTTCTACCATTAGAATATTATTCATAGAACCACAAAAGTCAAAGCAATACCATCTGAATGGATATACTAGATACTAACCTAAAAGTAGCCACTTAGTCTCTGATTAAATACTTCTAGTGATGGAGTATTTGCTATCTGATGACGATGATGGTGGTGATGACCCCTATCATTCACTAACAACCTGCTGTGGGCTACAAATTATGCTAAGAGTTTTTAAAACATGATAACATTCAATCTTATTTTTCAGTGGACAAATTTAGAGCCTAGCATGGTTAAGGCACTTGCCTAATGTTGCACAAGTCAGGGAACAGGTACAGGCATATCTCATTTTATTGCACTTTATTGTACTTCCCAGATACTGCGTTTTTTACAAATTGAAGGTTTGTGCAACCCTTTGTTGATCAAGTCTATTGGTGCCATGTTTCTGACAACATTTGATCACTACATGTCTTTGTGTCACACTTTAGTAATTCTCTCAATATTTCAAACATTTTCATTATTAGCATATTTGTTACGGTGATCTATGATAAGGGATCTTTGATGCTACTTATTGTACTTGTTTTGGCTTTTTATTAGCAATAAAGCATTTTTTTCAATTCAAAACAGTTCTTTCTTTTAATAAAATATTTTTAAAATAAGATATGTACTTCTTTAGATGTAATCCTATTGCACACTTAGTAGACTATAGTATAGTGTAAACACAACTTTTATATGCACAGGGAAACCAAAACATTCACGTGACTTGCTTTATTGCGATACATACTTTATTGCAGTGGTCTGGAACTGAACCTGCAATATTATGGATGTATGCCTGATATAAAAAGTGCACAGTCTGATTTTAGCATCTCTGCTGTTGACTACTAGACTAGGGAGCTTATTATTAAATAAATAAGGAAACCCAGACTCAGAGAAGTTAAGCAACATTCCAAGACTACACGCTGGTTACAGCCCAGAGCTTGGCTCTGAACAGGGGTCTGTCTGACTCCAGAGCCTCAGCACTATCACCAACGTACCACAGTGACTTCTTGCTGACATCCAGAAACAATCTTACACACTCACCATGCTCTTCCTCAAGCTTCTACTGTACAGAACTGTTACAAATTGAACAGCACAGCAGACTCCTAATAAATATTCGTTGAATAAGTATAATTGAGTTGATGCAATAGCAAGCTGCACTATAAAAGAAATATAATGTGATACAGAAATCAAGTTCCATGAAGAGAAACAAATCTATCTAAAGAAATAAATACTTTTTTGCTGCAATTTGGTTCCCAGAAAAGGTAGCAGAATCCAAGTTCTTTCTAGCTATCTGTGTAAACTTGCAAGGGTTTCCTCTAAACCTGGCCGCTGCATCATGGCAAACTCATTTAATGTTTGGTCTTTGTTATGACAAGGAGATAGCAGAGATTCATAGCCCTGTCCACTAAGAAATGGGTAGAGATAGTCAAGTCACTGCACCTTCACCAGAAAATTTCACTCACTATTAAACTAGATTCTGACCAGGGTGTGAGTCATTGAAGACCTTGAAAATTTATCAGCCATTTGATTCACCTTTGAGCCTGACTCAATATTCTCAACCAACTTAACCATGTGTAAACTTTTGGTAAAATACTCCCTTCCAGACAAAATGTGAGCGTCAGGTAGCACTCAAGGAGGCCCAAAGGAAGATGAAGTGGACTGTGAAATTCTCAAATATAATTATAAACTTAGTGTGTGTATTCAGTTCCGATTGGTGTATAATCACCTAACTAACAGAAAGAAACTAATTTGCCATTACAGCTGTTTTGAAATTACATTTAAAGGCAGAATCACAGTGCACTGGGAACTGCAGCCACAGAGCCACTGACAAGATTTTAGCTTTTAAAAAAAGGGTCTTTCTCTTTCATCTCTCCATTTGTAGCTGCTACCAACAGTAACTAAATATGGAATTAGCACTGAAGTCTTGCAGCAGCAGTGACTAAATGAATGTATCAGCATGTTCTCGCAAGCCTGTTTCAGAGATCAGGGGCTAGGAGACCATTTACTGAGGTTTGATGACAACTAGTTCGTAAAGTTCCGTTTTACTAGGACCTAAATGCTCAAAGTCTTAATCAAAAATGGTCCAAAGATTTGGGAATGCTGACAAATTCCTTCAGACTCATTTTATTTTATTTTTTATTTTTTTTCCGCTACGCGGGTGTCTCACTGCTGTGGCCTCTCCCGTTGCGGAGCACAGGCTCCGGACGCGCAGGCTCAGCGGCCACGGCTCACGGGCCCAGCCGCTCCGCGGCATGTGGGATCTTCCCGGACCGGGGCACGAACCCGCGTCCCCTGCATCGGCAGGCGGATTCTCAACCACTGCGCCACCAGGGAAGCCCTCATTTTATTTTTGACAAGGAGAACAGGAGTCCTCATACTCTTTCCAGAGCAAAACATCAGCTCATAATCTTGACAAACGAAGGGACACTGTGACAAGCAAAATTAACAGAGTATCAGACACCGATTATTTGTTGTAGATTAATGCACGTAGATCTAAATTATCAGTAATGATTCTTATCTATATGGATAAGGTAATATCTCTATGTAAATCTATATTATAAAGCAAGGTTACTCAACCTCAACACTATTGAAATCTGGGGCCAAATAATTCTTTGTTGTGAGGGGCTGCCCTGTGCACTGCAGGTTTTTTTGCAGTATCTCTGTCCTCTACCCATTAGATGCCTGTAAAATACACACACCTGCCTTACCAGTTGTTACAACAGAAAATGTCTCCAGACATTGCCAAATGTCCCTTGGGAGGTGAACTAGTCCCACATTGAGAACCAATGACATAAAGTAATATTGGAAGCATATATGAGTTTAAAGGGCAGCACCACCACCTAACAGAATATGAGGACAAATTTCCTGAACCATAATTAATTTTAAGTGATTTTAAGAGTGGCTATAAAATGGTTTAATTTCTCAGGAGAAATAAAATGATCCGATATTATTAGAACCTGAGATTCTCAAGAATCTATTTATAGACCAAGACTAACAATTTTTTTTTAAACTACAAGGTTAAAATAATCTGAGAGTGTACTAGTCCAGCAGTTAAGGGACAGCTCAGAACATAGGGGGCAGAGAATGGTGCTTACCTAGTGATATTTGATTGAAAACAAGCTGAGCTGGCCCCACTGAATCCATGTCCCCTTTCCTCCTTACCCAACAACTAATTGATGACTGAAGTCAACACTTTTTATTTTTAACTTTAAGCAAGAAAAATGTTAATCACCTCTTTTCTTCATTTTTAAAAACATAATCTACTCCCTTAGACCAGGCAAAGTTGTGCTGCTGAATCCAGAAGATAAAGCTAGTTTTTCTATCCAAACATTCAGTAGGATTTTATGACCTTGAAATATTTTTCCTTATCTAAATTCTCCTCCCATCTTTTAAAAATAGAGTAATAGCACAAGCATATGCTTTCTCCTTAATAATGGTCATAGTGGGAGGGAGATGCAAGAGGGAGGATATATAGGGATATATGTATAGCTGATTCACTTTGTTATAAAGCAGAAACTAACACACTATTGTAAAGCAATTATACTCCAATAAAGATGTTAAAAAAAAAGATGGCCAATTGGATACATTAACCATTAGGTTTCAAATAAAAAGATTTAAATAAGCTAATTTAATAACTAGCTCGTTACTGAATGTCATTTACTTTACAAATGTTATAGTTTAAAAATGCCCTGAAGGGCTTCCCTGGTGGCGCAGTGGTTGGGAGTCCGCCTGCCAATGCAGGGGACACAGGTTCGTGCCCCGGTCCGGGAGGATCCCACATGCCGCGGATCGGCTGGGCCCGTGAGCCACGGCCGCTGAGCCTGCGCGTCCGGAGCCTGTGCTCTGCAACGGGAGAGGCCACAACAGTGGGAGACCCGCGTACCGAAAACAAACAAACAAACAAAAAAAGCTCTCATCATGAAAAAAAATAAATAAAAATAATGATCACATATGCCAGTTTGAAGACCACCTAGATATTATCTCTTAGGTATTTTGAGTTTTTCATTGATAAATACAGAAATAAACTGTAATATAAAAGGATGAAATTATTCCACTCTGTAGACTGGAGAAATTCATGATGAACCATTAAGATATGGTCGATTTTGTTGGTATTAATGGTGTTAATCCACTGTCTTCTAGTCAACAAACCAAAGATGGGTGGCAGAGAAGACACTTGCCCGGGAAGTCAACAAAGCAGTTTATAGCCCTCATTCTGCCACTGGCTCCCTAAGTGAGCAGTTATCAGCTCTTGGCTTTCACTTCTTCATATGTATAATTAAATGGTCGAAATCAATTATCTCCAAAGTGGTTTCCAACAGTAAAAGTCCATGATTCTTTGTATTTATTTTCTCCTGACTTATGTTCAACACTACAATTTCGATTGCAGGGTGGGGGAAAGATGAATGAAATGATACTGCCTCTCACGTATCTTGGAATCTTTTCAAAGACAAATTCAGTGACACAGAGAATAATATGTCAGAGTATAGCTATTCTTTTACTATGGAGGCTTCTGAGCATAGCAGGAATTCAGAGAAAGGAGATAATAACAGAGGCTGGAGTCACTTACATGGTTCGTCAGATTCCATGTTCAAGGGGGCAATCAGGAGATTGGAAGGTTCTGTGAGAGTTTGGGGTCCTGGAACTGAAAGGGATCTTACAGTCCATTGGTCAAACTACACAGGAGAAAAGTGAGTTTCAGAGCCATAAGCTGACTCACTCAAAACCTACAGCTTTCAGCAGCAGAGCTAGAATCAATATCTCTGTTCCTCTGCTTCCCTTTTTCCTGAAATTTATTCCACATTAAAAGGAAATTTATGAAACTCTTAACCCAATTATCCAAGGGTATATATGTCCTCATTATTACTACTACCTAGGAAGAGACACAGGAAGTGATGAAATACCTCTTTTGAAAGAAAATATATTGAGAAATTGACACAGTGGGCTATTCCAATAAGCCTAAAGACTTAGTAATCCCTAATGCAATGCCCTAGTCACCGATTTTCTTTGTGGAACTAAGCAGAAAATAATCCTCGTGTTCTGCTTTTCTGCATATTCCCCAGAGATACAACGGTGAAGAAATGGAAAACCAAATCAAGCAAGAATGTATTTGCATATCATGAGAAGTAAATTAAATTTATGGTTTTCCACCTGGCTGCACTTCAGAATCATTTGTTGAACCCAGACACCACCTAAGACATACAAAACAAGGGTCTCATGGTATTGGCCCTAAGAATCTGTCATTTTACAGCTTGAAAAATGATTTTGATGCATGCCCAAGATTAGGAATCACTGGATTAGATTTAAATATTTTTAAAGATTCCTTCAAATCCAAGATTCCCTGATTCTCTGTATCTAAGTAGACTTGAGTAAGAGTTTACTGTGGTATCAAGCCAGAGCAGAAATAAGTAGTGATTGAGAACTTCACCTGCACAGAATCCCATCTGGTCTGTGGGCACCATTAAGAAGCATTCAGGGAGACATACTGAAAAGACCCTCTGAACAGAACTTTGCCCCTTAGGGTACCAATGCCTGCTGAGTTCCCTGAAAATGTCTCCCCTTCAGAACCTTTAGAGGAAAAAATCATTTGAGTGGGTGAAAGTGTTAAGTCATCTGAAAGAGTTAGCACATATACTAAGTATATAATCTCTCAGATTAGAGCTTCTGATTTATCCATTACTTTCCAGCCTCAGGAAGAAGGAGTGTTGAAACTAATACTGGTCCTATACTGTGATACTTGTGTGACAATTAGACATAAGGTAACTGCAGTATTTGCCCAAGTAGGTATTCAATAAATGGCAGCAATTTTTAATAGTCCTGGCACTATCCAGGAAGGTATGACATTGTGGAAAACCAGGAAACAGCAGGCATGACAGGAATGTGGGAGTACCAACTAGAGGCAGAAAATTCCCAAGTAAGGCAGAGAGGCATTTGTCCACTAATTTCACAATTTAACCTAAGCTTAAATAAAATACTGTTCTTAACATTGTACAACAGGGAATACCTCTCTCTCTCTCTCTCTCTCTCTCTCTCTCCCCCCCCCGTTGGTCCCTCATTCCTCCCTCCTCCCTCTCTCTCTCTGTCTTTTCTCACTTTCTGTCTTTCTGTCTTGCTCTGTCTTTGTCCCTCTTTACGTACACACATACACCATACACTCTCCAACAAAGAAATAAATAGTGGCACCTTTATAGCACAACAGGAAAACTAGTGTAGCTGGCAAAAAAGCAAAGCCTTCTGCCACTAGCATCACCGGACAGGATGCACACAGAGGATGCATGACAGTATGCTGTTTTATAAGCCAAAGTGAGGGTGACCACAAGCAGGTCAAAGCAAGGAAATGTAGCATAAAAAAGAAAGCACAGCTTTGAGCAGAAGAAAAAAAAAAGCTGGGAAATGTTCATAACACTTCTGCAGCCAATCTGGCATGCAAAAGTCAGAAAGAGAGAACTCTTTTGATCCAAAGTAATCAACATCCTGCGTGGGTAAAAAGACAGGACTCCAAACCACCACAAGTTCTCTACCTAACTGCTATCTCTGTAAGTCAAAGACAAGGTGGGCCTCATGGAAAGAACTGTTGACCACACACCCACTGCTAGCCACAACCAAACATCTTCTGCTACGAGGGAGATGCCGCACTAAAATCTATCTAGGACTCTTATCATGTACCAAAATCTGCAAGCAAAATTATTCTTAGCACTTGGGGCAGCTGTCACCTTAGGGAAAATTTCACAATGGATGAAGTTTGTTTTGAAAGATACCTGCTGCCACTTTTGCATCTATATAACTTTTCTGATTCCCTCTCCTGTTCTCTCCACCCCAAGAGTTGGCTTTTCTTGAACATCCATTACATGTTAAGATGCTCAGGTAAAAGGATTAGGGCTACAAAGATGAATAAATCGTGGGTGTTGTCTTCAGTATATCCAGTACTCAAACAGATGATGACAATGCAATGTGAGAAGGACCCAGGAGAGTGAGAATCAGGTAGGAAACTGGGAGCTTAATCTTCCAATGGAATCAACCAGGCATCATGGAGGTAGAGACATTGGAGATGGACGTTACAGGGTCAACAAGTATTTATGGCCAACAGAATGGAAAAAACAATCCAGCAATCCCACTCCTGGGCATATATCCAGAGAAAACCGTAATTTGAAAAGATACATGCACCTCATTTTTCATTGCAGAACTATTTGCAATAGCCAGGCTATGGAAGCAACCCAAATGTCCATCAACAGAGGAGTGGATAAAGAAGATGTGGTACACAGACACAATGGAATATTATTCAGCCATAAAAAAGAACAAAATAATGCCATTTGCAGCAACGTGGATGGACCTAGAGGTTGTCATACTGAGTGAAGTAAGTCAGACACAGAAAGACAAATATCATATGATATCGCTTATATGTGGAATCTGAAAAAGGGGTACAAATGAACTTAGTTACAAAAGAGAAGTAGAGTCACAGATGTGGAAAACAAACTTATGGTTACCAGGGGATAAGGGGCTGGGGAGGGATAAATTAGGAGTTTGGGATTGATATATACAGACTACTGTATATAAAATAGATACTGTATAGCACAGGGATCTCTAGTCAATACTCTGTAATGACCTGTATGGGAAGAGAATCTAAAAAAGAATGGATATATGTATATGTATAACTGATTCACTTTACTGTACACCTGAAACTAACACAACATTGTAAATCAACTATAGTCCAATAAAAATTTTTTTAAAAAGCAATCCAGGCAGAAGTCCTAGGTGGGGGATATACTTGGGGGATTGACCATGTTCCAAGTAGTATGTAGTACAGGAGAATAGCACACCATGGGGCAAGCAGCAACGTGGATGGACCTAGAGGTTGTCATACTGAGTGAAGTAAGTCAGACACAGAAAGACAAATATCATATGATATCGCTTATATGTGGAATCTGAAAAAGGGGTACAAATGAACTTAGTTACAAAAGAGAAGTAGAGTCACAGATGTGGAAAACAAACTTATGGTTACCAGGGGATAAGGGGCTGGGGAGGGATAAATTAGGAGTTTGGGATTGATATATACAGACTACTGTATATAAAATAGATACTGTATAGCACAGGGATCTCTAGTCAATACTCTGTAATGACCTGTATGGGAAGAGAATCTAAAAAAGAATGGATATATGTATATGTATAACTGATTCACTTTACTGTACACCTGAAACTAACACAACATTGTAAATCAACTATAGTCCAATAAAAATTTTTTTAAAAAGCAATCCAGGCAGAAGTCCTAGGTGGGGGATATACTTGGGGGATTGACCATGTTCCAAGTAGTATGTAGTACAGGAGAATAGCACACCATGGGGCAAGAAAAGTCCTTTGGGAACTTCCATAGGCACTCATGGACATGACCTGTCTCCACTCTTATCTGCTGAGTGCCCAGCACAGGTCTGAGGTGGCATATAGCTCGATGCTATGGCTGGGCACAGCTCTTTATTGTCACCTCACTCAGGGCTTTCTGACACCTTAACACTGCTGTCTCCAGAAATATCCCCCTCTCTGGACTCTCCAAAGTCTCAGGGAATTATTCCCTGTGACACTACAGAAGTTAAATATCTACCCTTCCTGGTGGGTTTTTGCATTTTAGAAGACAACTTGTATTGACCCAAATAGAAAAAAACTGGGATGCGAAATTATTTTGAGCAGAAGAATCTTTTTGCCATTTTTAGCTTATTCTTAGGTATCCCTCCTCTTTTCCTCCACTTATCCTATTTCCAAACCAGAGGAGCCGAGGCCCCCAGCTTACTGACACTCTACCTCTGATCTTTGATTTATCTCCGTTAAAAGTCACATCAGTTCTTACAGGAGGTCAAGAGATTTCAACTTCATCCCTGCTACCCATTCACACAACAGATGAGGTTCATTTGTGGAGCACATTTCCAAATGCAGCTTATACTGTAGCCTAAAACAAAGAAAAAATCAACCCGAGGTTTTGTGAAGTAACTGGGATGCTACCTGTAACTCCATCCCATACTCTCTCACAAAAGAAAGCATATTTTAATGAAAGCAAGCCTCACATTATTATAGGGGTAATCTTGAATTCACTCTAATTTGTAAAAGAAGGCAACTGTCAGCAAATGTTGTGACTTCACTGCTAGTATCATATCATGTGGGACGTACTCCTAAATCATCCTACACTCTAATGTTGACATGCTACCAAGTTGGAGAATCACTGGCTAAGCTTCGAGCTGAGAAACATAAACAGACATTTCTCAGTGGTGCACTTTATGTCAATAATTCATATATAGTGTTCAAAAGTGTCCAGTTATTTCCTAGGCAAAGACGTTCCGAGAGGCTTGACCCGACTCATTATTTCACGACGGATAATTTGGAGAGTCCTACTAAATAAACCAATCATCTTTTATTCTCTTATGGAATTGCCTTTCAATTGGAAATATATTGTGTTGGAGTTTTCAATATAAGCTTCATTTTAATAAGGAAAACTACGTTTTATTTTATTTGGCATATAAGCTAAGATTTCTTGGATTGCTATAATTTAAATCATTGCTTTTTTTATAATTGAAGCAGTTTTGAAACTTTTAAAATTAATTAATTAATTAATTTTATTTATTTATTTTTGGCTGCATTGGGCCTTTGTTGCTGCGCGCGGGCTTTCTCTAGTTGCAGCAAACGGGGGCTACTCTTTGTTGCAGTGCATGGCCTTCTCATCGCGCTGGCTTCTCTTGTTGAGGAGTATGGGCTCTAGGCTCACAGGCTTCAGTAGCTGTGGCACGCGGGCTCAGTAGTTGTGGCTTGCAGGCTCTAGAGTGCAGGCTCAGTAGTTGTGGCGCACAGGCTTAGTTGCTCTGTGGCATGTGGGATCTTCCAGGACCAGGGCTCAAACCCATGTCCCCTGCATTGGCAGGCAGATTCTTAACCACTGCACCACCAGGGAAGTCCCTAAATGATTGCTTTTTAAAAGACAAAATCGTATTTGTATGTTACTATGAGTGAAACTGCAAAGGGGATCTCAGACCAAGGTCTCATGTCCTGCATTAGGCAGTTCTCGGTGAAGCAAACAGCCCAAAATCTCAGTGCCTTGCAACAGCAAACATTTATTTCCCACCACATGTCTGCACCTGTGAATTGGCTGGTGCTGCAGCCCTGCTCCAAATGTCCTTTCATTTGAGCACCTCAGGTAAAGGCACAGCCCTACACGGCAGATGCCCATTTTTATGGCAGAGGCTAAGAACCAGAGGCAATCACATTTGAAGCTTCTGCTCAAATATAGCATATGTCTCATTGGCTCATATTCCATTAGTCAAAAAAAGTCACATGGACTAGCCCAACATCAATGGAGCAGGAAAATACTCTCTGCCCAGGACAAGGAAGGGGAAGAAATATTTGCAAACAATAATACAACCTATCACAGACCACCTTTTATGGATATTTCCTTTCCTTCCCTTCTTACTCAAAATTACTCACCTACTTCCAAGAAATACACCCAGAAAGTCCCTTCCTATAATGGCATTAGGTACTATGTTGAAGATCTCATGGTAGTCTCTAAATCAGGCACAAAATAACCCACATGTACCCACATAAAGTGGTGGAAGGTGACAGAATAACTGCATTAAACACTGCTATTCATAAAGAGGAAATATGAGAAGTACTTAGTAATCCCTGGTACACAGCAATTTTGAGATTCTGCTGGACAAACATTATGAGTCCCATCTTAGAGTAGGAATGTTCCTTGAATCCTGCTCCCTGTGGGTAGCACCCCAGTACATCATTCTCTGTGGCTCTTGACTCCTCCTTCCAGGACATCTTTCCATTAACCGTGTTGGATGCATCAGAGGAGGGCATTGGAGACTATACCTTCATAGGGGAATGAACAGCTTTCTCAGCCTGCTTCTTGCCCAAATAGTCTTGAAATGTCACAGACTTTTAATGCAGTAGGACACTGCTTTTGGCAGTACAACTCTTTCAAAGATTTTGTTAGCTCTTCCTCTTGGATTCCATTTCTGTGTGCAACTGTCTCCATCACAGTTCTTTGGTGGACGTTAAGTTTTTCTCTAGACTTAACGAAGGGTGCTATGGGCTTGACCGGCTCTTACAGAATCCTGTCTCTAGGAATTGCGGTCACTCCCATAATTTCATCTCAACCTATGTCTTAATCAGTGTTTTTTGGCTCAAAGTATTTCTCCATTTGATCTTTTACCAGTTGAAGATTAAAAACAGTCCCATTTTTCCACCCTAAAACCCCAGAATTTGAGGTTATTTTCTCTTCCATCCCATCCTTCAAACAGGCCAGTTATTTTCTGCATTTATTTCATTTGTTAAACAGCCTATCAAATGCAGCAAATAACAACTAACTCACACGAGGTCTATTGCATTTAAATACCTTTCCAGCCAAAGCCGTAAGTTCATCAGGTAGGCTATCTGCCTCCCAAGTTATTGCTGCTGCAGAAAAAAATTATATTACATTGATCATCACTCTTTTCAGTTTCCCACAATAGTTTTTTCACCACCTACAGCTTTATCTGGAAGCAACTGCCACCTATTTTTATTTTCCTACAACCGTACCCCACTCCTCATATCAATTTTTATATTATTCAGCTTGCTGCACCAAAAGCAACTCCCAAACTCCAGTGGCTAGCAACAACAAACATGTTTCTTGCTGACTTTATATGTCAGCAGGTGCCACTTGGCTCTGAACACTTTGGCTCTGTTTCATGCGTGTATCTTCACATTCAAGGACCCAAGCTGAAGGGTCAGCCACTATGCATAATATATGAATTCTCGAGACAAAAAGGAAGAGCAAGGGGTATTAAATCACATTTAAAGCCTTCGCTTTAAAGTAGCATAGTTACTTCTCACATTCCATTGACCAAGCTCAGCATGATGGAGTGGGGAAGTATTTTTCTCCCATTGAGAAGAGGGTGGAGTAATTTTTTTTCCAAATAACAATACCATCTACTACATACCCTACTGAGAAACCAGAGTTATAAAACCTCAGAGTTGGGGATATACTAGACCAACCCCAGAAAATTAGTGCAATGACCAGGATTTTTATGAGATCAATTATATACTTACTATTCTGGAAAAAAAAAGAAAGAAAGAAAGAAAGAAAGAAAGGAATAAAGAAAGAAAGAGAGAAAGAGAGAGAGAGGGAAAGAAAGAAAGAAACCAATGAACTCTTTGGCTTTGTGCTGTGCAACATCACACAAAGATATGGTACTTTGATCAATATGCTTCTATAAAACATGAAAGGAGAAGCATAAACATTCTAACTTTGTACCTTTGTACCTTGTCTATTTTATGAAATATATTTATTATGAAATAATATTTATTATGAAAATAAAAATTTTGTGATGGTGAAGTATATTTTATGTATAGTTGCACAGGCAATCCAGATTTGCTGAATTCTTCCAGTTTACATTTGATGCAGTTAAGGACTTTACATCACAATCAACAGGAGCTTTAGGGGAAAAAAAGTCTTCCCAGAATCGTGGGGGTGCTTCTGATTATTCCTAAACAAATCACAAACGTTAGTAACTGCAGTTATTTCCAGGCGAAGGAGAGCTCTGCGGGGCTGAAGACTTCAGAAAGATAAGATAGTGAAGAGTGCCCTCTAGCGGTAAGTCAAAGCTTTTCACTTGGAAATAGAAGAGTCAGATCTTCATTTTCCTCGTTTTGCTTCTTGACCTGGACCCAGAAATTTTAAAAGCAGAATTTTAGAAATATATAAATAACATTCTAAATATCCTTTCTCCTGTGTCTGACATGTGTTTATTTGATAATGAGAAGTATCAGACAATTCAATACTCCTCACATAGTAATAAAAATGTTATTTAATCTGTTACTGTCTTTATCCTTAAACTGTCACAAACGTATACTCAATTTTATTTTTAAGAAGAAATAAAATTTTTACCCTGGAGATGGAGCTGGAGTAATCTGCATTTAGATTTTGTTTTTATTGGTTACAGGCCAGTGTAATCACCAAGAAAAAATATCTAACAAGTTTCTAACTCCCAATATTTCCAAAATGATTACACATTTTACTAATCAAGGTCACAGTCATCTCATTTTATTGGTGTCAATGAAACTCTGATGCTATGTGTTAATTAAGAATCACCATGGCAATGGAACGGATATTTTAAATGCTGTTGCTGCCGCTATTTATGTGTGAGTTCCAAGTGCCCTCTGTTGGATGAAATACAGTTGATGAAAAAGCTGTTTCTGTTCAATTCTGGTTCAGCCCTCTCTCCCCGAGTTCCTATCAAGCTAAAATTCCATTAAAAAGACATAGGGGGACTTCTCTGGTGGTTAAGTGGTTAAGACTCTGCACTCCCAGTGCAGGGGGCCCGGGTCTGATCCCTGGTCAGGGAACTAGATCCCACACGCATGCCACAACTAAGGAGCCCACCTGCCGCAACTAAGACCTGGAGCAACCAAATAAATAAATTTTTTTAAAGAAATTAAAAAATAAAAACAGAACATTATCTTCATACAGTTAAACTGGGTCAAGAATTCAAGAAAAAAAAAGACACAGGCATTCAGCTCATGTAGAGATATAGGATCAAGTCCTTAACTGCATCAAATGTAAACTAGAAGAATTCAGCAAATCTGGATTGCCTGTGCAACTATACATAAAATATACTTCACCATCACAAAATTTTTATTTTCATAAAATATCTGTATCTGTATGAATAATTTTCAAGCCAGACTTTTCTTCATTACTCAAATCTCATTTCAAATATGATTGCTTCTTTGAGAAATTAGAAACTACTAGAAAACAAGTCATGGTCAGTATTTTAAAACCTGACTTTTCAGCACTCAGACATGTATTTTCTTTTTCACCTAACAGACCGAGAACCCAACTTACATGAGTTTTTCATTCCCTGGAGAGATGTAGTTGGTCTGCTCAAGTGTTCTCTAAGCTACCAAAAAGGCAGTGTGCCCACTGTGTAATCGAAAACGTCAGCATTTGCAGTTACCAGCTCACGTTCTAGAATTGAGCATTAGCGATATAATCTTGGAGAGAAGCGGGGAAGTGGGGATGGCTTTTTGTTTTGTTTTGTTTTGTTTTGTTTGCATTCAGGAGTCAGTGCTTTGGTATTGGAAGGAGCAATCATTAATCCTCTCGGTTAGACTTCCAACCAAGAATGGGATGGAAGAATGGGATCTTGCCCTTATGAAGCCTAGTCTATATTACTTGTTTAAAATTTCTCCTTCTCCTGTGGTCTAAGCTATGAAAGTCCTAAATTTATTTCCTGGAGTTCTGGAAAAATCAGTCTTTAAAAAAAATTAAAGAGAAACATAATCTGTGTTCCCTGAACTCAGGAGCAAAGTATCTTTTGTCTGCAAATGCATTTCTCTTGAGAATTATGAGTTTTACCAAAGCATGAGATCATAGGCTAGCAGAAATAGAAATTAAAATGAACTTCCTCCATCAGTTTTTAACTATTTCATTTAGCTGCTAACATATTAATAACATAATCTGAAATATGATTACTATTGTAGGTGTCACTTTGCTGCAATAAAAATGTTATGGACTGAATTGTTTTTCCCAAGAATTCATATGTTGAAGTTCTAACCCCCTCCCCAGCACCTCAGAATGTGACTATATTTGGAGATAAGATTTTTCAGTTGAAATGAGGTCATTAAGGTGGATTCCAATCCAATATGACTGGTGTCCTTATAAGAAGAGGAGATTAGAACACAGAAACACACAGAAGGAAGACCATGTGAATAAACAAGAGAAGACGGCCATCTGCAAGCCAAGGAGGGAGGCCTTGGAAGAAATCAACCCTGCCAACACATTGATCTCGGACTTAACCTCCAGAATTGTGAGGAGATAAATTTCTGCTGTTTAAGCCTCCCAGTCTGTGCTACTTTGTATGGCAGCCCTAGCAAACTAATACAAGAAGTGAGGTTGGCATTATTTCTGCCTCCATAAGGTCAGCACAGGGATATGCCAGAGCTTCTCTTAGCCTTTTCCTCAAGTTTTTTGAGTCATGGTTGATAGCCAGCTAATACAGCTCCAAGCATCATGTCTACATCCAAGACAGGAAAAGAGGGGAGAAAATGTTCTTCTTTTTATCAAAAACTAAAAGATGTGACTTCATTATTTTTATATGGACTCCATAACTGCAAGTATCAGAAAACTCAAAGAAGTTTAAACTCAAAAAATATTGGCTTGGGCTTTCCTGGTGGCACAGTGGTTGAGAGTCCGCCTGCCGATGCAGGGGACAGGGGTTCGTGCCCCAGTCCGGGAAGATCCCACGTGCCGCGGAGCGGCTAGTCCCGTGAGCCATGGCCGCTGAGCCTGCACGTCCGGAACCTGTGCTCCGCAACGGGAGAGGCCACAACAGTGAGAGGCCCGCGTACCGCAAAAAAAACAAACAAACAAACAAAAAAAGTATTGGCTCAAGCATTAGAAAATCCAGGGGTAGTACCAACTTTAGGCTGGCCAGATGCACAGATCAAATGATATTGTCTGGAGTGAGAGTCTCTCTCTCTTGATTTTTCTTTCACTGTATTGCCTTTCCTCTCCTACTCCTCCGAGCTATTCCTAGATATTCCAGGCTTTTTCCTCATGACTGCAAGATGGCTGCTGTAGCTCTAGCCTCACATTCTTTCAAGATCTAGTCTAGCAAGAAAGAGTTCCTATCTCCCATCACTCCTGGGTAAGAACACCTGCCTGCTTCTTCCTTTGGCACACCCTCCTGGTGTGATTATGTAGAATACTTCTTCACACTCCTGTCTTAGCCTAAGCACTAAGAAGTCTGTGTTCACTTAACAATGAGATGATCATCAACATTGTAAAGAGTAACGACCTGTTCTTTGTTAAGCACTTACTTTGTGCCAGACTTGGTTCATTATTGCCTTGGTTCATTATCGCAACAAGAACGATTATCCTACCTCAAAAATCTTATTGAGTATTTACATATTTTTAAATAACTAATCTTAAATAAGTCAAGTAACTTCGCACAGATCCGTGAGATAGAAAATAGAGGCAGAAATTTCATACATTTCTGTCTAACTCTAGAATCTTCATCCTTTTAACCAGTTAGCTCCGCTTGAATCCATATTGTTTTTCGTAAAGCGTGAAAAGCAGTAGCTCTTTATCTCCCCTTCAAGAACCTCCCCTGCCATCTCTTCTACCCACAGTCACCAAATTTCTGCTTGCTAGAATTATGCCTCTCATCTATGCCTCTCATCTATTCTTCCATTCATGAAAGGCTAATTCCTAACAAATAAGTGCTCCCCCCCTTCCCCAATCACTCTCCTTTAGGAAAGAAAGAAGAATCATTTGAATTCTATGTAGTCACTCAACCTCTGCCCTTTACAAGCTTATCCATCTTTTTAAACTTCTCTGACTTTTCTTCATCATGCAGTTTTACTTTCCTTGAGGCATATTTGAGTCAGTCCTTAAAATATGCTGGTGATGCAAAACACTTGAAAATAAATAGACAGCAGTTATACAAATAGATAAGGATCAAAATGAGGCCCTATTTTACATTGCCTTCTTTTCACCAAAGATCTATTTTCAGTGCAGAGATCCAGTGAGGTCAATAGCACCTCTGTGCTTAAATCAGAAGCATGCTGGCATTATCAGTAGCAAGCAGAGAGAGTATGGCGCTGAGTGCAATTACAAAGAAACTTGAAAGGTATGTACCCTCTTTCTTTAGAGATCACAAATCAAGAGGCTACACACTCATATTTGACAGTTGTTTTTCTCAAGGCTACATCAGCTAGGAGGCACAATCTGGAAAATAAGATGTTAAATATAATTTAGCCTCATCTGAAGATTTGCAGGAGTTCTTTCTATTCTCCATCTGCACCTCAACTTCCCTCTTAAGGAGAGGTGCCCTTCCTCTGACAGCCTTGATAACCCTGTTACCCCAGTGCATGCACCCTATTGCATCACAATTCTCATTGATGGAAGTGTGCACCCCACTAGATCGAGTGTTCCATGAGGGCAGTGTCTACATATTCATTGCTGTCCAAGCGATGCCTAGCACAGTGTCCAGCAAGCAGTGCTCAGTACATGTTTGTGATTTGAAGAGGTAAATGCTGCACAAAGACAGGGGTCTTCAGTGTCCCTGTGAGCTCCTGTCCTTCAGCCACTGAGATGGCATCAAATAAACTTCAAGGGACTCTCCCCTTCAGGTGACAAAAGTCCCTGCCCACCAATGCTGAAGTGCATGGAGCCTCCAGGACAGTTTCCAGACGTTTCCATGCCAGTCTTTTCAACAATAAATTTGAGGCCAGGCTCTGAGACTCACTGGCTGAGATGACGAACTCTCCAGGGAGTAAAACTCTCAGTTGCTGCTTTAGGATTGTGTTTATTGGTTGTTTGTTTCCTACTTTCCTGCCCTGGCACCCTGTCAAACCAGAGAGAGAGTTCCTTCCTCCTTCCTTTACCTCATACAGAGCTTGGCCAAGACCACATGAAGTCCTTTCCACAAACCTCTCTCTACCCCAGAAATCCCTCGTGTCCTCCATTTGGGTCATTCATCTACCCTCACCAGTTCTATTGGCAGAAATTTATTTGCAGCTCATACTTTACTCTGGACAATCTACAATAAGCAAATAGGCATGGGCAGAATATGGATAATGAAAGAAAATTACTAACTGTGGCAGGGTACCCTAAACCTGGATGGTAGGAGCTGTCAAACTTGTTAGGAGCCTGTAAAGTGTTTCTGCGATTCCTCCAGGGCAGAGACCATCTTGTCCACTAGTGCCTGGTGTGCTGCTTGGCACATTATAGGCACTCAGTAAATATCTCCTAAATAAATGAATGAAGACTTGAACACTGCCTTGTGGTAAAGGCTCATAAGGCCTCAAATAACCATTATTCACCCATTGCCTTTGAGGAAATTTGTGTGTGTGCATGTTCTTGAGAATTCTGAAGGTAAGGTGCAGAAGACCACACACTGATGGTTCAGGCCTCATTTGTGATCTTCAACTCCTTGTAGAAGCACAATTGAGAAAGAAAGAGAGAGAGGGAGGGAGGGAGGGAGGGAGGGAGTGAAGGAAGGAAGGAAGGAAGGAAGGAAGGAAGGAAGGAAAGAAGGAAGGAAGGAAGGAAGGAAGGAAGGGGAGAAAGAAAAGGGGAGGGAGGGAGGGAAGGCAGGTGAGGATGAGGCATGTACCTCAGGTTGATCTGTTATCAGAATAAGCGAAGGCAGAGGCAGAGTAAAGTGGTTAAGAGCATAGACTCTGAAACCAGACTGCCCACATTGAAACTAAGTCAAACACCTAGTAGCTCCCTGACTTTGAACAAACTAGTTAGCTTCTCTGTACCTCTGTTCTTCCTAATAGGCATAGTAAAATCTATAGTGCCTGCAACACTTGTATTGTATGAGGACAATTACATGAGTTAATATATGTAAAACACTTAGGATGTTGCCTGGCAAACAGTAAGCACTCAACCAATGTTTGTAGATATTATTATAAAGTGTTGTGAAGCTCAATCTTCACCCCACAACTGAGTTCAATCAGATTTCAATAAATGTTTTGTACATTAAATTATTGTGGTCCTATTTGGATCACAGCGGGAGGTTATCCCCTTGAGAGTGAAGGATGGAATTTTCTCACTAGTAGGAATAAAATTTTTCACAGTCTGTCACTGTTAAAAAAAAAAAGTAGTTTTAGGACAAGAAAAGAGAACACAAAGGGCAGATCTTTATCTGGTCAGTTGAAGGAATTCTCAGTCACAACTGAGGCCTGACCTATATGAAATACATACTTTCTGATGGATAACTCACTGTTAAGTTAGTCCCTAACACAAGAACAAATGCCAGTTGTAATAAAAATAATAGCTAACATTCACCTTTCTAAACTGGACACATGTTTACTTCAGTTCAATCTTATAAAGTAGGAACTATTACATACAGAGGCTGACCCATGGCTGGAGAGCCAGCACCACATACAGGATCTGTATTAGTCAGGATAGGCTAGGTTTTCTTGTGGTAACCGGAAACCTCAGAAGCTTAACACAAAAATAGCTTATTTCTCACTTACATTACGTGTTCCTTATGGATCAGCAGGAAGCTCTGCTACCCACACTCAAGATCCCAGGCTGACTGAATCTCCACCACTAGCTGCACAATTTGGAACATGCAGCTTCCTTGTTGCTGCAGCAGGAAAACGGAAAGACACATGAGATTTTCTGTGCTTCAGGCCAGGAGTGACTCATGTCACTTTCACTCAGTAGTGCTCTTTCTTTGACCTGGGCCACACCTTAGGGAGCTCTGAAATTTGGAGTGCCATGTCAGTGCCTGGGACTTGGTTAGGGCTGGCAGTGAAGTCCAGGAGGAGTTCCCCAACCCGGAACAGGACCTGCAAGGGCCCCCAGCCCTCATTTCTCCCCTTGGAACCCTCTGACCCTGTATCCCATGCATGGAGTCAACTAGATGCCCCAAGGAGCCCTGAGACTTGTGCCCATGGAGGCATCCTGGTACCATGTGTCTGGCTCTGGCTCCAGGAGGGCAGCCTGGTAAAGCAGATTGCTCCTGCAGGCCAGCATTATATTTCTTTTGTAGGATTACACAGGATCAGGCAGCCAGAATGGTAATGACATGTTCACTTGGGGTGATTCTCACTCACATTGGACACAAAATGTGTTCTAAGGTACCATCTGTTTCCCCTGCCATGCCTTGGGCTTAAAGCACGTTTGCGCCCCTAGGTCAGCTCTCACCTCTCTGTGTTCCACTCACAATATCATCTCCAGTCTACAGCACCCAAGGGTGACGGCAGGCATTCTTTACTCTGTATCCCCCACTGCTGACATGCAACATAGATACAATCCCTTCTGAAGGCTCTGCATCACATGACAGAGAGTCCTGGGGACAGAGGGGATTGCCTATCTTTTTCAAGGGTAAAATTTTAGATCATTGCTGGTTGATGTCAATGGGCTTTTCCAAATGATGTTTTCTCTTGCCTCCAATTATTGCAGTGATGTCATACTCTTCTAAGTCTGTCTGAAGCAGTACCAGACATTGCCTGTGTGAATGGGACCGCTCCTCTCACTCTGCCCAGGGCCCTATCCTCCCTGCTGATGTCAGTATGTGGAATTCAGGGATGCAGTCAACATTGAAAGAGATCACATTCTAGAAATGCAGGGAGTACAGCCTAAAAAGTTGAAGAGGATATGTGGCTGAAAGACGTGTTGTAATCTACTTCCACTGTAAAATTTTAAACAATACATATAACTTGACCAAAAATGAATTATCATTCACATTTTCCTTCACACACAGATAAGACTTGCATGTGTGGTCATCATCCAAAAAAGCATAGCAACAACCTTTTAGAGAATCATTGGAAGCCAGTATTCAGGAATGGCAGGATGGATAATGCAGTGTCAGGAAAGATGTAACCAGCACGAAACACATGGAATTAGAGAACCACAGAAGCAAGAAGATCTATATTGATTCAAGACAAATAGGTTCCAAAGAGCCATGGCATTGTGAGTAATAACAACGGTGCCATCTTTTTCTCCCAGTGACAGATATGAAATAAGCCAGAAATGGTGCATTTGGTAGTAAAGAAGTCAAAAAGATAGTTCTTGATCCTGAATGGAAACAGATGGTGCCTGGACACTACAAAAAAAAAATCTTTATTTGCACTGTTTGGACAATAATCAAATACCTAAGTATTGCTTCTGTAACCACCTTTCTAAATCTTCATTTATAACTATGCCTCACATGACCCACAAATCGTGTAATATATGTTTGGATCACATTGTTTATATAGGCAGGGACCTCGCCAAATATATTTTGCCTGGGACCTCCCGCACATCCTGAGATGACCCTGCTTCCATACACAAGCCATCGACCAGAACTAATCTTGTGGCCTTACCCAACTGCCACGGGTCTAAAAGTGTATTCTGAGGGCCCAAAAGGAGAGGAGAAACAAATATGATAGACACTAGGAATATGTGACACAGGAACCAACAAGGATGCTGCTGAGTCTGGGCATTTGAAGAGTGGCCACATTTTAGCAATTAAAAGTTGCTCCCTGAGGGAGATGCAAGTGGGAAGGGATATGGGGATACATGTATATGTATAGCTGATTCAGTTTGTTATAAAGCAGAAGCTAACACACCATTGTAAAGCAATTATACTCCAATAAAGATGTTAAAAAAAAAAAAAAAGTTGCTCCCTGGGTTGCCGTTTCCTTCTTTATCCCACAACTGTTTCTAAAGCCTCGTCAAATGTTAAACCCTTGCCTTCGCTGTGCTGCACCATAGTGCTGAGAGCATAAATACAACGTAAGTCAGAGTTCCCAGGACTGCAGGAAGCAGTCCGCAGACACATCAGCTGTAGCCTTGGACAGAGTGGAGGCAAGGATTCCAAAGCCAGGCAACCGAGGAGACAAAGAAATGATAGAACTGATAGAAAAGGAACTGATACAGAAACTTCTAAAGAATCTCCTACAGACACTAGAGGAAAGAAGAGAACCTCTAAGAGAGGTCTGAGGTCCTGAATGGGGAATGGGACTGAGCCATTATAAATTGCCGTGCACCTGCATCAAAGTATCTGAAATTTTTCTTTGAATACCTATCGCTTCTTCAGAGCTCTGATCTATGGTTCAGCTCCTCAAAGCTGGATCGGACATCTAGACTCTTTCACTTTTATAAAGTTAATTCCACTAAAGTTACAGTGGGCACCATAAATATGAAGTTGTGTTATCTTTTTCTGTGATATTTACATTTTTTGGAAGATTTTTTTAAAATAAATGATGGCCTTTGAACAGTGATCATTAGGAATTTTGACAGCTGGTAAATAAGATATTTGGAGGTGAGTGGACTTCTTGGTACCCCTCAAACCTCAACATCTGCGTACTTCTTCATCAGGATGACATTGCTACATGCAGTCATCACAAGATGAGTGGCAGCTGAGGTATTGATCCTGCCCCGTAATATCAGGTCTGTTCAGCTTCCCTCATACCCTTGTGTTAGGCTCTAACGTAGACTTACTGATGCTCTAGAAACACAGAGGAACATGCCTCAGTGGCACCGATGGCTTGGAGAAATTCAGGCAATCACAATAATTTAAAGGAAAGTAGCCCCTTGGATGGAAGGGAGAAGGGTGAGAGAGCAGTGGTAGAGAGCACAAGATGGGAGACAAAAGGACTAGTGCTGATGTCAGGAAGCAAGGTTGCTGGGACAATGTTGCCTCCTAAGGATTGAGCTCCTGCATGGAAGGAAAAGAGAAGCTTGCATATTCAGGAGAAAGAGAATCCAGTGTGTTAAAGTGAAATGTGTATAACAAGGGAACAAACATTAAAGAAAGGAGGGCAACGGGGAGAGGCCACAACAGTGAGAGGCCTGCATACCGCAAAAAAAAAAAAAAAAAAAAAAAAAAAAACAAAGAAAGGAGGGCACATGAAATCGATAGGTAGCAGTGTCTGCAGCTTTAAAATTTGCTATTTAGCTCCTGTTTCACGTCCTACGACCAGCTGGAATTCAAGTATCCCTCTGGTACATAAAATCAATGAAGGGAAGAAAAACTGTGCTTCACTACAGCAAAATCAACATGTGAAATAAACCTTGAAAAGTTTCAGGTCAGGCATAGTGTCCAATAGGAAATGGGCTTGAGACCAACACAGCAGAGAAATGAGAGAAAGTAGAATTTCAGATCATCGAAGGAAGCAGAGCAGTGTTCATTCATTTATGCAGCAACTATTTATTAAGTATCTGTTATGCAGTACACTAAATGGGGAATACATTAAAAACATATAATATATAACCTCTCTCACAAGGAGCTTCCTATAAGGAGTAGATGAGAGACAGCCAGGTAAACTCTAATTATAATACAGTATGATAAGTACTAGAATAGGGAAATCACAGAACACTATGAGATTATATAAAAGGGGAACCTAGTACAATCTTAGAAGTTCAGAAAACAATCCCCAGAACATGTAAAAACTGAGCTGAGACAGAAAAGGAGTGTGGGGGGTTAACTGGTTAAATGTGGACAAACCTGGTTCAATCAGAGGGAACAGCATGTGCAGAGGTCCAGAGACAATCAAGTACCCAGTGTGTTTGCAAATGGATCTGTGTGGATAGAAGAATATCAGCTTTGGAGGGAGGGGGGTGCAGGGGGTGGGAAGCATAAGATAAATGGAGGAGTAAGCCAATGTCAGATTATAAAGGGCATCCAAAGCTGTAAATTGGACTTATCATGAGAGCAATAAGGAGCCATAGAGAAGTACTGATCAACCTTATGTAAACAATTTCTGCTGTTCCTTTTCAGAAACACAGGAGTGCTTAGCATAGTTCAGAGAATGAACTCTTTAATTAGGCAGATGGATGAAACTTCCCTCCTACCATCACTCAAAATCTCTCTCTCTGCCACCAGCTACCCCACTTTATTTCATAAAATTGTGTCTGCAAAAAGTAAATGACTTAGTTAATTTATGCTCTCATCTGTCCAGCATCTCTCATCAAGTCTTCAAATACTAACCTATAAACAATGTTGCTGCAGTAACTTTATCAGAATGCCATAGAGGAAATTATATTCTAACAGTAGGATGTCAAAGCTAATTTATAGCAGAATAGTATCGACTGTCATTTCCTCCCAATAAAATCTGTGGACCAATAACAGAGAACATCACCTTGATAGAATCTTTAAAACGTCTCATAATGAGAAATTAGGGCAGAGTGTTGGTAGAGCTTCAGGGTCTTGGCTGAGTATGTTTAAGGTGGTCTTGCAAGTGGGAAACTGGTTGAAATTAGTCAGAGTTTTATCATTATTATTATTATTATCAAAATAGCTCTGGATTGGTAGACACACTGAAGTAGGGGTCTTGAAGTTAGTCGTGATGATCAAGCTATTAGTCCTGATGAGTAAGCTGTTTCAATGATTTACTTTTCTTTTTCTTTGATTAATTTTTCTTTTCTTTCATGAGCAAGCATTTCTTGAAGCAGATAATTAGGTTATTTTTACCTGGTCCCAGCACTGATTAACATAAGGACAAGAAACAATGTCTAGTCCCAGTATTGTTCAGCACTGAGACAAGAAATATTGCTAGTTTCAATCCTCAATAGCCACGTAATTTCTTTGGAACATGTTCCCATTTAACCAGTAAAATTCAGGCTAATAAATGGATAAAAGGGACAGTTATTCAAGTTAATATGACATCCATTCTGCCATTGTTAGCTACAGTGAATAATTAAAAATTGAATATAGATAAAATTTAAGAAGTATAAATAAGGGGAGCTCACAAAAGCACTATCTTTTTGGTAGAGTCCAATATATTACAAATACTCAGCTGGACACAAGATTATGATGAGGATTAAATACAAAAAGATAGGTAGATATTATTATTATCCTTCAGTGAAATTGCTAAGGTACAAAAATAATCGCAACACTTCATTTTTTTATGAACACATCATTCCTCCTCATCCAAATGTCCTAAAATATGATTTTTGTGGTCTGGCCTCATTTTACTCTCATAATATCCATAAAATTCCTTCAAATATACCTGCTTTTTCAGAACTTGGAACACGCTGTTCCTTCTGTCTGCAGTGTCTTACTCTTCTTCTGGTCTTTCCCCACCCGCTTGGATCATTTCCATTTATCCTTCTACAGTGAAGTTAAATATCACACATTTAAGAAAAAGTCCATGACACCTTCCAGTTACATTCAGTAGCACTCCTTTTTGACCCTGTAGCACCCCATGAATATCTGACTCCCTTACCAGATTTCACACTGCGTTATATTTGTTATCCAACTTGCCTCTCATGTGTACTAAGTCAAGAGCAGAGGACTATGCTTTCTTCATCCTGATACTCCTCCGTGCTTCACAATATGACTTATTTTATTAAACTATTTTTATTGAATGTAGTTGGAGAGTTTAAACCTACATAAAAGGATATTGACCAGAATGGGTTTAAGTGAATCTTCATGTTGTAGTAAATGTGTTTGAGTGTGTGTTTTATATTTTGAATTTTTTTCACAATTATTTCTTTTTTGTTTTTTACATTTATTGTACACTTTATTTCTATTATTATTACATTGTAATATATAATGAAATAATTATACAACTCACCATAATGCAGAATCAGTGGGAGCCCTGAGCTTGTTTTCCTGCAACTAGATGGTCCCATCTTGGGGTGATGGGAGACAGTGACACCCAAAGTGTGTTGCTTATATCCAGTCTACTCTGTAAGATGCGGCTTAATTGTCACTTGCCAGTCACTGACAGGGTTTTGATATGAGTCTGCAAGCAATTGATTTATTATGGTCTCTGTGCAGTCAAACCTCTCTGCTAATGATAATCTGTGTTTGCAGCCGCTCCCCAGCGCTAGCATCACCGCCTCAGCTCCACCTCCGATCATCAGACATTAGATTCTCATAAGGAGCGTGCAACCTAGATTCCCCGCATATGCAGTTCAGTAGGGTTCGCGCTCCTATGAGAATCTAATGTCGCCACTGATTTTTTTTAATATCTTTATTGGAGTATAATTGCTTTACAATGGTGTGTTAGTTTCTGCTTTATAACAACGTGAATCAGCTATACACATACATATATCCCCATATCTCCTCCCTCTTGCGTCTCCCTCCCACCCTCCCTATCCCACCCCACTAGGCGGTCACAAAGCACCGAGCTGATCTTCCTGTGC
>NC_041229.1:37120656-37162142 GCF_002837175.3 Physeter macrocephalus
TCTTTCTGACTTATTTCACTCTATATGGCAGAATTATTTCTTTAAAAGGTTTTGTGGAACTTTCTGAATTGTCATAAACCAAATGGAAAAGTACTGACTCTTGAGAATACTAAAGTTTACTCCTTATGCCTATCATGACTTAGCTTATAGGGCTCTTTGTCAGCCCAGAACAGTCCATTCTAATTAGGGCAAACTCAGATATTCTGGCTACCCAAGCAAGGGAAATGACAATATCCAATTTGGAGGATAAAGCTCTCGAGCTGCAGGAAATATTATCAATGCTAAGCAATCCATACACTGACAGTAAAAATAAAGACATATTGAGAACTACAACCCAGACCTCGAGTAAAGGACAATTGCTAGGTAAGACTGCCCAGGAAGTAATCTAAAAACTCTTATACCAGTCTCTCAGTGATATTTTAGAGAATTTAGTCCATTAGATATAGCTAGACACCCACTTTCAGTTCTATTAATTATATATGAAATATTTTTAAATGATAACAAACATACACCTATAATTATAAAACAATCCACATTTTAATGTTCAGTGGTGTTAGGTTTTACCTTTAAAAGCTCTGTAAGGTCTAGTGAGGGTGAACACTTTAGAGCCAAAGATGATCTAACAACCTTCACTTTCCTTGACCCTAATCAGCTCTGGGCACTAGTGCCCTTCACCTTTAGGCTCAGTTTTGTCTGATTCATCAAAAAGACATGAGCAGAGAAAGAGGTAACATCTGGAATCTGGCACAAGTCTGAGTGTGGAAGAGTTGGGCTCTCACTGGCTATGTGCCCGTCCATTGTCAGTCTTCCACCTCAGATCATGAGCAGCAGCCCAGTTTTCTGCTGAAGCAGGAGTTGTTCCTGGAATCCCAGCCTACTTGCAGGAGTCCTTACAAGGCACAGGCCTTGAGAATACCCTATCACCAGGATCTGGAACCTGCCCAGTGTTCTCCCGGATGCTGCCTACAAACTGAAGTTTCACCTAAAACCTCACTCTATGAAATACCATTGGATATTGTCTAAGTCACCTTGGGCTGCTATAGCAGAATGCCACAGACTTGATGCCTTAAACAACAGGAATGTATTTCTCAGAGTGCTGGAGGCTGGGAAGTTCAAGATCAGGGTGCCAGCCTTTTTGGTTTCTGGCAAAAGCTCTCTTCCTCACTTGTTGATGGCCACCTTCTCAGTGCATCCTCACATGGAAGAGAGTGCGTGAGAGCAGATTCTCTGGTGTTTCCTCTTATAAGTACACTAATCCAATCAGGTCAGGACCCCATCCTCATGACTTCATTTAACCTTTATTACCTCCTTATAGGCCCTATCACCAAACAGTCACAATGGGGGTTAGGACTTTAATGTATGAATTGGGGGTAGGGAGACATAATTCAGCCTATAGCAGGTATAAACACTAATCTAAATCTAAATCAAGCCTAAGTTACCCATGTACATTCAACAACAATAACATGTCTATTGTTTATTAAACACTTTCACCAAATATTTAGGGTAATATTACTAGGTCAATTATTATTTTTTTCTACTTTGCAGCAGAGGAAGTTGAAGCCTTCAGGTGTAAAACACCCTAAACAAGGCCACAGAGCTACAAAATGACAGAGGTGGGACTCAAATCCATGTCTATAGGAGTTCAAAGCCCAAATGAGACCTGTCTACTGTGCCTTCTTAGGTGTAAACTATAATTCAGATCACTGATCAACCTTCAGTCCCAGCCTCTTCCCTTTCCCCACCTGCCTGAACTGTGGAGATTATTAAAGTTTGCCTCATAGACACACCTGAGTTTTGGCAATTATGGAGCTGACAGCAAGTCAATTAAAATATATTTATTCAACACCCATGATCAGACAGTGGGTAGAGCACTAAGTTACTACTTAAATATCTACATATGCCTGAAAAGATTAATTTAGAACCAACAGATTCAGATGGTACTTTGGTTACTGTAATGAAATTTTGCCACATTCTGCCTCTTTGATTCATGCTCTTCTTATTTAAAATTCTTCACTGCTCTTTGTGATATACCAGCTGTTAAGCTGACCTCACATACATCTTCCTCTATCTTTGGCTTCCCAGCACAATATCCATTTATTCTTTATTCAAAATACATAGGTGATTCTTGAACAACACAGGTTCAGACTGTGTGGGTCCACTTATACATGGATTTTTTTCAACAGCAAATCTACAGTACTACATGAATGAGGGTAGAACCAGGGTTGCAGAACTGCGGATACTGAGGAACCACAGATACAGAGGAACCACATATATTAAGGGCCAGCTATACGTAATATGCAGATTTTTGAGTTCATGAAGTTTCATCACCCCTAACCCCACCCCACCCCTGCATGATGTTCAAGTGTCAACTGTACTTATTGAGCCCCTACTATGTGTCAGGCACTGTTCTAGGCATTTGGGATACATCACAGAACAAAATAGACAAATATCCCCACCATAGTACTAATATGCTAGCATAGGGAAACAGAAACTGGTAGCCATATTAAATAAGTAAAGTATGTAATGTGTAGAAATTATGATATGGACTATGAAAAAAGAAAAGGCAGCACAAGGTAAGGGAGATCAAGAGCATGAGAGGAGAGGGTCAAGGTGAACCTCTCTGAGAAAGAGACACGTAATCAAACACATATAAGATAGACATCTGAGGAAGAGTATTTCAGACACAGGAAACAACACTTGCAAAGAACTTGGGGTGAAAGCAGGCCTGGGCATGTTTAAGGAACAGCAAAGAGACCAACATGGCAGGAGCCCAGCGAGTGACAGAAAAGTCAGAGAGTTAATGGGGCACCAGATAAAGAAGGACCTCTGGCCACTGTAAGAGTTTTCATTTTTTACACTGAATAAAATGGAAAATCATTTCAGGATTCTGGGCAGAGGAATGACAATGACCAGACTCATATTTTTAAAGGATCATCCTGGCTGTTATATAAAGGACAGATTGTAGGGCAGCAAGGATAGAAACAGGGAGGCCAGTTAGGAGGCCATTGCAATTATGCATGGCAGATTGGTGGGGGAGAGCATGGCGGAGGCAGTGGTGGTGGTGGTGATGTTGGTGGTAGTGGTGGTGGTGGTGGTGGTGGTGGTGGTGGTGATGGTGGTGGTGATGGTGGTGGTGGTTGTGGTGATGATGGTGGTGGTGGTGGTGATGTTGGTGGTGGTGGTTGTGGTGATGGTGGTAGACGTGGTGATGGTGATGGTGGTGGTGGTGGTGGTGATGGTGGTGGTGGTGGTGATAGTGATGTTATTGTTGGTGATGGTGATGGTGGTGGTGTTGGTGATGTTGGTGGTGGTGGTGGTGACAGTGGTGGTAGTGATGATGGTGGTTGTGGTGGTGGTGATGGTCGTGGTGGTGATGATGGTGGTGGTGGTGATGAGAAGGAGAGGTGGTTAGATTCTGGACATTCTTCCTTAAAGATAGAGGACAACATCATGAAACTTCACTAGAACACTGTGGTCCAGGAAGCACAGCTACTTATGTCATTTGGCTTTGGGGAAGGTTTTGGTATGATTCTTTTTTAAAAGAATATATTGAAGTTTGAAATGAGAAAAAGAGATAAAGTAGCTGGCAGAATATGAGCAGTGTTTTTGCAGCTTAGCCTCAGGAGAGGTAAAGGGAATTGATTCAGAGTATAGCTGGGCCTTAAGGACTGCCTTTCTGCCTCTGAGCAGGAGGACATGGAGATGAAAGGGGGCTTACAGGAATGCTGCTATCCTATGACTGGCATTTCCCTGGGAGGAGACAAAGCCATATGTGAGGTCAGAAAACACAGGTGAGCGCCCTCCCCTTCTCCAGTCTAGGCATGTGCTTATAGGTTCCCAAATTTCCTTTTCATAAACATCCAAAGTGCACCGTGCCTGCAATGCTGACAGCTGACAGGAGAAATTGCAACATGCAAATGATATTACAGGGACTGTCTTGCTGGAAGGAGGACCCCAAGGCTTGTGTCTTGGTGGGAAAGGAACTGAAGTCCACACAGATTAGTGTCATTACTTTGCGTTTGGGGTTTGACAGCCTAGGAGACCAGAAAAATATCAGAATTTGAATTAGAGGGGTCTAACTCCCTCTTAAAACAGCTTTCAAGTCTTCTAAGTAACCTGTCATTTTGGATTAGGCATCATATTTTTAGGTGGACTTTTAAAAATCTAAGCATGGTGCATTTCACAGCTTTAATAGGCAGAATTCTGAAATGGTTCCCAAAAAATTCCCACCCCTGCTGTATACAAACTTCCTCCCAGTGACTCAATCAAACACTAATCTGATGCTGCTGTGGAGGATTATATAGATATTAAAAAAAAAGTCCCAAATCAGTTGACCTTAAGACGGAAATTATCTTCAGTGGGTCTGACCTAGGTCTTAAAAGGAACTTGTCCCTCCTGGTGAAAGAAATTCAAAGTATGAGGCGGTTCAGTACAACAGAGATTCTTTGTTCCTCACTTTGAAGATGGAGGAAGCCAAGCGGCAAGGAATACAGGTGGCATCTAGGTTCCAAGAGCAGTCCCCAGCTGATAGCCACTAAAGAAAACAGGACCTCAGGGACTTCCCTGATGGTCCGATGTTTAAGACTCCCTGCTTCCAAGCAGGGGGCCCAAGTTCGATCCCTGGTCAGGGAACTAGACCCGGCATGCCGCAACTAAAGATCTCGCGTGCCACAACTAAAACCTCAGCCAAATAAATAAATAAATATTTTTTAAAAGAAGAAAGAAAACGGGACCTCAGTCCTATAACCACAAGGAACTGAAGTCTTCCAATAACCTGAGTTCATACCCAGATCCTCCAGAAAGTAACCCAACCTCGCCAGCACTCTGATTTCAACCTATGAGACCCAGAGCAAAGGATGCCACCATGACATACCAGACTTTTGACCCACAGAACTGTGAACTGATAAATGGGGGTTGCTTTCAGCAGCTGAACTTATGGTAATTTGTTACACAGAGATAGAAAACTATTACAATAGCTAAAAGCACATTTTGGAAAATAAATCACTAGTAGAACTATTTAAGATGTGATTAATTGATTGAAAAAAATCCTTGCTCACCTGGATTCTTTCTTTCATTTTTTTCCTCTATCAGATATTTATATTTCATATTTTGGCATTTCTTAAAGCAAGCTGTCTTACTTCTGTTGCTGCTAAATACTAATCATATGACCTAAGTTTCACTATGAAATTTATACAGAATCAACTAGCAAAGAAAGCATTTCTGAAAATGATTTTAGTAAGTATATTACAATTTAATTAATATGAAACCATCTGTGAATAAATTAGTCTGTCTCTCAATAGTTTATCTTTAATTGATCTTGCTTATTCAAACTATTGCCCCATTTTTCTTCTTTCCTAAAGAAGTTCCTACCATGGGAGGGAGACCCAAGAAGGAGGAGATATGGAGATATATGTATATGTATAGCTGATTCACTTTGTTATAAAGCAGAAACTAACACACCATTGTAAAGCAATTATACTCCAATAAAGATGTTAAATTTTTTTAATTAAAAATAAGTAATTATTAAATCATATTATCAACAATCTCTACATTTCTACATACAATCCATTTACACATTGAAATATCTTAAAAGCCTCTTCAGAACTCAAAGGTAAAAGGCTGTAAAAAATATATCATCATTGTTAATAAATGTAAAAGAAATTCTAATGTCTGATTAGAGAATTTTAGTCAGAATCAAGGGTTTTTTTAAATTCAAAGCATTTCAACTATAAATTGTTGACTTTCATAGAATAGCTAAACCAATGTATATATACTAAAAGTATTATTTAATATACTCAAAATTTTTAATTAAAGTTTTTACTAATAGAGACTTTACTAATATGAAAGGAAAAAATCCTCTCCTTTCATATTTAATACAAATATTATTAAAATAATACTCATATAAATAAAATCTCTATGGCCCCTTATGTCTTATTGTTTTAAAGGCAGAGACAAAAACAAAAGTATTCAACTGAGGCCTAGAGCTTTAGGGAGAGACTCCTGTTGCTAAGAAAAAGAAATGTCAAAAGCAGAGTCCAGATTCTGGGATCATGATTGAACAAGATTTCTGGCATTTGCTATAAGCTAATGAGGCTCCTCAGAGTCTAACCCACCAGCCAGGGTGTTAATGGAGTTTAATTGCCAGGGAAAACCCAAACCTGGCTGAAAAGGTCCTGTGATGGCTCAACTCCTAAAGCAATTCCCACTCTTTTATAAACTTTCCAACAAACAAAGCGTTCAGTTAAGCAGTGAAGCACTGATGAAATTAGGCGGACTGTTGACTGCAAGTGACAATCACTTAAGCAATGAAAAGGTATTTTTAGGCCACTTAGCTGAACAATCCAGAGGTTACACTAGCTTGAGGCACAGCTAGATGAAGAGGCTGAGCTCTGTCCCTCAGACTCTCTCCAGCACCCCACTCCTGGCAAACTACCAGCCTAACAGCTCCTGTTGTATGAGAATATCTGCAAAACTTCTGAAGAGGTTCTGAGGAGGAGTCTGACAGCCCTGGTTTAGGAGCACATGCCCATCTCTGCAGCCGGGAATAGAAAGGGGAAATGCGGTAGGCTAAGATTGTTACCAAACCAAACTTGGGGACACTCCCCCATGCACAATAAAGCCAATCTACTGACACCGGGTTGTGGTGAAGTAAACTGTAGCATTTATTGCAGGTGCCAAGCAAGGAGTATAGATGGCTAATGCTCAAAAGATCCCAAACTCTCCAATGGATTTCAGGGAAGAATTTTTATAGACAAGGTGAGGGAGAGAATCACAGGGTGTGTGTGATCAGCTCGTGCACAATTCTCTGATTGGTTGAGGGTGAGGTAATAGGGCGGTGTCACAGGGGTTAGTATCCTCAATCCTCAGGCTCTAGCCAATCTGGGGGCTACGTGCTCATGGTCATCATGAAGTTATCTTCTGCTATCTGGTGGGGGTTTTAGTATCTGTGAAACAACTCCGGAATGTGAATCAGACACTATTATCTATGTCCTTCAGGGAGGAATTAAAGATTCTGTGACAGCCATGTGGCTGATTTACTGTTCAAATTTTTCCTTGTTCTCCTGGCCCAACTGCTATTTTTTTGTTACTACACGTTCACATTCTTTCAATATTTAATTCTTGAGCCAGTCTTTTGTGGCTTAGGAGAAGCCTGGGAGACTAAAGCTTTTCTACTAACAAGAGGCAGGTGGAGGACATTGTGGGGGAGTAGCCTGTCCCAGGAAGGCCCTATAGAGTCCTGCTTGGTTACGAGGTGTGCAGTTATACCCAAGATACATTTGTTTCCTTTAGAGAGGTCATGTTCTGTGATCAGAATAGGACTGTATGCCAGGAGAAAAAATATATAGAGGTCTTTATACCTCAGAAGGGTAATCCTCATCTATGCCACTCTCAAAGATAGCCATTGATGATGATGAACCAGGGAGATACTGCTAGCAAGAACCTGAAAAAATTAGGCTGTCCCCTGGAGGAAATCAGCCTTCTAGCAGAGGAGGGAGATCTTTTAGATATCTATCTAGCAGATGTAATAAATATAACAGGACATCAACTTCACTGTATTCATTTCCTTCTATGAAATAGGAATTTTTAAATTATAGTTAAAGGTAGGTGAGGACAAATTCCACAGTGTCATGTGTAAGACTATAAGGAACTGGATTTACTGCAAAAACATAGAAATCAAGAATTAGAATTAAGAGGCCTAGAGCCTGCTTCCTCTCATCATCACAAAGAGAAGTCTGCAAAAATCAGCTCAGCATACTCCTTGACACACCACAGGTTCCTGTCTGCAGGGGATGGATTGTTACTGAGTCCAAACTCATTATGCTCACCACACAACAGGCCAATAAATCAGGAAATGAGGTGTTGGGGCGAGGTATAACGACTTTATTCAGAAAGATGGAAATCTGAGAAGATGGTCCTAGAGAACCATCTTATCAAAGTGAGAATTCAGGTTTCTTTTATACTAAAAAGGGGAGGGGTGTGGTCAGTTGTTGCAAACTTCTTGGTGCCAGAATCCTTTGTTCTTGCAACTGTCCATGTAGGTCAGGTCATGATATTCCTGTAAACCTCCAACAAGACAAATGTTATTCTCTGCTCTGCAATATTTTATCTCTTTGTGAATGGAAAAGTGTTATAACCTTAAAAGTCAGAGCCTTGAAAGTGGACTTCCCTATATATTTTAGGCTGTAGGCAACATTCTTAAAGCAAAAGCAATAGAATACAAAGTTTAAAGTAAAAGAAACAGATCTAATATGGAGTCAGATTTGTTCTTCCCTATACCAGGATCCTGACTCTTGACTCCCTTAAAATGCAGTCATGATAAGGTTGGGTTAAGGAATATAAATAGAAAGGATTTAGGCACCAAAGAGTTTGAGTATAAATGCCAACACAGCTGGGAGGAGTTGTCTGAGAATGCCAGCTGCCATCACCTCATTACCTGTAAGTAGTAGCTGCTGCGGGTGCAAGAAGGGGCTCTCTGTTACTGTGTGTCCAGGCACAGCCATTCCTTCTAGGGGAGGAGGAGCAAGCCTCTGTATCTAAGTTGCTGAACAACTGTCCATTTCCCTTCCAATATTAAATTTGTCATTTAGCCTCAATTGCAGGATCAAGAAGAGCCACATTCAAACCTGACCGGTGAAATAAATACCACCCAAAATGCTGGATGTGGAACAGAATAGAGAGACTGGGTGGGTTATCTCCCTTTAAAGAGGGTTTAGGTGTGGGATTTTGCTATTGTTCCTGGTCTTCAATATGGGATAATTTGTAATGTGATTTGGGATGTTTCTAGAACAGTGAGAGTGAAATGAAGGTTGGCTGTGGGGGTCAGGACCTGTGGTGTGCTAGGCAGCCCAGGCATGACAAGGTGTGGGCTATGACAGTTATTGTTTTTGGCTATCCCATAGGGACCATGTGGATTTTTTCCTCATCCTCATTCACCTGGCAAGAGGCCCAAAGAAGCCTACCTATTTGTTTCCCTCCTTTCTGTAGATACAGTGATTGAGTTATTCAGAAGCTGATGTGTAGCTTAAGCAGCTCCAGTCAGAATCTTTCCCTGGAATCATCTGTAAAGTGTATCCTGTTAATCCCTGCTCAGAACTTTATAGTGACTTCCCATTAGAATTAAAGCCAAACGCCTTAGCATGGCCTATGAGAACTGCATGAGGTAGCTTCTATTTCCTCATCAACTTCCTCATCACTTGACATCCTATGACCTTATCAACACACTCCAGCCATAGTGGGTATCTCTTAGTTTCTATAACATGTCAAGCTCATTCCCATCTCAAGGATGTTTTCTTTGCCTCAAATTCTCTTGGATTCTTCTCATGTTGATTCTTTTTTCTTTTGGTAACTTTTTAAAAATATAATTTCAAATTTACAGAAAAGTTACAACAGTAGTAAAATGAATTCTTGTATACCAATTATTCACATTCATCAACTGCCACATTTTGCCCCATTTGCTTTTTCATTCTCCCTATATATATATTTGTATGTATATGACATTTATTTAAACCATATGAGCTTAAGTTGGAGACAATGTGCCCCCTACTTCTAAATACTCTTATGTGCCTTTACTAAGAATGAGGACATTTCTTTTCAGAACTAGAATGTAATGAACAAAAATCAAAAAACTTAACAGGAATACAACACTATTATCTAATCCACTTTGCATATTCAAATCTCATCAATTGTCCCAATGATAGCCTTTATAGCAATTTGTTTTTCAGTCCATTAGCTCATATAATGTTTCATTGTTACATCTCTTTACTATCCTTTTATCTGGAAATGTTCTCAGACTTTTATATCTTTCTTATTCATACATTACAAATATGGGAAATATCTTTAATAGCTATCAAATATAGTTATAAATACTTCCGACATGTGACTTCAAACTCCCTGAACTTAAATATTTCCATCTGAAGGCTATTCTTCATAGGAATTGTTATGTAATTCTTACCAAGTCCAAGCTCATACTGCTCACTGCACAACATGCCAATAAATAGAGAAATGAGCTGTTGGGGCAAGGTATAGCAACTTTATTCAGAAAGCCAGCAGACCAAAAAGATGGGGGACTAGTGTCCCGAAGAACCATTTTGCCTGGGTTTTGGATGTTAGTTTCTTTTATAGAACAATGAAGGGGAGGTGAGGAGATAAAGTAAAAAATGTGATAAGTTGTTGCAAATGTTACCTGGTTCCAGCCAGACTCCTGAAGAGATGTGTTCATTTTTTCTTTCCTGTCGCCATTCACAGATGGGCCTGGTCAGGATGTTTCCTGTGAGCTAAACAAAGGTATTTTAGCTTAACCTCAGTCATGGAAGGCAGGGTCCCCAGAGATGGGCCATTATGTATACGTTAAGCTATAGCCAATATCTCTTTATAGTGATTAACTTGTAGCAAAAGCAATAGAATGCAAAGGTTAAAGTAAAAGAAACGGATCCAATATGGAGTCAAATTTGTTCTTGCCTATTACATAACCTGAAAGGCCAAGATCACAATAGCCCTTACTTGCATAGTAGCAAAATCTCAGGTCCCCTCTCCTTGAAGTGCCCTACACCAAGAAGCACAGCATTTGCAGACTCCTGTCAATGCCTGGCTTTTGCTCTTGTGTAAGTCTGGACTGCTATTTTCCTTCTAACCATAGATTCCCTGGACTCAGGGGTCTGTTGCCAACAATGAGGTAACTACTGAATCATCTCAGAGCTGCTGCTGAAACCATGCTCCACGCAGTTAACAGGAGCCAATAAGTAACAAAAATTCTTGAACTTGTCTTACAATCAACAGCTAAGGGAACAGCTTGGTAAAACTCCCTTGCTTGCAAACTGCCTTCCCAGCTTCACGCAGACCAGTTGTTTTACAGGAACCTGGAGTCAGCTTCTGCCCAGTGTGAGTGAGCTACGGCCCATTGGGACCACCAGCCCTAAAACTGGCACTTGCAGGTGTCTGATGAATGGCCTGTTGACCTCCTAGGACTGGAAAACTCCACCCTCAGATCATGTAAACATCTCCATTTTGAACACACGAAAACATGTCATCCAGATGCACCTGCTCAAAACACCAATTACCTTACCTCTTCTCTGCCTCCAATCACCTTTCCTGAAGCCTAAGACCATCTTGCTTATCCCATAAATATCCCAACCCCCTCAGTTTTGGGGGGGAAGATCTGAGAATTGTCCTCCCTTTCCCGTGCTTGGCTGTCTTGTGAGTAAACTCTTCCTCAGCTGTAAACCTTGGCGTCTCTGTGTTTGGCTTGCTGTGCGTTGGTAAATGAACCTGGTTCAGTAACACTGCTGCTGCCCCCACTCCCACACTAGTCTCTAAAGAAGCAGTTCTCAAATTGGCTGTACATTAGAGTCACCTGAAGTACTTTTAAAAATTCTGGTGCTCCAGGCCAATTAAATCAGATTTTTCTGGAGGAGAGATTCAAGTAGAGTCACTGTTGTGTCCATTCCTTTATAAACATGGATACAGATATGATTAATTCTCTTTATCAGAACCCAAGCCAGGTTCTGCATCTGAACTTTCCTGAAGACAGGAATAAGTAAAGGGAATTTATAATGTTTAAAATAAAAAAATCACCTTACCTTTGGCTAGTTTACATGAATCTAGGCTTCCTGTATTATTCTTATGGGGCTTTTGCAGGGAGCCTCCATGTGTAACTCCTAGGCTGACTTCCTGTGGCAAAGAAAACTTCCAACCACCATTGGAAGTGCCCACAAGAATATCTAGACTATGTTCGAGAGGACAGTCATAAAGGTAGGAGCTCCTTCTTTAACCAACAATGAGGCCTACCTCTTCATCTTCATTTCCTATTCCAGAGAATTTGCAATAGGAAAATCCACCTCCTTCAGGACAAATGCCACTTGGTGCCCATAGTAGTAGGTCCAGCGACGACCCCATGGGGAAATCTCACCACAACTACATTCCACTGAAGCTCAAGTAACATACATACAGAAGCAAAAGATTATTTCCTTAAACATCACTTTCCCAAACAGTAAAAAAAAAAAAAAGGACAATGCTTTCCATTTTTAACATTTCTCCATCATGTGTAGTATTTTAATAGTTCAGTCATGATTGATCATCTATAAATTAGTTTAGTTCTGTTTTATGGTCCTTCCTCACCTGCATTCATCCCTGCAGTATTTTTGGCCTAAATACCTGACATCTCTAAAATACTGTTCAAATACAAACATACAAATAAATAAACACATGAATAAATAAAAATAAGCACATCTACACCCCTGCTCACATATGTCCACACAAAATGAAGGCACATTGCAAATTAAATATGCATTTAGAGAAGAAATATTTCTCCAAAAGAAACATAATATACAAAGAATTCTACCTGCTATATAAAGACAATGTTTTGCATTATCCTAAAGAGTAATTTAATCCTTAGAACAGTTTATTTTGCCATTTCTCAAGTATTTCTATTTTCTCATTATGTTCTCTTGTATTTGTACACATACAAGGTGGCTTTTCCAGAAGACAGAACATTCTGCAGCAAACATGAATCCAGATCAGAGTCTCTTGTAAGAGGTAACTGGTCTACAACCCTGAAGTGACAGTTCTTTTTCAGCTACTGTTATTCCCTACAATATTTTAAAGATCATAGAACAAACTCCACTTCTGCTGAAGCTCAGGACATGATATATTCTTCTTACTCATAACAGTATCTGCAAACAGTAAGCCTTTCCCAAGCACAGAGCCTAGTGTGAGAGTTCAGCTCTCAGATGATGAGAGCAGAAATTGACTTCTGCCTGCCTGTCCATAACTTGCTCCAGAAACCAATGCCTTTTCTCTCAGTAACTGCTGAGTCTTTCTGCCAAGCATTTTCAGTCTTCTTTTGGCCTTGGCTCAGAAATGCTCTTACAGATACATCAGGATTCTTAACCCTGAATCACTCATCCAATTTTATGTGTTTCTTATAAGAACACTTTTTAAAAATAATTTCATGATTTTTCTTTTTTGTTACAAAATTAATGAATGTGTATTGTAAAAACTTTTTGAAAATATATCCATGCAAAGAGAAAAAGGCATTATCATGAAGGCCACCACATAAATATTACTATAGACTACTTATTTTATAAACCTTCACCCTGACATTTTAGGGGAGATATGCATTTTTAAACACAGAAGTGGGAACAAGAAATATAAACCATTGTGATTTATTTTCTCATGACAAAATACATTTTTTCCCATGTCAATAAATGGTCTTCTACAAGGTCACTTAATGGTTATATAGTATGTCAATGTTAATTTACATAACCAGACACATATTGTTAAGCAACTTGCTATTTTCTCTTGTTATAAACAATATCTTTGTAATACAACTTTAGCCCATATCCATGATTCTTTCCTTGGGATAAATTCCTAAAACCAGAATTACTAGATTGGAAGTTATGCAAATATCTAGTTAAAAAAACAGGTACATTGCTAAAATGCCTTCAAGAAAGTTTCATCCAATTTACCCTCTTATTTCAGCACCCTTGCCAATAAAGAATATTACTTAATTTCTAATCTTTTATAATTTGATACATAAAAATATGGAATCTCACTTTTTTAACATCATTTTATATATTTTCATATAATATTCTATCTGACTACTTGCAAGTTGAACTTTTTCTGATGTAGGCCAATAGTTTAACTTATGAATTGCCTGGTGATATCTTTTGGCCATTTTCTTTTATTTGATTTTTTTTTCTAAATTAGAGTTTCCCTTTCCTTTGTTCATGTATGTATCATTTTCTCGTAGATTTGTAAGATCTCTTTATATGGAAAACATTAAAAATAAGAGGGCCTCCTATATATGTTTCAATTTTTCACCACTCATTTTTCTTTCCAAAAAGGTCACAGTTTTTTTACATTTACACATTCAACCAATATTAATAATTATGTAATAAAATCAACCAAACTTTGCTTACTGGCTTCTATTTTTGAGATCACACTTAGACAAGTCTACCTCTCAATGATGATGTAACTATTCATTTATTTTCTTCCAGTAATTTTATTCTCTATTATTTCAATTTTTAATAGCTAAAACTTAGATCGATCTGAAAACTATATGATTCATAGAATGAGGTAAGAATCTAAATTTTTAATAAAATTGTTACAAAACCAGTTTTTGTCTAATTCATTTTTCCTCACTGATTTGAAATATTACTCTCATCGTGTATTAAATTTTTATACATAACTTGCTCTGTTTCTGGATTTTTTAGTTTCATTGATCTGTCTTCCTCCTCCTCTGCCAACATCAGGCAATTTTATTTTAATTGTATAGTTTGTCTTTACCCATATCCTTTTCTTTTTAAATAAAAAGTTTAGCTCTTCTCTAATATTTATTTATTAAAATTAACTTTAGAGCCATTTTGGAAAGTTGGTATTTCAATGGGAATTACATTCTATTTGTAGATTAATCTGAGAAGGATTTACTTCTTTATAATATGATTTTGCAGGGCTTTTTTATGTTCCTCTGCCTATCTTGTAGTTCTCTTCAAGAGAGAACTGAAAATGTTTGTCAGATTTATTTCTAAGTATTTTCTAATGAGATTAAAAAAGAAAAAGAGTAAAGACTTTGGTCATCTGTCTTAATTTCCACACATGACCTTATGCTCTTCAGCTGCAAATTCTCCTACACAATGGTTTTTAAGGATTCTAAACATTCAGTTGGGAAAAAAGACTATTGTATATCAAAATACTAAATACTTGGGTTAATGAAGTGGTGTTATGGATATTTTTTCTTCCAGAATTTCTGATTATTCTTATCTTATCATTATATATTCAAAATGTATTCAAAATATGAATGAGGAACCTGAAAAGACCAAAAAAAGCCCTCTCATTCTTTCCATTCAAAGCTTCAGCTTCAGGTATAACTGTAGGCATTTAGAGTCTCTAACACACGTGTGTTTGTTAGTCACCCTGACAAAACTATGACGGCCTTGAATTTCTTTCCTACACATTTTACTTGTATATTTCATGGCACCTAGTACAGTATTCTGAAAATAGTAACTGCCCAGTAAATCATTTCTCCAAGAGTTATCAGAAAAAAAATGAATGAACCAGGTGAAAGATAGAGGGAAAGGGCTGCAAAATGTGACATGGCATTTCAAAATAAAGCATGTATTACCTTTATTTTCCCTACCTCCTTAACTTTTTTGTTAATACACTTTTTTTTTAAGAGCAGTTTTAGGTTCAAAACAAAATTGAGAGGAAGACACAGAGATTTCCCATATACTCCTGTCCCACGTATACACAGCCTCCCCCATTATCAACATCCCCCGCCAGAGTGGTATATTTGTTACAACTGATAAACCGACATTGACACACCATTATCACCCAGAGTCCACAATTTACATTAGGGTTCACTCCTGGTGTTGTACATTCTATAAGTTTGGACAAATGTATAATGACATGTATCTACCATTATAGTATCATATAGAGTAGTCTCACTGCCCTAAAATTCCTCTATGCTCTGCTTATTCATCCCTCCCTCCCCTGTCCCCAACCCCTGGCAACCACTGATCTTTTTACTGTGTCCTTAGTTTTCTCTTTTCCAGAATGTCATATAGCTGAATTCAGACAATATGTAGCCTTTTCAGATTGTCTTCTTTTATTTAGTAATACGCATTTAAATTTCCTCTCTGTCTTTTCATGACTTGAAAAGCTCACTTCTTTCTAGTGCTGAATAATATTCCATTGTCTGGATGTACCACAGTTTACTTATGCATTCACCTACTAAAGAACATCTTGGTCATTTCCAAGTTTAGGCAGTTATGATTGAAAAGATACATGTTACAAATATCTGTGTGCAGGTTTTTGTGTGAACATCTTTAACTTTTAAAATCTCTCTCATTCTCTCTATTTCTACTACCACTGTCTTCATTCAAATTCTCATTGCTTATTTCCTAGAATAAACAACTTTCTGCTAACCAATGAAACTGCCTTCATTCTTGCCTCACTCCAATACCTCCTCCAAAACTGTTTCATTAATTAAAAAAGAAAACTAAAAAAAAATTCTGATTAATTAAAAAATAATAATCTGATCATGTTACATTCTTGCTTAAAATCATTCATTAGCATTCATGATACAGTTAATTCCCCTTTTTTTAACTGAAGTGTAGTTGATTTACAACGTTGTGATAGTTTCAGGTGTACGGCATAGTGATTCAGTATTTTTGCAGTTTATATTCCATTATAGGCTATTAAAACATAATTCCCTGTGCTACACAGTATACCTTTGTTGCTTATCCATTTATATAAAATGGATATATATAGTAATTTATATCTGTTAATCCCATACCCCTAATTTGTCCCTCTCCCTTTTGGTAACCACAAGTTTGTTCTCTATATCTGTGTATCTGCTTCTGTTTTGCATATACAACCATTTTTATTGTTTTTTAGATTCTACATATAAATGATGTCATATAGTATTTGTCTTTCTCTGTCTAACTTTTTTTGCTAAGCATAATATTCTCTAGATCCATCCATGTTGCTGCAAATAACAGTATTTCATTCTTTTTTATGGCTGAGTAATATTCCACTATATATATATATCTCACATCTTCTTAATCCAGTCATCTGTTGATGGGGTCTTGGCTAGTGTAAATCATGCTGCTATGAACATTGGGGAACATGTATCTTTTCAAATTAGTGTTTTCATTTTTTTCAGGTATATATCCAGAAGTGGAATTGCTGGATCATATGGTAGTTCTATTTTCTGTTTTTTAAAGGACCCTCCATACTGTTTTCCATAGTGGCTGCACCAATTTGTATTCCCACCAGTAGTGCATGAGGTTTCCGTTTTCTCCACCTCCTTGCCAACATTAATCATTTGTTGTTTTTTTCACAATAGCCATTCTAACAGGTGTGAGGTGATATCTTATTGTTGTTTTGATTTGCATTTCCCTGATGATTAGTGATTTTTATATCTTTTTCCATCCTTAAATTTCAGTCTTTGTATGTGTTTAGCTCTGAAGTGAGTCTCTTGTAGGCAGCATATAGATGGGTCTTATTTTTTATCCAATCATCCACTCTAAGTCTTTTGATCAGAGCATTTAGACCATTGACACTTACAGCAATTATTGATAGGTATGTGCTTATTGCCATTTTGTTCCTTGTTCTTCCATTGTTTTTGTAGTTCTTTCTTCATTTCTTCTTCTTTTTGTTTTTCCCATTATGGTTTGATGATTTTCTTTTGTAGTGTGCTTGAGTTCCTTTCTTTTTTACTTTTGTGTATCTATTGCAGGTTTTTGATTTGTAGTTACCAAGGGTTTCATATATGTTGACCCATAATTTTATCTACTTCTTTAAACTGATAAACTTCTTTAAGTTCAAACACATTTAAAAAGCTCTACATTTTTTATTCCCCTTCCCCACATTTTGTGTTTTTGATGTCATATTTTACATTTTCATGCTTATCCCTTTACTGTTTATTGTAGTTATAGTTGCTTTTACAATTGTTTTGTTTTTTAACCTATGTATTGGCTTATTTAAGTGATCTTCAACCATTACTTCTTTTCCATTTAAAGGAGACCCTTCAAATTTTCTTTTAGGATAGGTTTAGTGTTGCTGGAGTCTTTTAGTTTTTGCTTTTCTGAGAAATTCTTTATCTCTCCTTCTATTTGAAATGATAATCTTGCTGGGTAGAGTATCCTATTTAGCAAGTTTTTCCCTTTTAGCACTTTGAATATATCATGCCACTCCCTTCTTGACTGCAAAGTTTCTTCAGATAAATCAGCTGATAGCATTATGGGGGTTCCCTTGTATATGACTCTTTGTTTTTCAATTGTTGTATTTAGCAGTGTCTCTTTAACTTTTGCCATTTTAATTATGATGTGTCTTGGTGTGGGTCCATTTAGGTTCACCTTGTTTGGGACCCCCTGTGTTTCCTGTACCTGGATATCTGTTCCCTTCTATAGGTTTAGGAAGTTTTCAGCCATAATTTCTTCAAACACATTTTCAATCTCATTCTCTGACTCTTCTCCTTCAGAAACCCCTACAATATCTAAATTGGCACATTTTATATTATCCCATAGATCTTGTACATTGTTTTCATTTTTTTTCATTTGTCTTTCTATCTGTTGTTCTGACTGGGTGATTTCCATTATTCTATCTTCCAGATCACTTATGCATTCTACTGTGTCATTTAGTCAACTATTCACTTCTGGAGTGCTTTTGTTCTCAAAAATTGAACTATCTATTTTTGATTGGGTCTTCTTTATAGTTTCTAGTTCCTTGTTAAAATAGTCTGTGCTTAGATCAATTCTCTTTCTTAATTCAGTTAGCATTTTTTAACTTTTTATTTTATATTGGAGTATAGTTGATTAACAATGTTGTGCTAGTTTCAGGTGTACAGCAAAGTGATTCAGTTATACATATACATGTATCTATTCTTTTTCAAATTCTTTTCCCATTTAGGTTGTTACATAATATTGAGCAGAGTTCCCTGTGCTATACAGTAGCTCCTTGTTGGTTATCCATTTTAAATATAGCAGTGTGTACATGTCAATCCCAAACGCCCTAACTATCTCTCCCCCCCACCCTTCCCCCCTGGTAACAATAAGTTCATTCTCTAAGTCTGTGAGTCTGTTTCTGTTTGGTAAATAAGTTCATTTGTATGTTTTTTTTAGATTCCACATGTAAGTGATATCATATGGTATTTCCCTTTCTCTGTCTGACTTACTTCACTCAGTATGACAATCTCTAGGTCCATAATGTTCCTGCAAATGGCATTATTTCATTCTTTTTAATGGCTGGGTAATATTCCATTGTATATATGTAACACATCCTCTTTACCCATTCCTCTGTCCATGGACTTTTAGCCTGCTTCCTTGTCTTACCTATTGTAAACAGTGCTGCAATGAATATTGGAGTGCATGTATCCTTTCAGACCATGTTTTTCTCCAGATGTATTCCCAGGAATAGGAAGGCAGGATCATATGGTAGCTCTATTTTTATTTTTTTAAGGAACTTCCATAATGTTCTCCGCAGTGGCTGTACCAATTTACATTCCCACCAACAGTTTAGGAGGATTCCCTTTTCTCCAAACCTTCTCCAGCATTTATTGTTTGTAGATTTTTTGATGATAGCCATTCTGACTGGTGTGAGGTGATATCTCATAGTTTTGACTTGCATTTCTCTAATAATTAGTGATGTTGAACATCTTTTCATGTGTCTCTTGGCCATCTGTATGTCTTCTTTGGAGAAATGTCTATTTAGGTTTTCTGCCCATTTTTTGACTTGGTTGTTTGTTTTGATGATATTAAGCCACATGAGCGATTTGTAAATTTTTGAGACTAATCCCTTGTTGGTCACATCATTTGCAAATATTTTCTCCCATTCTGCATCTTGTCTTTTTGTCTTGTTTATGGTTTCCTTTGCTGTGCAAAAGCTTTTGAGTTTAATTAGGTCCCATTTGTTTATTTTTGTTTTTATTTCCATTACTCTGGGAGATGGATTAAGAAGGATATTGCTGCAATTTATGTCAGAGAGTGTTCTGCTTATGTTTTCCTCTAAGAGTTTTAGTGTCTGGTCTCATATTTAGGTCTTTAATCCATTTTGAGTTTATTTTTGTGTATGGTGTTACAGAATGTTCTAATTTCTTTTTTTTTTCGCATGTAGCTGACCAGTTTTCCCAGCACCATCTATTGAGGAGACTGCCTTTCCTCCATTGTATAATTTTGCCTCCTTTGTCACAGATTAATAGACCATAGGTGTGTGGTTTTATTTCTGGGCTTTCTATCCTGTTCCATTGATCTATATTTCTGTTTTGTGCCAGTACCATATTGTCTTGATTACTGTAGCTTTGTAGTATAGTCTGAAGTCAGGAAGTCTGATTCTTCCAGCTCCATTTTTCTTTCTCAAGATTGTTTTTGCTATTCAGCATCTTTTGTGTCTCCACATTTTAAGATTTTTTGTTCTAGTTCTGTGAAAATTGTCATTGGTAATTTGATAGAGATTGCTCTGAATCTGTAGATTGCCTTGGGTAATATAGTCATTTTGACAATTTTGGTTCTTCCAATCCAAGAACATGGTATATCTTTCCATCTGTTTTTGTTGTTTTCAATTTCTTTCATCAGCATCTTATAGTTTTCAGAGTACAGATCTTTTGTCTCCTTAGGTATGTTTATTCCTAGGTATTTTATTCTTTTTGCTGTGGTGGTAAATGGAATTGTCTCTTGAATTTCTCTTTCTGGTCTTTCATTTTTAGTGTATAGAAATGCAACAGGTTTCTGTGTATTAATTTTGTAACCTGTAACATTACCAAATTCATTGATGGGCTCTAGTAGTTTTCTGGTAGTGTCTTTAGGGTTTTCTATGTAAAGTATCATGTCATCTGTAGACAATGACAGTTTTACTTCCTTTTTTCCAATTTGGATTCCTTTTATTTCTTTATCTTCTCTGATTGCCACAGCTAGGACTTCCAAAACTATGTTGAATAAAAGTGGCGAAGGTGGACATCTTTGTTTCTTCCTGATCATAGAAGAAATGGTTTCAGATTTTCACCATTGAGTATGATGTTACCTGTAGGTTTGTAATATATGAACATAACTTTATTATGTTGAGGTATGTTCCCTCTATGCCCACTTTCTGGAGATTTCTTATCATAATTGGATGTTGAATTTTGTCAAAATCTTTTTCTGCATCTATTGAGATGATCATATGGTTTTTATTCTTCAGTTTGTTGATGTGGTTTATTACACTAAATGATTTGCAGATATTGAAAAATCCTTGCATCCCTGGCATAAATCCCACTTGATCATGGTGTATGATCTTTCTAATGTATTGTTGGATCCAGATTGCTAGTGTTTCGTTGAGGACTTTTGCATCTATGTTAATCAGTGATATTGGCCTGTAATTTTCTTCATTGTGGTATCTTTGTCTGGTTTGGGTATCACGGTGATGGTGGCCTCATAGAATGAGTTTGGGAGTTTTCCTTCCTCTATAATTTTTTGCAACAGTTTCAGAAGGTTAGTTGTTAACTCTTCCATAAATGTTTGATAGAATTCATCTGTAAAGGCATCTGTTCCTGGACTTTCGTTTGTTGGCAGTTTTTAATCACAGTTTCAATTTCAGTACTTGTGATTTGTCTGTTCATATTTTCTATTTCTTCATGGTTCAGTCTTGAGAGACTGTACTTTTCTAAAAATTTGTCCATTTCTTCCAGGTTGTCCATCTTATTGGCATACAGTTATTTGTAGTAGTCTCTTATGATCCTTTGTATTTCTGCAGTGTCAGTTGTAACTTCCCTTTTTTCATTTCTAATTTTATTGATTTGAGTTCTCTCTCTTTTTCTTCATGAGTCTATCTAAAGGTTTATCAATTTTGTTTACCATTTCAAAGAACTGGATTTTATTTTCATTGAGTCTTGCTATTGTTTTCTTCATCTCTATTTCATTTATATCTGCTCTGATCTTTATGATTTCTTTCCTTCTACTAACTTTAGGTTTTGTTTGTTCTTCTTTCCCTAGTTGCTTTAGTTGTAAGTTTAGGTTGTTTATTTGAGGTGTTTCTTGTTTCCTGAGGTAAGATTGTATTGCTATAAACTTCCCTCTTAGAACTGCTTTTGATGCATCCCATAAGTTTTGGGATGTGTTTTCTGGTAGTTTCTGTACATTGTACTTTCACTTTCATATGTCTCTAGGTATTTTTTTTTTCCTCTTTGATTTCTTCAATGATCCATTGGTTGTTTAGTAGCATATTGTTTAGCCTCCATGTGTTTGTGTTTTTTATAGTTTTTTTCTTATAGTTTATTTCGAATCTCATAGCATTGTGGTTGGAAAAGATGCTAGATATGATTTCAATTTTCTTAAATTTTCTGAGTCTCACTTTGCGGCCCAGCATTTGGTCAATCAATCCTGGAAATTGTTCCATGTGCACATGAAAGGAACGTGTATTTTGCTGCTTTTGGATGGAATGCTTTATAAATATCAGTTAAGTCCATTTGGTCTAATGAGTCATTTAAGGCCAGTTTTTCCTTATTGATTTTCTATCTGGATGATCTGTCCATCGATGAAAGTGGGTTGTTAAAGTCCCCCACTATTATTGTGTTACTGTTGATTTCTCCCTTTATGGCTGTTAGTATTTGCCTAATATATTGACGTGCTCCTATGTTGTGTGCATACATATTTACAATTGTTATATCTTCCTCTTGGATTGATCGCTTGATCATTATGTAGCGTCCTTCTTTGTCTCTTATAACAGCCTTTAAAGTCTATTTTGTCTGATATAAGTATTGCTACTCCAGCTTTCTTTTAATTTCCATTTGCATGGAATGTCTTTTTCCATCCCCTCACTTTCAGTCTGTATGTGTCCCTAGGTCTGAAGTGGGTCTCTTGTAGACAGCATATATATGAGTCTTGTTTTTGTATCATTCAGCCAGTCTACATCTTTTGGTTGGAGCATTTAATCCATTTACATTTAAGGTAATTATCAATATGCATGTTCCTATTGCCATTTTCTTAATTGTTTGGGGTTTGTTTTATAGGTCTTTTTTCCTTCCTTCCTCTCTTGTTTTCTTCTCTTATAGTTTGATGACCATCTTTAGCATTGTGTTTGGGTTGCTTTTTCTTTATTGTGTGTAACTATTGTAGTTTTGGGGTTTGCTGTTCCCAAGAGGTTTTGATATAGCAGTCTATATATGTACAAGTTTGTTTTAAGTTGCTGGTCTCTTTCCCGCCTAGAGAAGTTCCTTTAATAATTTTGGCAAAGCTGGTCTTGTGGTTCTGAATTCTTTTAGCTTTTGCTCGTCTGTAAAGCTTTTGATTTCTCCATCATATCTGAATAAGAGCCTTGCTGGTAGAGTATTCTTGATTGTAGGTTCTCCCCTTTCATCACTTTAAATATATCATGCCAGTCCCTTCTGGTCTGCAGAGTTTCTGCTGAGAAATCAGCTGATAACCTTATGGGGATTCCTTTATATGTTATTTGTTGTTTTTCCCTTGTTGCTTGTACTATTTTTTCTTTGCCTTTAATTTTTTTCAATTTGATTAGTAAGTGTCTCAGCATGTTCCTCCTTGGGTTTATCCTCCCTGGGACTCTCTGGTACTTTCCCATGTCAGGGAAGCTTTCAGTAATTATCTCTTCAAGTATTTTCTCAGGTCATTTCTCTCTCTCTTCTCCTTCTGGGACCCCTATAATGCAAATGTTGGTGCATTTACTGTTGTCCCACAGGTCTCTTAGACTGTCTTCATTTCTTTTCAAAATTTTTTTCTTTATTCTGTTCTGTGGCAGTGATTTCCACCATACTGTCTTCCAGGTCACTTATCCATTCTTCTGCCTCACTTACCTGTTATTCTGCTTTGACGCCTTCTAGTGTATTTTCCATTTCAGTTATTGTATTGTTCACCTGTTTGTTCTTTAGTTCTTCTACATCTTTGTTAAACATTGCTTGCATCTTCTCAATCCTTGACTCCATTCTTTTTCCGAGATCCTGGACCATCTTCACTATCATTATTCTGAATTCTTTTTCTGGAAGGTTGCCTATCTCCACTTTACTTAGTTGTTTTTCTGGGGTTTTATCTTGTTCTTTCATCTGGGACATATTCCTCTGTTGTTTCATTTTGTCTAACTTTCTGTGATTGTGGTTCCTGTTCTACAGGCTGCAGGATTGTAGCTCTTCTTGCTTCTGCTGTCTTCCGTCTTTGGTTAGCATTTTTATTACCAACTCTTTGAACTCCATGTCTGACAAACTACCTCTGTTTCATTATTTTTTCAGGGGATTTCTCTTGCTCTTTCAATTGGGAGTAGTTCCTCTGCCTTTTCATTTTCACTTTCTCTGTCTCTATGAATTCAGGTGAAACACGTATCTATTGTGGTCTTGAAGGGCTGTTATGTGGGAGCATCCCTATATAGACTGTGAATGCCAAATGTCTTCAGTGCAAGGGCTGGATTTGATGTGAATGCCAGCCACATCTTTCCTTATGGTGTATTGGCCACTATCACCTTGATAGAGGGTGTGGCTGGTGTTGTAGGAGCTAAAGCCTGCACAGAGTGTGAGGCAGGACTTCCTTTCTGCTCAGTGGCCCTGTCAGGGGTGGGGTCTGCTCCCAAGTTGCTGAAGCAGAAGACATGAAGTTTGGACTCAAGCAGGCTCTTTTCCCCTTAAGAGTGTGATTTTCCTTCTCCCCGCACTGGGGCCTTTGCCCCAAAGAAGGGGAGTGCTTAAGTAATTGAGGCTTGTGTGCTTACAGAGCTCCAATGTGCTGCCTGTGTAGGTGTCTATGACTCCTCTCAGACACAGCCCAAGGATTCATCTTTTCTCTGATGTGGTCATCCCATATCTAGTACAATGCTGTGGTGTGAGTGGATGGACTGGAACTTTCAGTGGGCTGGGACTGGGGTTCAGGGCAGTTGCAGGAATTGAAGTGGCTGTGCTGCTGTCAGAAGTGGGCTGCTTCTGGAGCGCTGTTTGAGTAAGGACCAACAGTGGCCACCGCTGCCCCACCTGGACCTCCTCCCAGGCCCACAGGCTGCTTCTGAATCCCTAGTTTGGGTCTTTTCCCATGTGCTGGCCACCCTAGATCTGGTGGCAAGCTGTGCCGTGGATTGAGCAGGGCCGGAGTGTTCACTCACCTCAGATTTGGGAGTGTGCCAAGGTGGCAGCAGCTAAGGCAGACCTCTCTGCACCCTGTCTATGGGAAAGCCAGCACCCGTGCATGCTTGTGAGTGGAGGCTAAGCTTCTCCAGTCTTTCTATTTGTTTCAGCAGATCTCCAAGCAGCCAAGGGTGTCTTGTTTCCTCTGCAAAGGACTCCAAAACTGGGACACCCAGTCTGTGGCTCAACCCACTCACTCCCCAGGGCAAATGTCTGCCCCTGTACAGCCTTCTTTTCCTTCTTAGTCCCCTCCCAGGGGCACAAGTCCCAACCCAATTTTTTTTCATCCTACCTGATTATGTGGGCATCTTTCTTGTAGCCTTGGTTGTATAGGAGTTCTTCTGCCAGTTTGCAGTTAGTTTTCCATGAGATTGTTCCACATGTAGATGTATTATTGATGTGTTTATGGGAGGAGGTGAGCTCCATGTCCTCCCCTCTTACTCCACCATTTTGATCCCCCTTGACATCACCTTATTTTTTAGTGTGATTCTTGTGTGTATGTTTATGTTCCCAACTAGACTGTAAGCATCTAAGGGGTAGGGGCTGTATCTCACCTTCCCTACTTTTATATTCCTAGTTACACAGTTTTGGCACACCAGAGTCATTTCAGTGAATGTTACTAAATCATGGATTAATTTTTAAAAATAAAACCTCATATGCCAAAGAATAAAATCAACAATAAAAATGTCAAATAATACAGAATAGAGACTACACTTACATTCCTAAGCATGAGTTTTCAAAGACTTCATCCCATATTACAGGTAACCAGAAGGGTCTCAACCTGAGGGAAGGGCATGCAGCAAAGTAAACATTGTTGATGGTGGTGGTAGTGTTTCTCTTTTTTATTATGTCATAAAGTGCAAGAAAACAACAAGAAATCTTGTAATATTTAAAAATGAAACCTCTACGCAATAAATTTAAGAAAAGGTAAATTCAAATGTGGATCACCTCTTGGTTCTTGCTCTGAGCCCAGTAAAGTTAAAGCAAACACTGAACAGCCAACTGCTAAATAATTATCACCTACTGTTTACTAGTGTAACTCTTTCATTAAAATAGTTTAACTTTGATGAAAATTTTAATAGGTTGAGAAACTAGATTCAATTTCCTCTGTAATTACTCTCCCCTGTTCCCAAGAATAATCAAGTTAGCTATAGTTTACCTAGAATTATGTAAACTCAAAATGCCATTGAAAAGCAGTCAATATTCTGAAACACCACAAGATGGGGATATTACTCCATTTAAAAATGTCCTTTTTTTTCCCTTTAAACTTAGCTTTCTTCATAGAACTTAATTTGTACTTTGTCCAAAAATCAAGATTTCAAGATCATCTATGGTTCCAAATGAAGTTAGAATCCAAATCATCTATATAACAAAATTGTAACAGCAACTTCCAGGTAAAATGTGTCAATGGAGTATGAGTTATGTTGTCTCTCCCCTAGATGTGTGCATCTGTCTTTTATATGCAGCTTCACTGTGTGTGGGGTGTGTGTGTGTGTGTGTGTGTGTGTGTGTGTGTGTGTGCTATCTTCCAGGTTTTTATTATCCCTTCCCTCTGTTGCTCTATTGTTCTATATGTGTGCCCCCCATGCAGTGATTCTGTGTGTCACTGTAATTGTCTCTCCCACTAAATTGTGTCTAGCTCATGATTACAACCCCAGGATCAAATAAACATATGTCTGCATTTGTCCTGTGAACATGTGTGTATGCCATCCTTTCTGTTTCTATTCTTCCTTATCGCTTCTGTTTTTCATTTAAAAAATCTTAATACAGCAGAAGATCCAGGTAGTTCACAACCATGCTAAAAAATATTTCTTTCTTTTCCCTATCATTTGTCTCTTTTCCTATTCCTATATCTCTCCCTTATATTTACTAAATGTTTGATTTTTTTAAAGTAGCTGTTATTACTGAACTGAATTAAGATATAGGAAAACATTTTACATGTTTTATATGTTCCCTAGTGTGGGGTGTGTGTGTATGTGTGTGTTTACAGAAACTTTTGTTCCTATGGATGCCTTGCACTTGATACAAGAGGGGTCTCCTATTCAATTGACTTACATGCTTTGTGGACATCTACTTAAGTAGAAGAGAAAAATCTCATTTTGATCTACTATATCAGTCAGAAATCACAGTTTACAGGGAGAATTTAAATTGGTTTTCTCAGCAAAATTTTTTTCAAGAGGCTTAGTTACCTATTGATCAAATTTTTGTACTCTTATCTAATGTGGAACTAAGTTGCCTAATTCCACTATCAAATTCATGAAATAATGAAATTTTTTCTTCCATGTCCACCCTCACTGCTCCTATTCAACATCATATTGAAAGTTCTAGCTAATACAACAAAACAAGAAACAGAAATAAAAGCATACAGATTGGGTAGAAAGAAATCAAACTGCCTTTTGTTCACAGATGACATGATTGTTTATGTACAAAATCTGAAAGAATCAACAAAAAAATACTGAAACTAATAAATGATTTTAGAAGGTTGCAGTATACACGGCTAATATACAAAAATAAATTGCTTTTCTACATACCAGCAATGAATAGTTGGAATTTGAAATTAGAAACACACCACCATTTACATTAGCACCCCCCCTAAAAGAAATACTTAGGTATAAATCCAATAAAACATGTACAAGATCTAGATAAGGAAAACTACAGAACTCTGATAAAAGAAATCAAAAAAGATCTAATAAATGGAAAGATATTCGATATTCAAGATAGGAAGACTCAATATTGCCAAGATGTCAGTTCTTCCCAACTTGATCTGTAGATTCAGTGAAATCTCAGTCAGTATCCCAGCAAGTTATTTTGTGGATATTGACAAACTGATTCTATAATTTATATGGAGAGACAAAAACCCAGAATAGCCAGAACAATACTGAAGCTGAAGAACAGAAATAGAACTAAAACCACATGACTTACTATAAAGTTATAGTAATCAAAACAATGTGGTGTTGGCAAAAGAATAGACAAATAGATTAATGGAAAAGACTAAGGAGCTCAAATAGCCCCACACAAATATAGTGAACTGGTATTTGACAAAAGAACAAAGACAATTCTATAGAGACAAGACAGTCTTCAATAAATGGTGTTGGACCCACTAGACACCCACATGCAAAGAAATAAATCTAGACAGGTTTTACACACATTACACAAAAATTAACTCAAAATGCTTTATAGGCTTAAATGTAAAATGCAATACTATAAAACTTCTAGCAGATAATATAGTAGAAAATCTAAGTGATCTTGGGTTTGGTGAAGACTTTTTTAGATACAACACCAAGAGTATGATTCATGAAAGAAAACGTTGGTAAATTCGACTTCATTAAAATTTAAAATTTCTGCTCTGCAAAAGATAATGTTAAAGAACGAAAAGCCACAGACCACGAGAAAATATTTACAAATCATATATCTGAGAAAAGAACTTGTATACAAAATATACTAAGAACTCTTAAAACCCAAGAATAAGAAAACAAATAACCCAATTAAAAAGTAGGCAAAAGATCTAAACATACAGTTCATCAAAGAAAATATAGGCAGCAAATAAGCGTATGAAAAGATATTCATCATTAAATATCATTAGGGAATTATAAATTAAAACAACAATGAGATCACTACATTACAATGGCTGTTATCCATAACACCGACAATACCAAATACCAGTGAAGGTGCGGAGTAACAGAAACTCTCATTCAAGGCTGGCGAGAATGCAAAATGGTACAACCACATTGGAAAATAATTTGACAGTTTCTCACAAAGCTAAACATAATCTTACTATATGATTCAGCAATTGCACTCCTAGATATTTACCCAAATTAGTTGAAAATTTATGTCTGCACAAAAACCTGCATACAAATATTTTAGCAGCTTTATTCATAATTGCTAAAAATTGGAAGCAATCAAGATGTCCTTCAATAGAGAAATGTATGAACTGTGATACACCAATACAGTGGAATATTATTTGGTGATAAGAATTGAGCAATCAAGCCATGGAAAGACATGGAGGAACGTTAAACGCCTATTTCTAAGTAAAAGAAGCCAGTCTACAAAGGCTACAGTATGTGATTCCAACTCTGTGACATCCTAGATAAGGCAGAACTATAAAGAGTAAAAGGATCAGTCGTTTTCTAGGGTTCAGAGGGAGGAAGAAAAAGAGAGAGTGAGGAATAGGTGGAACATAGGATTTTTAGGGCAGTGAAATGGTTCTGTATGACACTGTAATGGTGGATATCTGACACTATACATTTGTCAAAAGCCATAAAACTGTACAACAGAGTGAACCCTAGTATAAACTATGGATCTTATTTAATAATGTATAATTATCAGTTCACTGATTATAACAAATGTGAACCACTAATGCAATATATTAATAATTGGGTAAACAGTGGGGGAGGGGGAGCAGTAGGGAAGAGAAGGCACAAGATAACTCTCTTTACCTTCTGCATGATTTTTCTGTACACCCAAAACTCCTCTTACAATAAGGTCTATTAATTTAAAAAACAGGCAATAATAACACATTTTATGATACTTTTTAATGGCCATTATTCAGAGTAGCTTTGTGAAATTAACCAGAACTCTAGTATAACATTGTTAGTTTCAAAAAACTCTGCATAAGGGACAAACATCCAGGTATTCTAGTCATCCAAGGTACTTTCTACGTTTTAAGAGATTTTATCAGAAAACCTTTTCATTACCTACAGGGTCCAAGATTCTATTGTTGGATGTGGAAAACTCTAATGAAGATTATCTTAATATTGAAGATACAGTTATGACCCTAAATTCCTTAACAGGGGGTTGTGTCCTATTAATCTTAACATATCCTATCCTAACTAGCCTTATGTATACACTTAAAAATTTTTTGTCAAATAAATGAGTGAATTAAAAAAATGAAATTACTGAATGAAATAAATCAATGCATATGTGGGTTGTATAACTCATAATTTAGTCCTTTCTATTGATTTCTGATTTTCAATTACAGCCAATAAATAAAGTGTGTGGTATTCATCATTCCTCCTCTTTTACTCCACTGAGAAAAAAGATAATTATAAACCCCATCTACAAATTCTTTAATTCACCTTGACTAAAAATTTTAACAAGAGTCAGAAGCCATAAATCTCAGTTAACATTTTAATGAGAAACTCAGAAAAATGGAGATCTGTTGTCATGAATGTTTTAAGAAAATAAATCTCATGAGATATGATTCAAGATGGTAGAGTAGGAAGATCCTGAGCTCATGTCCTCCATGGACACACCAAAATACAACTACATATAGAACAACTATCTCTGAAAATGATGTGAAGACTAAAACAGACTTTCTACAACTAAGTATATGAAGAAAAGGCCACATCAAGAAGGGTAAGAGGGACAGAGATGCTGTCTAGTTAGAAACCACACCCCCAGTACTGCAATCCACAAGCAGGAGGGATATCACAACTTTGGAGGTCCCTCCTGAGGAATGAGGGGTCTGAACACCACAATGGGATCCCCAGCATGGGAGACCTACACCAGGAAGACTAGCCTCCGTAACATCTGGCTTATGTCCAGGAGACTTGAAGCGTTGTGGGAAACCAAGATTCCACTCTTGAAGAGCTCATGCACATACCTGCTCCAAGTCCCAGTGCAGAAGTAGCAGCTTGAAAAGCAACTGGGTCATATAAGAAGGAGATTCATTAACTGATTTTACAGCATGTGCCAGAGGGACAGGGATCTGATGGAACTTTCTCTTGGGATGGAAGTGCTGGCGGCGCACACAGCCTACACAGGGGATAGCTCTGGAGCACCTAGATAAAGTGATTTGTGCCACTGGGCCCCACAGGACACCTCCTACATAAGACCTCTCTTTCAAGACTGGGAAATGTAGCTGATATACCTAATACACAGAAACAAACACAGAGGGAGTTAGGCAAAATGAAGAGACAAAGGAATACCTTGCAAACAAAAGAACAAGACAGGGCTTCCCTGGTGGTGCAGTGGTTGGGAGTCTGCCTGCCGATGCAGGGGATGCGGGTGCGGGTTCGTGCCCCGGTCTGGGAGGATCCCACGTGCCGCGGAGCGGCTGGGCCCGTGAGCCATGGCCATGGAGCCTGCGCGTCCAGAGCCTGTGCTCCGTGGCGGGGGAGGCCACAGCAGTGAGAGGCCCGTGTACCTCAAAAAAAAAAAAAAAAAAAGAACAAGACAAAAACCTCAGGGGGGAAAATAAATAAATGAAACAGAGATAAGCAATTTACCAGATAAAGAATTCAAAGAAATAGTAATAAATATGCTCACTAAACTTGAAAGAAGAATAGATGAACTCAGTGAGAATGTCAACAAAGAGATAGAACATGTTAAAAAGAATCAATCAGAACTGAAGGCAATAACTGAAATGAAAAATACACTAGAGGGAATCAACAGCAGATTAGAGGATGCAGAAGAACAAATCAGCAATCTGGAAAACAGGGTAGTGGAAATCACACAATCCAAACAGCAAAAGGAAAAATAATCCCCCCAAAATGAGGATAGTTTAGCAACCTCTGGGACAACATCAAGCATACTAACATTCACATTATAAGGGTCCCAGAAGGAGAAGAGAGAAAAGGACAGAAAACTTATTTGAAGAAATAATGTTTGAAAATTTTCCTAACCTGGCAAAGGAAACAGATATCCAAGTCTAGGAAGCACAGAGAGTCCCAAAAAGAAGAACCCAAAGAGACTCACAACAAGACACACTATAATTAAAATGTCAAAAGTTAAAGATAAATAAAATCTTAAAAGTGGCAAGACAAAAACAACTAGTTATGTACAAGGCAGCCCCCCATAGGACAATCAGCTGATTTTTCAGCGGAAAGTTTATGGGCCAGAAGGGACTGGCATAGTATATTCAAAGTACTGAAAGGTAAAAACTTACAACCAAGAATACCCTACGCATCAAGGTTATCATTCAGAATTGAAAGAAAGATAAAGAGTTTCCCAGACAAGCCAAAGCTAAAGGAATTCATCACCACTAAAGTGTCCTTACAAGAAATGTTCTTTTTTACAAAGAAAAAAGTCATAACGAGAAAGAATAAAATTATGAAAGAAAAAACTCACTAGTAAAGACACATATATATATTAAAGGTAGAGGATCAACCACCTATAAAACTGGAAAGAAGGCTAAAAGACAAAAGTGGTAAAAATCATCGATAGCTAAAATAATTAAAGTGATACACAAAATTAAAGGATATAAAATATGACATCAAAAACATAAAACGTTGGCAGGGGTGTAAAAATGTAGTTCTTTTAGAATGAGTTCAAACTTAAGTGACCATCAACTTAAAATAGACTTCTTTATACATAGACTGTTATATATTAACCTCATGGTAACCAAAAGCCAAAAACCTATAACAGATAGTCAAAAGATAAAGAGAAAGGAATACAAAAATAACACTCAATGAAGTCATCAAATTATAAGAGAAGAGAGCAAGAGAAGAAGAAAGGAACAGAGAAGACCTGCAAAAACAACCAAAAAGCAATTAATAAAATGGCAATAAGTACACACTAATAATTATTTTAAATGTAAATGGGCTAAAGATTCAAGCAAAGACATAGGGTTGCTGAATGGATAAAAAAACAAGACCTATATATAAGCTGCCTACAAGAGACTCACTTTAGATCTAAAGACACACACAGAATGAAAGTGAAGGGATGGAAAAAGCTATTCCATGCAAATGGAAATGAAAAGAAAGCTGGGATGGAATACTTATATAAGACAAAATATATTTTAAAACAAAGAATGTAACAAGAGACGAGGAGCATTACATAATGATAAGGGGATCAATCCAACAAGGGGATACAGCACTTGTAAATATCTATGCATTCAATACAGGAGCACTTAAATACATAAAGCAAGTATTAACAGACATAAAAGGAGACACTGACAGCAATACAACAGTACTAGGGGACATTAGCACCCTATTTACAGAAATGGATAGATCATTCAAACAGAAAATCAATAAAGAAACACTAGCCTTAAATGACACATTAGATGAGATGGACTTAATATATTTATACACAAAATGCCACCAAAAAGAGCCCAATATAGTCACCACATTTTATTGCACTTCACTTTATTGCATTATGCAGATATTGTGGGGTTTTTCTTTTTTCAAATTGAAGGTTTCTGGCAACGCTTCATCAAGTAATTCTATTGACACCATTTTTCCAACAGCATTTGCTCACTTCATGTCTCTGTGTCACATTTTGGTAATTCTTTCAACATTTCAAACGTTTTCATCATTATTATATTGTTATGGTCATTTGTGATCGGTGACTTTTGATGTCACTATTGCAAAAAGATGACAATTTGTTGAAGGCTTAGATGATGGTTACCATCTTTTAGCAATAAAGTATTTTTAATTAAGGTATGTACATTTTTTTAGATATAATGCTATTGCACACTTATAGACTACAATATAGTGTAAACACAGCTTTTATATGCAGTGAGAAACCAAAAAGTGTGTGTGAATTGCTTTATTGCAATATTCACTTTATTGTAGTGGTCTGGAATCAACCCCACAATATCTCTGAGGTATGCTGTACACATTCCTTTCAAGTGCACAGCAAACATTCTCCAGGATAGATCACATACTTAGGCCACAAATCAATTCTCAATAAATTTAAGAATTAAATCATATCAAGAATCTTTTCTGACCACAATGGTATAAAACCAGAAATCAATTAAAATAAGAAAGCTGGAAAAAAATACAAAGATGTGAGGCTAAACAGCATGCTAATAAACAATCAATAGATTGAAAAATATATCAAAGAGTATATCAAAAATGAAAACAAAATATTCCAAAATAAAATCTATGGAATGCCAAAAAAAGTAGTTCTAAGAGGAAATTTTATAGCAATACAGGCCTACCTCAGGAAACAAAAAAGTACTCAAATAAACAATCTAACCTGACATGTAAAAGAACTATAAAAAAAAAAAAAGAACAAAGAAAGTCCAAAGTTAGTAGGATAGAGGAAATAATAAAGGTTGGAGTGAAAATAAATGAAACAGACAGACACACACACAAAAATAGAAAAGATAAATGAAACTAAAAACTGGTTCTATGAAGAGATAAACAAAATTGATAAACCTTTAACCAGACTTATCAAGAAAAAAAGGAGAAGAAATGAAAGAGAAGTCACAACTGACACCACAGTTTTCATAAAGAAATATATTTTTTTCATAAGAGATTACTATGAAAAATTATACACCAACAAAGTGGACAATGTAGAAAAAAATGGATATTTTCCTAGAAACATATAATGTTCCAAGCTGAATCGGGAAGAAATAGAAAATGTGAACACATTGGTCACTAGTAATGAATTTAATTGGTAATCAAAAAACGCTGAACCAAGAAAAGTCCAGGACCAAATGGCTTCACAGGGAAATTCTACCAAACAGTTAAAGAAGAGTTAATACCTATCCTTCTCAAACTTCCAAAAAAATATGAAGCCGAAATGCTTCCAAACTCATTTTATAAGTCCAACATTATCCTGATACCCAAATCAGACAAGGACACCACAAGAAAAGAAAATTACAGTCCAATACCACAGATGAACATAGATTCAAAAATCTTCAACAGAGACTTCCCTGGTGGCACAGTAGTTAAGAATCTGCCTGCCAATGCAGGGGACACAGGTTTGAGGCTGGTCCAGGAAGATCCCACATGCTACGGAGCAACTAAGCCCATAAGCCACAACTACTGAAGCCCGCTTTCCTAGAGCCCATGCTCCTCAACAAGAGAAACCACCGCAATGAGAAACCTGGACACCTGAATAAAGAGTAGCTCCCACTCGCCACAACTAGAGAAAGCCCGCACACAGCAACAAAGACCCAACACAGCTGAAAATAAATAAATTAATTAATTTTAAAAACTTCAACAAAATATTAGCAAACTAAGTTCAACAATACATTAAAAAGATCACATACCATAATCAAGTGGGATTTATAGGGATGAAAGGATGATTCAATATTCACAAATCAATGTGATAAACCAAATTAACAAAATGCAAGATAAAAATATATGATCATCTCAACAGGTGCAGAAAAAGCATTTGACAAAATTCAAATCCATTTATAATAAATCTCAATAAAGTGGGTTTACAGGGAACATGCCTCAGCACAATAATGGTCATATAATATCAAACCCATATCTAACATAATGCTCAAGGGTATTATGCCTGAAAGCTTTTCCTCTATGATCAGGAACAACAATGCCACTTTCATTCAATATAGTAATGAAAGTCCTAGCCACAAAAAATCAGACAAGAAAAAGAAATATAGGTCATTAAAATTGGAAGGAAGGAAGTAAAACTGTCACTATTTGCAGATGGCATGATAGTATATATAGAAAACTATGAATTCTCCACCAAAAAAAACAATTAAAACTAACAAATGAATTCAGTAAAATTGCAGGAGACAAAATCAATATACAAAAATCTAGTGTTTCTATACACTAATATTAAACTATGAGAAAGAGAAATTCAGAAAACAATCTCATTTACAATTGCTTCAAAAAGAATAAAATACCTAGGAATAAATTTAACCAAAAAGGTGAAAGACCTGTACTCTGAAAACTGTAACACATTGTTGAAATTGAAGATGACACAAATAAATGGAAAAATGTATCATGCTCATGGTTTAAAAGAATTAATTCTGTTAAAATGTCCTTACTACCCAAAGCAATCTGCAGAATCAATGCAATCCCTATCAACATACCAATGGCATTTTTCACAGACAGGAATAAATAATCCAAAATTTGTATAGAAACACAAAAGACCCTGAATAGCCAAAGCAATCTTAAAGAAGAACAGAGCTGAATATATCATGCTCCCTGATTTCAAACTATATTACAAAGCTATAGTAATCAAAACTGTATGGAACTGGCACAAAAAGACATATAGATCAATGGAACAGGATAGAGAACCCTAAAATAAACCCACACTATATGGTCAATTAATTTACAAAAAAGGAGCCAAGAATATACAGTGGGGAAAAGACAGTCTCTTCAATAAATCCTGTTTGGAAAACTGAACAGCTACATGCAAAAGAATGAAGTTGGACCACTTTCTTAACCATATACAAAAAATAAACTCAACATGGATTAAAGACTTAAATGTAAGACCTGAAACTCCAGAAGGAAAACATAGACAGTACACTTTTTGACATTGGTCTTAGCATTATTTTTTTGGATCCATCTCCCCAGGCAAGGGCAACAAAAGCAAAAGTAAACAAATAGGACTACATCAAACTAAAAAGCTTTACACAGTGAAGGAGATCATCAACAAACTGAAAAGGCAACCCAGTGAATGGGAGAAGATATCTGCAAATGATATATCCAAGAAGGCATTAATATCTAAAATATATAGAGAATTCACTCAACTCAATATCAAAAAAACAAACAATCTGATTAAAAAATGGGCAGGAGATCTGAATAGACATTTTTCCAAGGAAGACAGATGGCCAACAGACACACGAAAGGATGCTTAACATCACTAATCATCAGGGAAACGCAAATCAAAACTTCAAAGAAATATCACCTCACACTTATCAAAATGGTTATTATCAAAAAGACAAAAACAACTGTTAGGGGGCAGAGTCAAGATGGCGGTGTGAGAAGACGTGGAGTTCACATCTCCCCACAACTAGGGCACCTGCCAGATGCTGGTGAGGGACCCCGATGCCCAAGGAGATGGGAAGAACACCCAAGCAAACAGGTAGGACGTGGGGGAACTGAAAGGGGAGGAGAAGTGGGGGGAGGGGAAGTGGAGGCTGGACAGGTCCAGTGCCCCTGAGGGGTGGCTGAGAGTGGGGAGGGGTTCCCATGCCTGGAGGGACCCTTGGGGCCTTGGATCAGAGGGGAGTGCACCCAGAGTTTCCCTTGCCCAATCTGCTGATGAAGTCTGCCCAGCTCTCAGGCCAGGTCCTATGCCCTCAGAGGCCCCCTCTGGGCAGGGTTGGTCCTGGGGGCATAGGAGAGAGGCTGGGAAAGAACAGGAGAGACAGGCAGGAGGGCCCCTCCAAAACCGGAGGAACAGGAAAGGAGAGGATGGGGAAACTGCTGAGCTCCCAGGCCGATCCCCGGCCCTCAAAAGTCCCCTCCAGGCAGTGTGGGTCCTGGGAGCATAGGAAGGAGACCAGTGAAATCAGGAGAGGCAGGTGGGAGGGGTCCCTTGGGATGAGAGGAGCAGGAGAGGAGGAGGGCATTTGCCCTGCCCACTTGAGCCCAGGAAGCCTGCTGGGCTCCCAGGTGGGGTCCCCTGCCCTCTGAGACCAGAGGCACACCTGGGCCCTTCTGTTCTGTTGAGCCTAAGCCCCACCCCCACCCCCCACAGCACCTTTTCCAGCCCTGTGGGTCCTAACCATAGGCCCCACCCACTGCCCAAACCTCGCCCCTGCTTAGGCCCGCCCTCCACAGCCAAGGCCTTTTCCACATTTTCTCCTTTTTTCTTTTTTTTTGCCACCCTACACAGCTTGCAGGATCTTGGTTCACAAGCCAGGGGTCAGGTCACTCAGGTCACTCCTCCTGCAGTGGGAGCTCCAAGTCCAAACTACTGGAATAACAGAGAATCTCAGACCCCAGGGAATATTCATAGGAGTGAGGTCTCCTGGAGGTCTTCTTCTCAGCACCAAGGCGCAGCTCTACCCAACAGCCTGCAAACTCCAGTGTTGGAAGCTTCAGGCCAAACAACCAGTAAGACAGGAACACAATCCCACTCAATAAAAAAAGGAGAAAAACATGAGATGGCAAAAAAATATGTCATAGATGAAGGAGCAAGGTAAAAACCTACAAGACCAAATTAATGAAGAGGAAATAGGCAATCTACCTGAAAAAGAATTCAGAATCATGATAATAAAGATGATCCAGAATCTCAGAAATAGAATGGAGGCATGGATTGAGAAAATACAAGAAATGCTTAACAAAGATCTAGAAGAACTAAAGAACAAACAAACAGAGATGAACAAGACAATAACTGAAATGAAAAATACACTAGAAGGAATCAATAACAGGATAACTGAGGCAGAAGAAAGAATAAGTGAGCTGGAAGACAAAATGGTCGAAATAACTGCTGAGGAGCTGAAAAGAAAAAAGAATAAAAAGAATTTAAGACAATCTCAGAGAACTCTGGGACAACACCAAATGCACCAACATTCGAATTATAGGGGTCCCAGAAGAAGAAGAGGAAAAGAAAGGGTCTGAGAAGATATTTGAAAAGGATTATAGTGGAAAACTTCCCTAACATGGGAAAGGAAAGAGTCACCCAAGTCCAGGAAGCACAGAGAGTCCCATACAGGGTAAACCCTAGGAGAAACACACCAAGACACATATTAATCAAACTAACAAAAATTAAATTCAAAGAACAAATATTAAAAGCAACAAGGGAAAAACAAAGTATAACATATAAAGGAATCCCCATAAGGTTATAAGCTGATTTTTCAGCAGAAACTCTGCAGGCCAGAAAGGAGTGGCAGGATATACTTAAAGTGATGAAAGAGAAAAACCTACAACCAAGATTACTCTACCCAGAAAGGATCTCATTCAGATTCAATGGAGAAATCAAAAGCTTTTCAAACAAGCAAAAGCTAAGAGAATTCAGCACCGGTTTAAAACACACACACACACACACACACACACACACACACACACACACACACAAACCAATTAAGAAAATGGTAACAGGAACATACATATCAATAAAAACCTTGAATGTAAGTGAATTAAATGCCCTAACCAAAAGACACAGACTGGATGAATGGATACAAAAATAAGATCCACATATATACTGTCTACAAGAGATCCACTTCAGACCTACGGACACATACAGACTGAAAGTGAAGGTATGGAAAAAGATATTCCATGCAAATGGATATCAAAAGAAAGCTGGAGTAGCAATACTCGTGTCAGATAAAATAGACTTTAAAATAAAGACTGTTACAAGAGATAAGGAGGGACACTACATAATGATCAAAGGATCAATCCAAGAAGAAGATATAACAATTATAAATGTTTATGCACCCAGCATAGGAGCACCTCAATACATAAGGTAAATGCTAACAACCATGAAAGGAGAAATCAACAGTAACACAATAATAGTAGGGGACTTTAACACCCCATTTTCACAAATGGACATATGATCCAAACAGAAAATAAATAAGGAAACACAAGATTTAAATGACAAAATAGACCAGATATATTTAACTGATATTTATAGAACATTCCACCCAAAAGTGGCAGAATATACTTCTCAAGTGCTCATGGAACATTGTCCAGGATAGATCACATCTTCGGTCACAAATCAAGCCTTGGGAAATTTAAGAAAATTGAAATCATATCAAGTATCTTTTCTGACCACAACACTATGAGACTAGATATCAATTACAGAAAAAACTGTAAAAAATACAAACACATGGAGGCTAAACAATACACTACTAAATAACCAAGAGATCACTGAAGAAATCAAAGAGGACATCTAAAAATACCTAGAGACAAATGACAATGAGAACACGATGACCCCAAACCTATGGGATGCATCAAAAGCAGTTCTAAGACGGAAGTTTACAGCAATAGAAGCCTACCTCAAGAAACAAGAAAAATCTCAAATAAACAATCTAACCTTACACCTAAAGGAACTAGAGAAAGAAGAACAAACAAAACCAAAAGTTAGCAGAAGGAAAGAATTGGGAAATTTAAGAAAATTGAAATCATATCAAGTATCTTTTCTGACCACAACACTATGAGACTAGATATCAATTACAGAAAAAACTGTAAAAAATACAAACACATGGAGGCTAAACAATACACTACTAAATAACCAAGAGATCACTGAGGAAATCAAAGAATACATAGCAACAAATGACAATGAAAACACGACGACCCAAAACCTATGGGATGCAGCAAAAGCAGTTCAAAGAGGGAAGTTTATAGCAATACAATCCTACCTCAATAAACAAGAAACATTGCAAATAAACAACCTAACCTTACACCTAAAGAAATTAGAGAAAGAAGACGTAAAAAAACCCAAAGTTAGCAGAAGGAAAGAAATCATAAAGATCAGATCAGAAATAAATGAAAACGAAATGAAGGAAATGATAGCAAAGTTCAATAAAATTAAAAGATGGTTTTTTTTGAGAAGATAAACAACATTGATAAACCGTTAATCAGACTCATCAAGAAAAAAAGGGAGAAGACTCAAATCAATAGACTTAGAAATGAAAAATGAGAAGTAACAACTGACACTGCAGAAATACAAAGGATCATGACAGATTACTACCAGCAACTATATGCCAATAAAATGGACAACCTGGAAGAAATGGACAAATTCTTAGAAATACATAACCTTCTGAGATTGAACCAGGAAGAAATAGAAAATATAGACAGACCAATCACAAGCACTGAAATTGAAACTGTGATTAAAAATCTTCCAATAAACAAAAGTCCAGGACCAGATGGCTTCACAGGTGAATTCTATCAAACATTTAGAGAAGAGCGAACACCTATCCTTCTCAAACTCTTCCAAAATATAGCAGAGGGAAGAACACTCCCAAACTCATTCTACGAGGCCAACATCACCCTGATACTAAAACCAGACAAAGATGTCACAAATAAAGAAAACTACAGGCCAATATCACTGATGAACATAGGTGCAAAAATCCTCAACAAAATACTAGCAAACAGAATCCAACAGCACATTAAAAGGATCATACACCATGATTAAGTGGGGATTATCCCAGGAATGCAAGGTTTCTTCAACATACGCGAATCAATGTGATACACCATATTAAGAAACTGAAGGATAAAAACCATATGATAATCACAATAGATGCAGAAAAAGCTTTTGACAAAATTCAACACCTATTTATGATAAAAACTCTCCAGAAAGTAGGCACAGTAGGAACTTACCTCAACATAATAAGGCCATATATGACAAACCCACAGACAGCATTGTTCTCAATGGTGAAAAACTGAAACCATTTCCACTAAGATCAGGAATAAGACAAGGTTACCCACTCTCACCACTATTATTCAACATAGTTTTGGAAGTTTTAGCCACAGCAATCAGTGAAGAAAAAGAAATGAAAGGAATCCAAACCAGAAAAGAAGAAGTAAAACTGTCACTGTTTGCAGATGACATGATACTATACATAGAGAATCCTAATGATGCTACCAGAAAACTACTAGAGCTAATCAATGCATTTGGTAAAGTAACAGAACCCAAAATTAATGCACAGAAATCTCTTGCATTCCTATACACTAATGATGAAAATCAATATTGTGAAAATGACTATACTACACAAAACAATCTACAGATTCAGTGTAATCCCTGTCAAACTACCAATGGCATTTTTCACAGAACTAGAACAAAAAATTTCACAATGTGTATGGAAACACAAAAGACCCCGAATAGCCAAAGCAATCTTGAGAAAGAAAAATGGAGCTGGAGGAATCAGGCTCCTGGACTTCAGACTATACCACAAAGCTGCAGTAGTCAAGACAGTATGGTACTGGAACAAAAACAGTAATATAGATCAATGGAGCAGGATAGAAAGCTCAGAGATAAACCCATGCACATATGGTCACCTTATCTTTGATAAAGGAGGCAAGAATATACAGTGGAGAAAAGACAGCCTTTTCAATAAGTGGTGCTGGGAAAACTGGACAGGTACATTTAAAACAATGAAGTTAGAATACTCCCTAACACCATACACAAAAATAGACTCAAAATGGATCAAAGACCTAAATGTAAGGCCAGACACTATACAACTCTTAGAGGGAAACATAGGCAGAACATTCTATGACATAAATCACAGTAAGATCCTTTTTGACCCACCTCCTAGAGTAATGGAAATAAAAACAAAAATAAACAAATGGGACCTAATGAAACTTAAAAG
>NC_041229.1:37162434-37259306 GCF_002837175.3 Physeter macrocephalus
ATGCAAATCAAAAGTACAATGAGGTATCACCTCACACCGGTCAGAATGGCCATCATCAAAAAATCTACAAACAATAAATGCTGGAGATGGTGTGGAGAAAAGGCAACCCTCTTGCACTGTTGGTGGGAATGTAAATTGATACAGCCACTATGGAGAACAGTATGGAGGTTCCTTAAAAAACTAGAAATGGAACTACCATACGACCCAGCAATCCCATTACTGGACATATACCCTGAGAAAACCATAATTCCAAAAGAGTCATGTATCACACTGTTCATTGCAGCTCTATTTACAACAGCCAGGACATCGAAACAACGTAAGTATCCATCGACAGATGAATGGATAAAGAAGATGTGGCACATATATACAATGGAATATTCCTCAGCCATAAAAAGAAACGAATTTGAGTTATTTTTAGTGAGGTGGATGGACCTAGAGACTGTCATACAGAGTGAAGTAAGTCAGAAAGAGAAAAACAAATACTGTATGCTAACACATATATATGGAAGCTAAAAAAAAAAAAATGGTTCTGAGGAACCTAGGGGCAGGACAGGAATAAAGACGCAGATGTAGAGAATGGACTTGAGGACACGGGGATGGGGAAGGCTAAGCTGGGATGAAGTGAGATAGTGGCATGTACATATATACACTACCAAATGTAAAATAGATAGCTAGTGGGAAGCAGCCGCATAGCACAGGGATATCAGCTTGGTGCTTTTTGACCACCTAGTTGGGTGGGATAGGGAGGGTGGGAGGGAGACGCAAGAGGGAGGGGATATGGGGATATATGTATATATATAGCTGATTCACTTTGTTATACAGCACAAACTAACACAACTTTGTAAAGCAATTATACTCCAATAAAGATGTTAAAAAAAATAGACAAAACTCCTATCTTAAACATTTTAATACTTTTTGAATATAACCATTATTGAACATTTTTCTCTAGCTTGCTGCTTTTATTTGTATTTGGATTTTTTTCTTTTTTTAAGCCAGCAAATCATCTCTAGGTAACATAGAATGGTATTGTGCATAAATATCTGGACTATATGTCAAAAAGCAGATTATTTGTATCTAGTGTTTATAGAAACCAATGAATAAATATTTACATATTATAAGCACTTCTAAATGATAATTTCAAAAGAACTCAGGTTTTAAGAACCAGTTTGTATGCTAAAACTTATCAAAAATCATCAATCTTACTGAGTATCTTTCTTCATCAACTCACTGCTGACTAAAGTAGAAAAGTCTTTTTTCTAACATACACAATATATAAGGATTTAATTTCAAGTTCATCATCACACAAATCTGCAAGAAGAAATTGGAGAATGATTAAATTTTTGGTTATGGAGTAGATCAATATTTGCAGGTAAATATTTGAGATGAATGAATAAATGAATAAATGACAAAATTTCATAGTCACATTAAAGAAACTTACAAAGTACTAGAATTAAAAGAGGGTAAATATTTATCTAAGCGACATTTATTGTTTATTATGTGAAACACAGTTTTTCCCTTTAAGGTTAGAAAAAAGGAGATTCTACTGATGAATGTACAAATATAGCTTAAAAATTAATTCATGGAATTGATTTTTCCACACTGCATTCAATTTTATTTCATTTGTTAAAATATCTGTAATACACAGAATAAAAATAAGCTAGTCCTCAATACTGAAAATAGAAAATAGTTGTTTTTAATTGTATGACCAAATACAGCCTTTTGTTTTCAGTTGCCATGGAGCCCTCATATATTTCTGCATCAAAAATTTGTCTTTACGTGCCTCACACAAGAAAAGCCTTATCAAATAAGTCTTTTATAAAGAATGAAATTTGTATATTTTTTTCCCCTCACATATGTACTGAAAATTTCCTACTACCTGTGTCAATTGATAGTACCAGACAAATCCACTCAGGGTCTTTCTTTGTCATTCTCTACAAACATGAGGATGTAGAGATCAAACAGCAAAAGGCAGAGAACTGAGGCTCAGTCTACAGACAATGGGTTGCTATTAAGGCATATACTTTGTTAGATTGACAGACAAAAGGCATTATGTATAAAAAGGGGGAATGGAAGAGATACTTGGCGCTTAATACCATTTATTCTTTTTTTTTTTTAAACCTTTCAAATCCACTTTTATTTTCCTTTTTCCTCCTCACATACAGAGCTTCTCCACACACTGCATTTCTTGCAGCTATAAAGTCATTTGACGTTGGTCAGGTACCATTTTATCCCCTAAAACTTTGCTGGCATCAAAATGTGACAGTTAACCAGTGTTAAATCTATAAAATATTTACATAGCACAGCACATTAAGCTTTAGACACTAGGCAATTAAACCACGTAACAATTGGACAAACCCCCATCTTACATGTTCAGAATCAGGTGTTCACAGTCCTATCTTGTGGCTGTACATGGTTCAAAAGGCAGCGGAGGCAACAGGCAGTTACTTGAAGGACACTGAACACTTTGATCTGGAAGCACATTATGATGCTACCCCGGTATCATGCACCACTCCATCTTTCTCCAAGGTGGTCTCATAATTCTGGAATGGCAGGTCCAGCTGATACCAAATGAAGACAGACAACACAACGTTTACTCTGTGGAGATATTCTAACTCCTACTATGGACGCATGGTGATTTTGAATGCAACTCGTCCTAAAAACTTGTCACGATCATCCTGGTTTTTTAGGTTGGGTGATCCATCAATCTTGCACTCAACTGTTACTTCGTTTACGTTATTTCTATTACCAAAGATGAGCTGGACGGCAACAAATGGCTGTAGATAGCTCCCATGCAATTTTTTCCCATAATATGGAAAATATTTTAAATCTATCGTTCCATTAGAAGGATAGATAAGTTGATAGCACTGCTGTGTTTTCACCCTTCGAAATACATTCTATCCTTGGTTCTCCTTGAGGCTTTAATCCAATTATTCTGTTCATTTTCACAAGAATACAACGGCTTCCTGTGGAGTAGCCAAACTCGGGATCATCCACACCACTGCGTGCTTCAAGTAAGACAAGAGGAAACCGACATGAAGTATAATCTAGACCCTCTGCTCAAAAAAATGCTCCATCGGGACAATCTGTGAGATTCTTCTGTTCTTCTAAGCCATATGACTTTAGAAATTTCTTAAGGTCATTTATGTACCTTCTATAGGACTCTGGATTAGACACGCTGAATGAAAAATCCAACGCCGTCACTGGTTTTGGAAAAACCGTAAGTCCTGGGCTAGGAATCTGGTCACGATATTTTGGAACCTCATCGTTCAGAGCCTGAAGCATAGACCACTTTGTGAATGAAAAGAGTGCAGCCAGGAACCCATAAAAGAACTAGGTAGAAGAGCAAGATCAACCCCCAGCTCTTGGCGGTGGGCCCCAGGAACTCTCCGGTGGTCGTGTTGTAGATGAAGAGCTTCCCCTCGGCCAGGCTCTGGTTGAAGGAATTCTCTTTCTTCGTCATGGTGTGTGTGCGGACGGCGAGGGGAGCGGCGGCGGGGGTGGAAGCTGCGAGGAGCGCAGAGGCGTGCGTCCGGGCTGGAGCAGCGCAGCCCGGCGACCGCGGCGGAAGGCGGGACGGCCGAGGAAAACTCTTCGCTGCGGTGAGCGCTCAAGCAGACTGCGCTGCGCCGGGCCGCCGCTTCGGCCGCGGGAGCCTCCCATTTATTCTCTTAATTTCAGAGGGACACCAAATACCAATCATCTCTCTCATCTTTCGTCAAAATGTTATTAGTGAAAAAGTAGACTCCCTCTCTGCTATCTGGTCTCTTTTCAGTGGTAACCGAAACCACACAACTGTTCTCAGTCAACTTGAAATCATCCCAATATGATCATATTTTTTTAATGTTTTAAAAATAAATCTGCCATAATTGTTATGACTCATGTTTTATAACCATATTTTTATTTTTCTCATTCAGAAAGAGATAAAAGATTATACAAATGCTTGTCACTTATCTATTTGATATTCCTTTACTTATCCATCTCTCCTTTTCAGATTTCTATCTGTTCCTTTAAACTTTATTAACTTTTGCATAAAATATTAGATTTGTATAACTGTAAGGTATTTGCGACCAAAACTGATCTCTTTGTTGACTTGACACCTTTAGGATATATTGAAATGCCACTCTCCCCTTTTAGAGAGGTCTTCACATTGAGAATGTACAAACGGTGTATAATTATAATATGAAAAAAAGCCCCTTCTGACTTAGAATGTGAATAAAAGGTTTAATCCCCACATTATGTAAGAGAAAGACGCTTAGGGCATTGAAAAGGGCGTGCCAGAGCCTGATTGTATATATTGGCTCAACACATTGTAAATACCTAAAGTTGCCAATCTTGACCTCTATAATTCCTCCCTTTGACCACAAACCCCTATTCTTTCAATTATCTTACCCTCCCACTCTTCTCTTCATCTTTGATGCCCTCTAGTCCTTTAATCCTTCCTATTAATAATGTAAAAACTAACATATTAGTTCACAAAGTGTTGTACATTATTTTATTTAATCTTCTTAACAATCTGTATTATCCCCATTTTAGAGATAAGAAGACTCAGAGATTTAGAAACTCACCCAATATCACAGGGCTAGGACTTCTGATATCAAAATAAATGGAGAGAGCAGATGCTTCATTCTCATCTTACATCAACTATATAAACCATAGAAAAAATATGTATGCATATACTTTTAAAAGTACCAAGTATAGCCATCTTCAAAACAGGAAAGTAAACTTTTGGAGGACCATAAACTATGTGTGAGCAAATTGTGTTCCATATAATGAGGTGGCAAGAGCTGGGAGCAGGAGTCCGGATATAACCAACAAGAGGCCTAGTGCAAGGATCCAGGCAAATACCGCCACCTTCCAGGCTAGGGACAAAAGAAAATGATGCCTGTGTTCAGGAAGAAGCAGAGCTTCGGGTAGTTAACAGAATAATGCCCTTGGTACCTGGTAAACTCAGGAGGAGTGGGGAGCATCCGAGCTCAGAAAATTAGCTCTCAAGTTCCACATCTGACAGGATATATGTCCATTCCTTCTTCTATCAATGGCTCCAATCAAACCTTAGCAGATGTTTCTATACTCCTCATAATATATGCTGTATAAAGCAGAGGTCATACTCTTTCAGGCAATCTCAGCTACAGTGAAGAATGCACAATTAAGAATGACCAGGGGGCTTCCCTGGTGACGCAGTGGTTGCGCGTCCGCCTGCCGATGCAGGGGAACCGGGTTCGCGCCCCGGTCTGGGAAGATCCCACATGCCGCGGAGCGGCTGGGCCCGTGAGCCGTGGCCGCTGAGCCTGCGCGTCCGGAGCCTGTGCTCCGAAACGGGAGAGGCCGCAGCAGAGGGAGGCCCGCATACCACACACACACAAAAAAAAAAAAAAAAAAAAGAATGAGAGCCTGTGCTCCGCAACGGGAGAGGCCACAACTGTGAGAGGCCCGCGTACTGAAAAAAAAAAAAAAAAAAAGAATGACCAAAATGTTGGAAGTGTACCAACTCCATGAAGGACTATGAACTCAGTAAAGGGTAGGAAAAGGTGAGGGACCACAGAGAATTCAAACTGTATGTTTCAAATAAGTAAAATTCATACACTCAAATAAGGGAAGATTATTGTATACATGAAAGAATAGGTACTTATGATAGAGAACCAATGAGAAATTCTGGAACTGAAAAGTGGTAGAACTGGGACTCAGACACCAGTTTCCTGCTTTCAAGACCTATGTTCTCTCCTCTGATATCAGCTACCCCCTGAAAACACACAGAGATATATATACATGCTTATTTGCTTCTTTATTTAGCTTCCTCATTACTCTACCTCTATACATAGTCTTGACCTTACGGTCCAACAAAGGAGACTGTTATTCTCTTGTCTCCACATCTACTCCACTCACCTTGCAAATTTGTAATCTTGTGGCCCGCAACTTTGGTTGCATACTAGTGATTCTCTGCAACATTAAAAATAAATACACTGTAACTACTCTAAACAAATTGCAATCTGATCCTTTCCGGTAGGACTCATGCATTGATATTTTTTAAAGCTCCATGGATGATTCTATAAGAATAACTGCAATTATATACTTTTGTTTCAGAAAGGGCTAATTACTCACTGAAAATGTGCACCTTCCCCTTCCATTGTAAAAAGTCATAATTAGGAAGCAGCTGCCTAGTTAGGGAGTTATTCCTGAGCACCTCCGTATCAAGGTAGGGCCAGGTGATGAGTGCTCATCATTAGAATATGAACAGAAATAATGTGTATCATTTCTGATAGAAGGAAGTTAAGAAGCAGTGTATATTCTTCATTCTCTCTTTTCCTATCTACTAACTGGATGTAGAAGACTCTAGGGGGTCTAGCAAGCACAAAATCACAAGGTGGAAGGAGCCTGGGTCCATGAATCACAACTTGAAGAAAATCATGCTTTGACCAAGTTTTATATCAACACAAAATTACTCAGAGAAACACATGTATTATAAGTCTCTAAAATTCTGAGTATTTTTCATCAGCTAGAGTTACTCAGATCAACAGAGAAATTGGTACCTTGAAATGGGGTGCTGCTGTGACAAAAATCTCAAATGTGTGGAATTAATTAGTGATCAGGAAGCAGGCATCAGGGAAACAACTAGCAGCAGCTGGTAAGATGGAATAGCGGTAAAAACATTTTTCAAGTATTACCTTCAATAACTTGGAAAGCAGACCAAAAACCTGTAAGCTTGTAACTCTACAGCCATGGTTCTCAACTGAGGATTATTTTGCCCCCTAGAGGACATTTGGCAATGACTGAAGACAGTAAAACATCATGAAAATTTTAGTTATTTTTCAAGACCAACTCAATTGTTATGACTTACTCCTATCAGATTATACTACCTTATGTCACTCATATCAGAATTAGTCTTGTATATGTACTCCATCAGAATGTGACACAATTCATTCTGCCTTTTTCTTACATTTGTCTCCTCTTCTCTATTATAAGTCTAATGTAGTCTAATCTATGTATCCCATATATTGCCTAGAATGTATTACACACAAAAACAATACAATTTGTGTTTGTTGAGTACACATTTGTTGAATGAATATATACTATTCTTCAAAGCACTGATTCTACGGTCCTTGATCTCATAGTCCAGTATTGAGATACACATCAAAAAATCACTTCACAATACAAGTCTTACAGAATCTGAGGTCTTACAGACACTAGTTTTCACATTATTAGGTGTTCCCAGCAATTGCCACCCTCTGGGCATTCTTTCACCCCCAACTTCTAATTGCATGCGACTAGTTACTGTGTAAACTTGCCAGCTGCCTTAAATAGGGAAAATAGTTAAGAGTACATTTCTAAGGAATGTATTCGGTCTAAAGAGTTTGACTGATAGTCTTTTAAGCAGGTTAAGGGTTGGAAAATAAACTAAATTTTAGTACTCGAGTAGCAACAAGGGTACGAAAAACAGAAACCACTATGGCTATCCATAGGAAGAAATGGTCAGAGGCAAGGGCATCAGGAAAGGCTAACTAAGAAAGGTGATATATATATAGATAGATAGATAGATAGGTAGATAAGAAAAGATAATTATCTACTTTGATATTACAGACCAATATAGATTAGCTTAATTTGGCACTGTCAAAAACTCCTTAGTGCTTCTAGTTGGCTCTGACATTAGGATGCTAATGGACAGTTTACTATAGATGGAAAGTAAAACAACAATTTAAATTTCCCTTCCAGACTGAAATTCTGCTTCTCAATTGAAGATACAAATCTGGACTTCAGGGTGACTGGAGACAGATTTGGGATCATAAGCATGCAGGTAATGGAAATGGATGAAGTCACTCGGGAGTAGTAAAAACCAGAAAAAGAAGAGCTGAAAATGTAGAGGATATACAGAGTAGAAGCCACTGAAGAAATTAATAAGCAAACTAAATCACTATGGTTTCCTCACATAATCCATATCACATTATGTTGGCTGTTTTATATGAGTTTACAATTAAACCAGATGGCTTTGTTTTTTCTCAAATACATTACTTTTTCCACTTTGATTTCAAGATCTTTAATACATGAACCACTCTTCCCCGTCTTTATATTTTCCTAAACGCATCACCCCCAGTAGTCAATGAACTTTTGATTCACTGAATTTAAACCTGGCAAGGAATTCCACTCCTTTCACCCATCCACCTCCCCAAAACCCAAATCTCTCATAAAAGGGAAGTTTCTAAATTCCTGCATCAACCTCTGCAGGTAATCCTACCCTCACAGCATTCTTGGCTACTAGGAGTGTGGGTTTAGAGAAACATTATTCAGTTGATCAAGGCTCATCAATGGGAAAACCTGGAAAGACTAGAGAGAACATGACCCTATGGCTAATTTCTTAATAGAGCAATAGAAAGCCAAACAGCCTTCGCTGGGGCATTGAGGGAAGAGGCATTAGAAACTAAGTCTTTATGACTTTGGGGCAGATATGGTACCCAAACAGCTTCTGGTGTCATCCACCAAATGGTCCCAACTACTGATCAAATGCATTCAACTTGGTGCTGACGGCTTAACATTCCAAAGGTGAAAAGGAGAAAAGCAGAGATTACAGGGACCATCTATGAATGAGCAACACATACCAGTAACCTGGGACTAGGATGTTAAAATTCACATCATTACAAAACAAACCTCCCTGTAGGCCACATTTCCTTTTAATTTTCTTCTTCTCATCTAACCACCCACACTTTTATTTGAACCTAACAGTCATTCTCTTCACCATATCATCTCATTTGGGGGGTTATTTTTTTCCCCTTTGATCTGTATGGATCTGATTGTATACATGCTAATGTGCCTTTGGTGGTAGTGGTTTACAACAACTTTGGGAAGGTAAGACTTTCATGTTGGGACTATACTGTGCCAACTCTTCAATTCTCTTTGAGATTACCTCATGAACTAAAGAGAAAGGTTTGCATGAATTGTTTTCCCAATGGTGGGTTTTAAATTGCTGAAGTGAGAAAGGATCCTCACTGAGCACGGCTAACCAGAAATCAGAAAACAGATGATCCCAATTTCAAATGCTATTAGGCTGTGGATAAACAGGGAAATGGAGAGCAGTGCAAAAGGAAGGCTAACCTCATAAAAGGGTAAAAGGAAAGGGCAATTGCTGCCACAAGTGCACTGAAAAATAGATAAGTAAATTCAGACACCGGTGGCAGGTGGCGGAGGAAGGTGGCAAGGAATAAATGTTGAAGAGTGGAAAGGTTAAGAGGTTAGCCTAGGTTGGATAAAATAAATGTAGGCTTTGGCATCAAATACCTGGGTTTAAATTCTTACCTGTAGTCAAGTGATCTTCAGCAATTAAGAGTATGAGCTGAACATCAGTATTTCCACCTAATTCGTATTTTAGGGTTACTGATATAAATACACTGCTTAGAACACAACATGGTATTCAGTAATTGGCAGCTTTTATAATTATGTTTAAGGATAGAAGAGTCCAAAACAGAACTTTTAGTTTACCATTGTTGGCAGCTTTCAGAAAAGAGCAAATAGCTACAAACCAAAGAAAGACGAGCCAGTCTCTCACAGGATAAAGAGTCACAAGATGCACACTCAAGGCCACAAAACAGTGAACCTTTTACTAGATATTAAAGTTTAAAACCACACAGCTTAACAATAATGTTAATTTTACCACTAGGTGGCAATGATACAGCTGAATTTCACTGACAAGGTTAATTTTAAAAACAGTGAGCAAATCCAGACGGAAATTCCAAGAAGCTTTTTAGTACATATTTTCATTTTAGAAAAATGAAAAAAATTTTATATACAATTTAATTTATAGCAAAATGTGTAATTATCTGATTCAATATGTATGTTAATTTCTGAGGCAATTCATGCAACAAATACAATTTTTCAACAGTTCTGGTCACAGATAAGTCTTTTTAAAAAACCTAGACATGTATCATGAAGAGAACAGAAATTATGGAAAGCTACAAGTATTTCTGAAGCTTTAGAGTTCTAAGAAAGTCATTATAAAATGCAAAGTATTTCAATGAAAAAGTTAAACCTTTCAAAAATGACTGATAGAGAACAATTCTTTTTTTTTAATTTAGAGCCAAAATATGAAATAATATGCAGACACTTTGCTTTTAAATTACAAACGAAATTAATATTCATATAGGTAATATCTTTTCAATGTCTTGAATAAAACTACATTGTTAAGCAAGTTTATCAAAATTCTAACGAATTCAGGAATACCTTTTTCCAAATGTTAAAATAATAAATGATGAAATTCCTTAGAATCTGCACTTTCCATAATTATTTCTGCTTTCTTCATAAAACAGATAATTTACAGCTTATTAAAAATAAAAACTTTATTCATTTCTTTTCATATCAAATAAAAGGAGAAGGTATAACGAACTTTTTCAAATTACAGACATTTTCAAGTGCATAGTAAAAAAAAACAAAAACCAAAAAAGTTTCAAATACCCAAGACATTCCCTCACATATAGGGTGGGAGCTCACATCACCACATGTAACATTATAAAACCTGTACTATAATTAGATGAATAAATAATAAACCTATACTGTTATCCAATTAATAATATAATTTTTAAAAAGACCCAATTAAAATGAGCCTATTTATTCCCTTTGTATAAATAACCTAACGTTCCCCAAATTTTCAACTCCCAGTTTCTACAAATGAATAGGTCAGAATATCTTATATATGATTTCCGATAGTTTTCTAATTTAGCAATCACTTCCTATATTTACTTTACTTCCAGAAAAATGCCCCCCCCGAACAAATGTAAGAAAAGCATGATTTCTAAGTTATTTTATTAATTCATAGATCAGTTTCCCCTTCATTATGAACTTCATTTTGAATTATTATAGATCACCCTGAAATCTAACAATATAGATATTTCTCATTCCATCAGTGTATACAAATATACAAAACAATCACTTAAGATGGTTAGCACAAAGAGAGATTACTGTGGCAGTCCTCACAAATCAAACAAAAGATTTCAGGAAAGTGCTCAATCTGTTCACTGTTACCTGTAACTTCTGCTGGAAAATTTATGGAATGCCACTGTCATGGAAGGGATAATTGTAGATCTACAAAAGTGAATACATACATATGTGTAATTTATACCTATACAGAATCAGCTTCTGATTATCTACACAGATAAAGGGACAAGAGACAGATGCTGCAAAACGCATAATTCTCAAACCACTTCAGATACATTTTTCGTATCTGTATTTCACAGGGCTGTGTCTGAGAATTCAGAACACAAAGAAAATTAAGCCATATTGCAGACGTCAAGAGTTACACAATTACCAAGACAATGGTAATGCAGATATGCCGTTACTAACTTGAGTTTGTCATCTTCTGTTTATTTCTGATGGTGGCTCGAAGTTTACGTATCACCAGTCTATCAGGCAGAATCATATCACCTTGTTGTTCTAGATAATCCAATAAATTTTCAGTCCATTGGAGAGCAGCTGCATGATTAATATGTTTCTCTGGAATCAGTTCTATTTCCTCCTCCTCATTTTCACTGGATTCGTCTGTCTGGCCTTGTGCTCTTCTGATGATTTCACTGTCAGTTAAGACTTCATAGCCTGGTTCAGTACTGTCCACTTCAAGCCATTTTTCAATGTTCTCAGGAGTCACATTTTCCAATCCTTTGGTGTGTTGTAAAATGGTAGCCACAGCAGCCACTGAGGTATCTTCTTCATCAAAGTCCAGGCTTTCTTTTTCCTCTATGGTAGGGAGAATCTTCTTCCATGCTCTGCTAATGGTAACTGGCTTTACTAAATTCCATGCCATTGCTATTTCATAAAGTGCATCTAGCAAAGTTAGTTTCTTCCAGAATGATCTCAGGTCATTGCCTTCTTCCAAGTTGTTCTGGAGAAGACCTGCACGATAGTTTCTCTTCATTGTAGCTATGACTCCCTGATTTGAGGGCTGAATCAACGAAGCCACATTAGGTGGTAAATATTTAGCAAATATTTGGCCATCATCTGACCTCAGGACGTTTTCATTTGGATGTGTTGGTGAATTATCCAACAAGAGCACAGCCTTTTCTTGTAAGCCTTTGGATCTTAAGTGTTCGCGAACTTGTGGCACAAAGATCTTATCAAACCATTGTCGGAAAATGGAAAGATCCATCCATGCACCTTTTTGGCTGAAATAAGAGACTGGCAGGTTTGAGGTGTCAGTTGACTTGAAGGAGCGAGGTTTCTTTGCTTTCCCCACAACACAAAGCTTAAGTTTGTGTAAACCTGTTGCATTGGCACAACACATGATAGTGACTCTTTCTTCAATTGACTTGTGCCCAGGGGCTGTGCATTTACCTTTGATTACTGAAGTCCTGGAAGGCAAGCATTTCCAAAACAGTCCAGTTTCATCTGCATTGTAGATTTGTTCCGGTTGCAAATTCTCTCGTTCAATAAAGTCTCGAAAGTTGTTGCAAAAATCTTCCACAGCTGTCTCATCTCCACTTAATCTTTCGTTTCTAATATTAATCTCTCTAATGCTGTGCCGCTGCTTAAAACGAGTTAACCAACCGGCAGAGGGGTTAAAATCACCATCCATTCCCAAAGCATAAAAGAAGAACTCTGCCCTTTTTGCACAAATTGGTCCAGACACGGGATTCCCTTTTGCTCTTTGCTGGTTGAACCATTCCAGCATTGCTCTGTCCAGTTCCTCATACATGGATGGCTTCATAGATTTCCTCTTGGCCAGAAGACTTGTGGAATCAGAACTGCTTGCATAAGTTATAATCTTTTCCTTATTTTTTCTTATATCCCGAACTGTTGTCTCGCCAATTCCATAAATCACCGCCAGTTGTTTGGAAGAACCTCCATCTTCAAGTTTCTTTATTATATCAAGCTTATCTTTAATAGTTAACACCACACGCTTCCGTTTCCCTGACATGGTGAGGCTCTGGGACTCAGGGACTCACCCCAGACTCACACGGAAGCAATCCTCTAAATCCTGCCTTCTCTCACAGACTCACTTTAACACAGCCTTACACACTCAGTCTTTCAACCTTACCAGGCACCTGGTGGCCCTGACCCCTTCCCTGGCTGGGCTTGGCTGGCAAAGAGACGGCACAGGACGATGAGAGGGGCGGAAGTCTGAGAGAACAGGCCTTTAACTTTAAATGGGCAGTAGAGGAGGCCCCAAGTCACCGCGGATAATCCGGATTACAAACATTTGTTTTATTCCCCCAGTGGCCGCGAGAAAGAGTATAACCCCATCGTGACCACAAGCCTCCTTCACGCCCAGATCCCGGGTCAACGGCCGTCACTAACCCCCGCCACACCCCAAAGTTACAGCAGAGAGCGGAAGAGCCAGGGAGTCGGAGACTGGCCCCCTTCCCCAGAGGGACGGTTACGTTGGATTCCTTCCCCAGCAGTCAGCCCCTTCCACCGCAAGCCCCACTTCCCCGCGTTGGCGTACTTAGCCTACACAGTCCTCCCCGTTCCTCACTGCCCGCCGAGCCCCCTCTCCCCACCTCAGTTGGAACCAGGACCCCGTAACGCTCCCTGCCTAACGCGCGGCGACAGCTCCTCCCCAGACCACACGCTCCCGGAAACGCCCCCCTCCCACCGCCGGCCCCGCCCTCGCCCCTCCCAGAGGCGGGACTTCCCCCCGTCTCCGGAAGGAGGAGGAGCGTCGCCAGTCTGGACTGGGTACCTGGGCGGAAGCAAAGGTGGAGGCGGAGGCAGAGGAGATTGAAAAGGTGAGGGCGCTGGTGCGGTGGGGGCCAGCTCGGGGCGGGGACTCGCTCCTGCTCCGGCTGCTAATGGTTTATTAGAAGGGCGGGGATAAAAAATTCCCGCCGGCGCTCTCGGCGTAGGCGGGACGGCTCCCCTCCGCGCGTCGCTCCACTTGCGGGCCGCCGGGGCAGAGCTGCAGTGGGCGGGGTGTCAGTTCCTTCCACGAAGGGGAAGTGGGCTGGGCTGATGCGCGGGGCTCCGCGGGTGATTTCGCGAGTTTCTGGCTTTTCCAAATCCTTGTTTGTTTTCTGGGGGCCGAGCTCCTCTAAGGTCCGGGGGTTTGTGACGTCCCGCGCACGTCATCGCGAAGCTCTGTCAGAGGGTCCCGTTTCTTAGCTACGGTGCCTCCTCCCTCCCGGGGGTGAGTAGCAGACGGGTGGGCGATCTGCGCCAGGTGTCAGCGTCCCGCCGAGGAGACAGGTTTGTAAACATAAAAATGACTGTGGTGTTAACTCCCGAGAGGCTCTGTTCCTTCCTAGGCCCCTCATCCCTGCTGAATTTAGCGAACCATCTTCAGTGTTACAGATTTTAATTAATACTATAGTTGTTGGAGATGGCAAGCTGGCAGGATCCACTCTATGCGAAATTGTGGAGTACTAAATCGTAATTCTAAGTGGGGGACATTGGCTTTCCTCCCTTTACGTTTCTTCATATTTTCCTATTTCCCATTTCTGTTTTGTTGTGCTGCCCTGTTTTCCAGTCAATGGAAGAACTATGATAAATTTATGCACAGCAATGCGATAAGAACAAGAAAAGAATCAAATTCTGTAGCCCTTAAATCATGTATTACGCGGGCCTGTTTTGGTGTCCCAAGTAATCTCGTCAGATTGTGAGCTCCTTGGGAGCAGAGACCATGTTGTTGAATTCTAGAAACGCCACAGCTCCGAGCATGTGCTGGCACATAGTATACATTCAATGACTGTTTCTTTGCTTTATTAAGGTTTCCTCTCCAAACTGTCATATAAAAGGAAACATCAAGAGGGGTAATGTTTTACAAAGAGGATGCATCCCTTCTGGTGGAATTTCAAGTAATGGCTGGGGTTCCACTGCCCTTCAAATTTTTAAGTGTAAACTACCACCTACATTGTTCATAGGGCAAGTCGATTATTCCGAGAATGAATCTTTTCTGATGAATTAACCTCAAAGTCTAGAATAAAGGATATTTCTTCTGATGAGAAATTCAGGTGGCATCAAAGTACCCTTTTTAGTTGTAGAGTTACCGTGCTAGAGAAAGAACACAAGCCTTATGGGTTATCGCCTTGACATTCTTTGGCATACTGGATAGTATGTGCTATTTACATGATTTTAACCATGAAACACAAAGATGTGATAGTATTGATCATCTTCATTCACTTATTTAATGCTCTCTGTGTGGAGTCTCTGTTTTTCTCTTTTTCTAAAGGTAAGGTATCATTAAAGAAGCTTGATTAAACTTTCATTTCAAAAAATTGAGTGTACACTCAGCATATATAGAACTTACATCCATTTGCATGTATTATTTTCTGAATGAATTCTAATGATCAAGAGATATTTTACCCATCAGCCTAGCTTTATCTTCTCATTTCTCTCCTCAGGTTCAGTTCACTCACCTTTTCCCTCTGTCATCCTTCTTCCCTCCCGAGGTCACGCAGTAAAAGTATCCACATTTAAAAAGAGGAGCCAACATAATCAAATTATCTTCCTTTTCAATGACAGCTTTTTTGACATTATTGATATAAACAGCAATTTTGAAATATAAGAGATGCCCTGGAAATTTGGCAGTTGGCCGAATGAAATTTGATTTGTTTACATAAAATTTGCCTCCTCAAACATTCAATACTGCAGCTTTCCAAAATAAGTTTTTTCTCATCAGAGACTGCCTTTCTTTGGAATCTTTACTTTTTGACTCAGTGGGGAATCCCTTAAATTTTGTGATCAGTGTCATCAGTAAGGTGGTAGAGGGAAGTCTGCAAATTTTCATCTCTTTTGCACATTCTTTTCTTGCCTGTTAGATAAATAATTTGCAGAAGTTTCTGGCCTAATTCATGTGCACTAAAATTCAGTTACATAATTTAAAAAGCATGTTTGTAAACTCTTAGTCAAGCTATTTTAATGATTATTTTCAGAAACTAAAATTTAGCCTGAATGAGAGAAAAAATAATGACTTTTTGAAGGCATAACTTTTCCTACCTTGTACAAATATAATATTGGCAGCAGTCATTGTGTAGCACTGGATGGGGAATCAGGAGACCTGGTTTCTAATCCCTGCTCTATCACTAACGAGCTGTGTGATCTTCGGGAGGTCATTTAAACTCTACATCCTTGGCTTTGATTTTTATAAATGAAGATAGATAAAATCTTCCTTTCAGGATCATTGTCAGGATTTTAAAATATATTAGAAAAGGCACTGAAAATTACTATACATATAGCGTTTTTTAATAGCCTAACTCTGTGCAGTCATAGGTATTTGAATAGTGTGACATTCTTAATCATTTCTATCATTGTCATAGGAATCACCTCTTGAAATGATAACTGTCTTTTGCACATGGTATAGTTTTGTAAGATAATCATCTAGTGTGTATGAAACTGCTTTTGAGTACTAATAAAATCATCTTTCACTTTAGTATTCCTCCTGTCCATACTTAAGTGTATCTACTGAGGCCATATCTGTCTTTTGTTTTCATAAACTTGTTTTCATTATTTCTCCCAATTCAGACAGATTTATAAAAAAGCCTTCTTATTGTAGTGTAAAGCACATGCACAGTTAGCTTATGCAAATTTATAACTATATATGCTTAAAAAATACTTCTTTGTACTATATGGCTTCAAAATATAACCTGCCTAGTTTATCTGGTGTTTAATAAAAAGAAAAAAAACAGGAATCTGTTTAAAACCTGGAAGAGAAACTGGGGGGACATATTTTGCAGCAGTATGGTATACAATAATCCATACTTTGAAGAGTAATATAGAGATCTTTAAAAAGAGTAATTTTGACCACAGACAGTTTTATTCTTTGCTGATTTTAATATAAACCTTCTGTAAAATGCAACCTAAGTGTAATTTCAAATAGCAGAATATCTGGTCTATGGACTAGGATTCGGTAGATCGCTGTTACAGTGCTGAATGTATCTTGTAGCAGTTACCGTCATAAGGTCACCTACATTATAATTTTTTGTGTATAATCTTAGCAACTGTTGTTATTCTGATTTTATATGAGTTGTTACCATTATAGAAGCAGTCACATTGCCTTATAAACATAACAGAATTTGTACAATGCAATGGGTGGTATCTCCCGCCCAACTAAAAATACAATCATCTTGGGAAGCTATAAACTTGGTTCAGTAACACTGCCATTGCTCAAAAAATTTTTGGCGTTCTAGTTTTGGAATTACCATCAGAGTTTGCAGCACATTTAAAAAATATCTTTAATAGTAGTTAATCTTCATCTTTTCAAATTGCCTTTCATTTCTGGAAGCTGGTAACAGTCCCTTATAACTAAGACAAGTGAATAATAAAGTGAATATTTAAATGTCTCTTTGGGACAAAAAATGAAGTGTGATTATTTTCATATTTTTTGAAAATAAAATAGAAAATCTCCAGAATATTCTGTGCCATGGTGGAAATATTAGAACAATCAGCCTCATAATATGATTTCTTTGAAGGAGACAGCACTCAATTGAATACATAAGTTCTTACATGTGTATTATGAGGTCAGTCTCATTGCATCATGGTCATATTTCTATTTCCCTTAGCAATCACAGAAGTACATATATGTTACCATTTTCTAGTTAAATTGTCTCTAATTGTTCTTTTACTGTATACTTGTGATAATTTTGATGGAGTTCACCCTTTTCTGAATCAGGAACTTAGATCATTTGTTTTCCTTCCCAATACCATGCTCTGCTTCGCCATGAAACTTTTTTGTTTTTTCACCTATGTTATTGGATTGTTAGTAAGTTTTCCATTGGATTATATTGTATCTTTAACTTTTAATGGATTAAAGCCATTGCCATTTTACTAAAATATATGGAGGCTGAAATCTTGATAGATAAGTTATCGCTCAGTTTTGCACTGTTATCTATTTTATGTCACTTAGTACTTTATAATTTTCTTCATATAAATGTTTAACTTTTATGTTATAATTCATGTAATTTTTCTATTCAGAATCCTTCTTTGCTTATGGGAGGAATCATTCTGTAATTCCACCCTACCTTTCTATACTGGTCTCTTTTTTCCAGCATAAAGCCTTTTTTCACACCTTTTTGGTCATGCTTATTTACTAAACATGTCATGTTCATTCTCAGTGCCAAAGTTTTAACTTTATCATTTTCTCCTGAAATCCCTTTGTCTTTAATTCTTTCTGTTTAAATTTAATCAATTCTTCAGCAGTCTATCAGATCATATCTGTTCAATAAAATTTTCAGTGAAACACTTGCTGTTCTGATCTTCCTGCATGTTTACACTTTTATTGCAGTTATTTTTTTTATCACTCATTTGGTACTAAATGAATACTACCTTGCATTTTTTAAAATTATGAACCTCTTTCAGCACAACGTACAACATAATTCAGAATAGATGATCATATGATGATTTCATAGATGTTCAATAAATTATTTGTTGCATAATTTGTTATGCAAATTATGAAGCCATCTTCACTCATATATTTCATGTGATTTTACCTTTGTGAACCATTTAATAACACCAAATAAATATAGCTTGAACCATAAATGCATTCACTTTTGTAATCTGGTTGTCATTGTTATATTCCTAATAACTTTATTTTGTAGAAGCTTAAGTGAAAATGGTACATATTAGAAGACATGAAACGAGGAAAAATTCTAAAACTCAAGAGTGTGAACAGAAATCTCGAGTGGATTGGAGGCGGACTAAAAGAAGTAGTCTCTCACAATTATGTGATAGTGATGAGGAGCTTGATAGTGATGAAAGTGTTGACAATAATGAAAGTGTTGACAGTGACGAAGAACCTGATAGTAACAAGGGGCTTGATAGTAATAAGAAGCCAGAAAATGAAAGAGAGCTTAAATTAATTAAAGTTGAAAGTGAAGGAAACAATAGTAAGCATCTCATTAACACTGGCAACAGTTCAACATATGAAGAAGAAAAGAACAAAACCAAACATGGAAGTATTGACTTACCAGATCATGAAAAGCATTCAGGTCAAGAGGAGGATGATCTCAACAAACACTCTGGACAAATAACAGAGGAGGATTTAGAAGAAGAACACATCAAGAGAGGGAAGAGAAAAAGGATCTCCTCTGTGATGTACGACAGTGATGAAAGTGACGACAGTGATATCCTAGTTAGAAAAGTGGGCGTTAAACATCCGCGTAGAGTGGTTGAAGATGAATGTTCTTCAGTGGAGATGGAGCAAAAAGAACCTGAAAAAACTTTAGCCTCAAGAAAGCGAGAACAGCTCCAGAAACTGCAAGACCTCTCAAAACAGAGATCTCGTCAGAGACGCAGTAGCAGTAGAGATTTTGAGGTGTGTTATATTTTATTGGTTTTGTTACTGTTTTTAAATTTTTATTTAAAGTGTTTTATAAAAATCAAAGGGCTGAGTCTGTTCTATTTCACAGTAATTCTAAAATGTATTTTTTAGTCAAGTTTCGTTGAACATGTTTGATTGCAGTATTGGATCTAATAATATTTTTTTATGAGCCTCATTCTTACACTCATTTTTAAAATTGAAAGACTTTTTAAAAATTTGGTCTTTCCTGTTTTTAATTTCTACTTATAATCTTAATGTCGATTTTAAACATTTTATTTCACTTACCAGGGTATATTATCTTCTTCCTAATTTCAAAAGTTCAACATTTAACATGACAAGATTTTTTTAACCTGAAAATATAAAATTAATTTCTACAAATCATTTTTTTATTTCGGATTTAATCTTTTAATTGCACATCCATACTGACAATTTTTTAAAGGTACACTTTACTAAAAGGTATGTTTTAATTTAATTAGGACTCTGAAAAGAAATCCTGCCTAAGCAGTGATGAAAATGATGATGAGGAGGAGGGGGAGGAGGAAGATGATTATGAATACGATGAAGATGGAGATGATTATATTATTGATGACTTTGTAGTGCAAGATGAGGAGGGTGATGAAGAGAATAAAAGCCAACGAGAAGAAAAATTGACTACATCACAACTGAAATTAGTAAAACAGAATTCTCTTTGTAAGTTAAATATCAAGAGAATGTTTTATGACTTGTTTTAATCATGATATTATACTAAGTATCAAATCAGCCTTTTACTATCATGTTCTAAATCATTGATTAGGAACTGTGGTTTCATTTTCAGGTAAATTTGTCTAATAATAGTTTATTTTAGTGGTTTTCAGAACCCTTTACACTCTGAAAAATAATTGAGGACCCCAAAGAGCTTTTGTTTCTGTGGGTTATATCTACCAACATTTACCATTGTAGAAATACAAAAGAGAAATTTAAAATATATCTATTAATTAAATGACTTAAAATAACTCGTGTAATGTGATAAGCCCATTACATGTTAATATAGATAACATTTTTCTGAAAAATAACTATTTTTCCAAAAAATGAGAAGAATGGCATTGTTTTACATTTTAATAAATATATTTAACGTCTAGCTTAACAGAAGGCAGCTGGGTTCTTATATCGGCTTTTGCATTCAGTCTGTTGTGATATTTTGTGATGTTAAATTAGATGAAAGCAATTTTGTTTCACACAGATAGGTAGCTGGAAAAGGGAGGATTGTTTTTAAAGCATTTTAAAAATAATTGTGGATATTCTCATTTCACACCACACCAAAATTCAACAAGTGATAGTTTCTTAAAGGTTAGTTTGCAGTATGGAATGTGAAAGCGTATGAATGAACTTTTAGTACTTACATTCCATTCCATTGGTCTGTCTTGTAATTTGAATGGATCTTTTACCCATGCATGATTTTGTAACATCATGCACTGATCATTTGGAAAATATTGGTTCACTGGGTTATGTAGCTCTTCCATATTTTGACACATTTCATTATACACTATTTAGAAATCACATTCATTAATATCACCACCAATCTCATCAGAAAATTCTTTAGGTATTGGGAAGTTGTCAAGCTCATAGTAACAAATAAAAGTTTTTCAAAATTCTAATTTCTACTCAAAAATCTGTTTTTTATCTTTGGTAACAAATACTGTGAGTTCTTGAAATGACAGTTTCTCTTTGTTCATTTTTGACAAAATATTTGACAAATGCCTGAATAACATAGTTGGTCAATAGTTCTCTCAAGTAAACATGGTGTTTCAAGTAAACCTGACAAATGAGGCTTTTTTAACTCCCAACTCAGTTTTTCCTCAAAGTATGATATTACACTTGATATGCAGCACAAGTGCTTTATCCATACTTCCCATTTCATCTCACTGAATACAAAAAAGGTGTATACTCAAGATTCAAGATTTAATAAAAGTAATAATTTTTACTGCTTCATCAAGGACATTCTTAAGTGAAAGTAGGTTTTTTACTGAATGCATAGCAATGATTATAATGATTACTAGTAGTTTGGTTCTATAGCCATGATTCATGTTAAGGGGTCAGCTGCCTTATCCATAGTTACTTTTGCAACATCATTGAAAATGTCAACATGGTGAAACAGCAGATAATTATCTTAGTGTTATTGCTTTGACCTCACTGATCCTTTTAAATGGATTAGGAGACTTCCAGGGGTCTACAGATCACACTTTGAGAACCACAGGTGTTATCTGGCCTTTTGAAGTGACACTCAGTGAAACCTATCAGGAAATTAGAATCTCTTATATTTTCACAATGAAAATATAAATAATAGGGCCCTGAAAACTTAGGATGTCTTTAAATATGTATTATTGTTCTGATCCCTATAGTTTTACATAAATTTATAGACTTTTTTATGATGTTTTACAACTCTGGTACAACTCTATTGGATGAAAACATTTTTTTTTCTTCAAGAATGCATTTTTTCCAAAAAAAATTAAAGGGCATATTTTCTAAAGTTAAGTGTAATATGGTTCAAATTAGATACCATGATTTAGATAAATTAGTAGATTGAGGTATGAATCAAATTTCAAGAAATTTATCAGTTACAGAAATGCCATTGATAAGCATCTGTGTATTGAAAGTTAATGACTGTTTTCCTTACGTCAGTAGGCACTGGTTCACCTGCCATCTGGACATTTGAATCTCAGGAAAACTCAATTAGGACGTGTCCCATCATTCTGGATATTAATATCTAGAATGTGATAGAACATTTACTGAGAGATACCCATTCATAAACATTCCTGTTAATTAATGAAAATAAACGTCCACCACATGGGAACTATTTTAACTTTCTTCTCTATCCTACACTTTTGTGCTTACTTTTGTTTTTTTAAGGGAGGTTTTAGATTTACTGAAAAGTTGAGTAGAAAGCACAGAGAGTTCCTATATAACCCCTCATTCAGAGATTCCCTGTTATCCTTCATTCAGAGTTTCCCTGTTATTAACATCTTGGATTAGTTTGGTACATCTGGTGCAATCAATGAGCCAATATGAATACATTATTAACTGTAGTTCATAGTTTGTGTCGGGGCTCACTCTTTGTGTTGTACATTCCGTGGGTTTGAGAAATGTATAATGATGCAACAGGTATCCACCATTACAATATCAGAACAGTTTCACTCTCCTAAAAATGCCTTGTTCACCACCTACTCATCCCTCCCTCCCTCCCACCCCAGAACCCCTATCAACCACTGACCTTTGAAATGTCTCCATAGTTTTCCCTTTGCCAGAATGTTTTATAGTTGGAATCATACAGCATGTAGCCTTTTCAGGTTGGCATATTTTACCTAATAATGCTTTTAAGTTTCCCCCATGTCTTAAGGTGCATGATAGCTCATTTCTTTTTATCACTGAATAATATTCCATTGTATGGATGTACCACAGTTTGTCCATTCACCTGCTGAGGGACATGTTGGTTCCTTCCAAGTTTTGGCAGTTATGAATAAAGCTGCTATAAATATTTGTGTGCAAATTTATCTATGGACATACGTTTCCAACTCGTTTGGGCAAATATCAAGGAGTTCTGTGCTTGCTTTTACTGTTGAGCATCTCCACCTTAGAAGGAGATGTACCTCATTTTTTATGAAATACATTTTATCTTATGTGTTCTTAATTGAAGCTTCTCCTTCTGGCTCTATCCTTACAAGCTCTCTTTTCTCAACTTGTAACCATATTAATGCCTTTCCCCCCTTGAGTTGGCATGTTCTATTAGCCACCATTCTAAATCTTACCTTTTTGTTCAAGTCTCCCAGTAACTCTGCAAAGCATTGTGCTCAGACTATTATACCCATCAATCCAGTGAAATTGCTCTCACCGAAGTTAGTGATAACTTTTTAGTTGCCAAGATGCGCTTTGGTTCTTATGTTAACCTGATACTGCTATGTGCTTTGCCACTAACCATTGACAACTCTAACTTTCAAAGTTCTCTTTTTCGCTTCTTGCATTCCCCTGTATAATATTGCTTTCCTCTTTTTCCATTTGCCATGTAATTACCGATGTTTCTAAAGGTTCCATCCTCAAACTACCTTCATTTTGCTTGTGCTTCAGGCAGTCTCTGCCTCAACTTCAGCCCAATCTATGGGGAAATTCCCAAACTTTTATTTCCAGCACAGATTTCTCCATAGTCTTAAGGCCCAATTCTTAAATCTTTTTATTGAACATTGTCGTCAGGGTGTCTTTCAGACATCTCAGACTCAATATGTGCAAAACTAAATGATTGAGAGGGAGCATAAGGGAGTTTTGGGCTGGTGGTAGAACTTTTTTTGATTGTCATGGTGGTTACACAACTTCGTGTTTTGGTCACAGAACTGTGCACCCAAAAGAGTGAATTTTATGGTATGTGAAAAAGTAAAGCTCAATAGAGTAATCCAAATGAGCATCCCTACTTCCCAAAAAATTACCTAAATCGTTAATCAGCTTCACTTCTCTTTGTAATCATAATACACATTAGACTTGGTGACACATTATAAGAACTTATTAGTTGGATGGATGGATGATTAAGATAAACATATTGACTGAAGGCTCCTGGGTCTTATAGTTTAAGAAACAAAAATGTTAGGCATGACCAGATTTATTAATACATCAGAGGAAAAAAAACCACATATTTTTATGTGATAATTTATGATTTGGTTAATGTTTTTAATACTTAACAATGATTATGCCATTTAAGAATATAATAAATGAAGCTAAATACAGGCAGTTTTTGATATGCCAAGGGATTATGTTCTAAAAGTTGCTATAAATCAATTCTTACATTTGAAAATCAACATACATTTTCTTGTTAAAGCAATAATCTATATGATGAATAGTGAACACCCTTCTGTGGCCTGGGTTAGGTTGTAATTAGGCTAGTCTTCCCAGATTCATTCTCCCCCCATCCCCGACTTCTATAAGAACAGTCACAACTACTCATATTCAACATGTGATCAGAATTTGGGAGAAATGTTCGGAACTCCAAATTCAGCACTCACTTGAGACTCACAATCAGTGGCATATGCAATTTTACCTTTTTGAAGAGAACAGTTCTAGTGTAGGAAGACATTTTGTTGCTTCCTTGCTATCTGCCATTTGGCTCTGAAAGACAGACACATTTGTAACACCTTAAAATAGAATAGTTTGCCTCCTGCTACATGGTTGAAGCACTTAAAAGACAGAGTCTTTTTCTCTTCTCATCAATCCCTATTATTATTTATTCATATTTATTGTGAGACTGCAACTCCCAGAAAAGATATCAAAGAAAGTAGAGGGATGGACTAGCAATGGTTTGTTGTATTACAGGTCTATATATTTCACATGGTAATAATGTTATACACAGGTAGGGAGATAGGAACACCTTCAGATTTGTAGATACTAAAGATATTATTTTTCCAGTACTCTGTCATATGTTCAGAGTGACAGAGAACCAAGTAGTACATTATAAAAGTACATCTCAGTCTACTAGTGCCTTGCTAGAAAAATGCTTGCTAGAATACTGGAAATTAGATTGAGTGAACATTAACTTAGTCCCCACCTAGCAATTAAACAGAATCATTCTATCAACATGCATGGTATGACTAAGAGCAATCTCACAACAATTTATGTTAAATCCTCTCGAGAACTTCTCCTCTTGTTTTAGGATAAATAAAAAGTACGAGTGAAATCATATGGCACAAGGGAAAAGTAACCCTGCCCTGAAGACTCGGGAAGAAAATGTCCGTGAAAAAATGTTTCATTAAAGGAAACAGAAGAAAATTGTACAAAGCATTTGCTTTGCAATCTATAGAAAAGAAATAGAAAGTCATGAGGAGAGAACAATTTGAGGTGAAAGGGAGGTAGTTAAGGATACACTGCCAGAAAATGAAAAATATAAAGTCAGAAATAAAATATATATTGAAAGCAGTAGAGAGCAGAATTAACAGTACAGAAAAATCTCATCAACGATATGTAGGTTAAACCCTAGAAGTTTCTAGCATACAGAGAAAAATAAAACATTTCTAAAGGAGGAGATAATACATAAAGGAATAGAAATGAAGACCCTATTTCACAAATTCCTGGGGGGGGGAAATACAGAACAAATGGAAATCTAAAGGAAGAAAATTACATAACCTTAGTGAGATATATAAAAGATTTGAATGTGCTGAGAGGCTTACCATGTTTCTGGATATAAAGACACATGGAGATGTGAATTCAAAGGTATCATAGAAGAAAGTATTCTTGAGTTGCCAAACACACCTGTTTATGCAGATTAAAGAGGCTCACATCCTAAGTTGATGAAAAATATTTTCAAACAGGCGTATGAAGGAAATATTTTTGTAATTACAAGAGTAAAGAAAAAGTCCTCTAACCATTCTTTTTAGAACTATAAAAATTGTTTAATATTACGTGCCATATTAATGTGTTGCATATGTCAAAAGAGAAAAAATAATTTCAATAGATTCTAAAAAGGCATTTGATAACATTCAATGCCCATATCTAGTTTTCCAAAAAGTCTTAAGAATAGTTATATGAGCATATGTCCTTTACATAACAAAGAATATTTTAAACCAAGATCCAACATCATAATGAAGCACTAGAGGTATTCTCTTTAAAATAAAGAACAAGACAAAAATATTTCCTACTTTGTTCTAGATGTTTTCAACAATGCAACAGATGTGAAAGTAAAACAAGAAATATAACTATTGAAAAGGAAAAGACATGATTGAACATAATATGATTATACACAGGCTATCAGTTTCTGACTTATTTAACCAAAGATACAGAAGTTAAGAGAAAGGATATGAATATATTGAGAGTAGGAGTAGATGCAGCATCTATTTCCATATTTTTCTTAAGTTCTTTTTTCTCTATATGAGTGGGAGGCACCTGTTGGAGTAGAAAAAGGGGCCCATTTCTTGCTCTGCTCCTGCCCTCTTACACTGGGATTACATCTCCATTTCAGAAGAAAGTATACCAACAATCCATGTGCTTCTACCTAAGAGAATATTTATAAACATTCTCTTGGTTTTTGAAATAAACATAGCACTAGCAAGACCACATCCTCCTCAGGGTAGCGGGAGAAAGCAGTCAGTGCCCAGGAATTCCCAAACAGTATCTCTCTCCAGCTCTATAATGTTCCAGGAAACTCATTTTCCTTAGAAAAACATCTCAAAAAATGACAGATGCACAATAAATACGTAAAACTCAGAGTAGTTTTCTTATATGCTGTCAATAATTATTTAGAAGATATAATGAGGGAAAATTCCATTTACACTAGTGAACAAAATTATTACTAGGCCTAATCTTAAGAAGAAAAGCATGACTTTACAGGTACAAGAATAAACTTTACTGTGGAATAGGAAAGGAAATGTAAGAGAAGAGATAAGCATGTTTCTGGGAGGTAATCATACAAGAAGTTATATCTTCTGAAATTAATGTTTTGATTCAGCTTTGCAAACACAATCCTAAAGTTCACTTGAAAGAACAAATACATGAGAATAAATAAAATTTGAAAACAAAAAATAAAGTGGAAGGACTTGGCCCACCAGATATAAAAAGTAATCATAAAATTGCAATAAGTAAAGCAATGCAGTACTGATGTGAGAATGACAGCCAGATCAGTAGGAAAGGAAGGGCAGATGGTGCTGAAACAAAATCTTAGCAAATATATGAAATACATGATAAAGTATGCACGGAAAATCAACAGAATGACCAAACTATCCAATGATTGGATTTGGGGAAGGTGATTATCTACCTTGAAAAAAATCAAGTTATGCCTAAATATGAATATTGTTTATTTTCTCCTGTATCCTTTTGAAAGTTTTTATAATCATGGAGAAAAGTTATAAACAATATTTCTAGGGTATTCCACAGAAGCCCATCCAATATAGGGATTCAAGCGATGAGAAAAGCTCTGGAGGAGGTCTGAGCTCTATTCCTGACTCTGCCTCTATCTAGTTGTGTAATAAGTTATTTCATCATCAAGTCATTTTTACTAGTCTTGAAGGATTTGAATTTTATTTTCTCCAATTTCCCATTCACGTCTAAAATTCCATGTTCTGAAGTATGAAAGTATCAGATCTAACTACCATGCAGAACAACATCTATGTAGGGGACTGTAGCATTAAATCTGTAGTCGGACTGTCTGTTCCAGCCTTGGTTCCAACACTTACTAGCTATATGATCTTTGGGAAGTTTTTCATCCTCTTTGTATCTGTTTCCTCAATGAGAAATAAACTGAGAGTAATGATAGTACCTCATAGGTTTGTTGTGAGAAATAAAGCAATGCATGCAAGTGCATAAAATGATAACTGGCCTATACTTGCTCAGTAATATTTTTTTTCAGATTGAGATGCCAGGAGCATAATTCCACCTCACCCCCCCACCCATCCACTCAAGCACAATGAAATCAAGGCCCTCTTCCTGACTCTTTTGAAGGAGATTCTGACACACATTGGTAGGAGAGGGATTCTGTGGTTAGGAGAAAAACTCCCCGGATAATTCTGATTCTCTTCCCTTTCCTTTTATTTCCAATCCTAAAGAAACACTATTAGGGTCTTTGAAATAGAGCAGCAGTTCCCAAAACTCTATAGGAGGTAAGTAACATTGGGCATTAGCACATTCAAGACTGATAAATTCAGTGAAATAAAAATTTTAAATTCTATTTCAATTTGTTTGATAGGTGCAATGGGGGTAAATTTGATTTTTTTTTCTCAACACATCAGTTAATATTCCCAGAACAGTTTTCCCTTAATTCAGTTTAGGAAGTGCTAGACAGAGTTTAAATGCATTTTAACACAAATTAAGTATGTACCAACACTATAGTTTTATATCCAGAAGCTGATGAAAGTCTAGTTGAAGTTAAATTCTATTGAAATATTATTTCATTTTACAGTTGTATTCATAAATGGCTATGCTCAGTTTTCTGCAATTTTTAATTAATCGTAGGCCCTTTAAAGTCTAAGGGCCACAGTGCAAATTATCTGCTATTGTCAAGTAGTTTTATTACTGCCTTATTTTGGCCACTCTAGTACCTCAGTAAGGTGTTTTCTTAAAAATGAATGCATACTAAAAGTTTCCCCTAGAGTCTAATATAAGATTTATACAACCCTTTTAGTAACTAAAATATAAATTAAAAGATTTCATGTTAAATTTCATCTTTGTTTTATGTCAACTGAAAGCAGTCAAAATCACTCATGGATGCTAACAATAAGTCTTAATTTTGCTTTAATCCCTTGCCAGGCATCTTCCACTTTTCCTGAAATACTTAGGCAGCCCTTAATGTGTCTTCACAAGTGCCCAGAGCAGGGGCAGTTGTTCTTTGATGACAGCTTGGATCAAGGAGGGGGTCGTGTTTGACAGAGAACAGTTCCACGACCATAGTAACGCTTGACCCACAGCAACGGGAAATAGTAGGGACCTCCTCTCTCACCATTTGCCTGGTCACCACAACAGGTGATTCCATGGACCAAACTGGGTTAGTGGGAAAGTAGGCTTATACATTTGGTATGAAAAAGAGAAGACATAAATTTTCTAAATTGGTATGGAAAATCCTAGATCTGTGGCAGCAGAAAGGGAATAGAATTTTTATAGCCATTGTGCTTCTGGCTAGGGTAGCAATTTCCTGGACAATTTCATATGTAACATGGTTTAGAGATAAGGAATAAGAGAGAATATAGAAACGTGAAGAATATGTTTCATTCACATATTGAGCAGCCTACCTTTAGAAATTTTCTTTCTTGTTCTCTCACTCTAATTGTCAAGTTGATAATTGAACTTCAGTGCCCAGGGGATGATTTTGATTTTTTTTCCACAATGTATCTTAATATTTCCTGAACAGTTTTCCCTTAATAAGTTTGGAAAGTGAAGATTATTTGAAATAACAACTTGAAATTTTGGATTAGAAGCCAGTAAATCTGGAAAATGGAGACTTTCTCAGTGACTAAAGAAGTCACTGAGCCAGCTATAAAATTAGGATAATTAAGCAATTTATCCTATTTCTTAATTTCTTAGCCTTGGAGAAAGGAACCCATTGTATTTAGGGAATTGTTTTGACTGCTGGATTCTAATATTTATTTTAAATTAATTTCAGATTCTTTTAGTGACCACTATACTCACTTTGAAAGAGTTGTGAAGGCTCTTCTGATCAATGCTCTAGATGAATCTTTTCTGAGAACATTATATGGTAAGTTAATAATATGAATGGAAGAATCAGCGTTTTTTTTCCCAATTTTTAAACAGCCTCATTGTTCTATATGTATATATGTGTGTGTGCGTATATATATCCATATATATTAAACAAAACCACGGAGACCCAATCTTAAGGCCCTCCATTGTTCCCTCTAGTATCAACTGCACCAAAAGTCCATTCACATGAAAAACTTATTAGTGTTTATTATTTGTGATATGTGAAAGTACAAAAGAAATCTTTCCCTGCCCTTTGAGAGTTCACAGTGAACTTGAGGATACAGGACATATACTAATTAAACAGCACGGTAATTCAACACCCATGTGTTGTCCCAGCCTAAGCGCTAAGCTTCGTGAATTTCATCAAAAGTTATATGCTTTTTTATGCTTTTGTGCCTCGTTGTTTCTTGTTAGAGTATAATCCCTTTCTACCTTAGATTTTCTAAGTGAGTATGAAATCATTTCCACTATGAAAGCTATCTGTGACCCATTCAAATAATATTTGTCACTCCCTCATTTGTGCTATCATTATCCTGAGTATGGTGGCACTGATGTATATGCACTTTTCATATATATTGAAAATGTATTTTTGCTTTCCTCCCTTTCAAGAGTGTGAGAAGAACCATACTTTCTATATACACACCCCTTGTATCTAGCATGGAATCTGGCTCTTAATAAAGACAATAAATATGTTGTGCTGAATGTCTACCAAAGTACCAGAGTAAGATTTCATTCAGACTTTATTGAACAAATATTTGTTGAGTGCTTACTAAGGGCCAGGCATTATTTGAGGGCTAGGAATATGGCAATGACTATGACATGGAAGATTCTTGCCTCGTGTTGCGTAGTCTAATGGGAGAGACAGCAATGAATAAACAAGTATATAACATGATATGATTTCACCTAAGGGATTAATTCTTAAAAAAATATAAAATAGGATAAGGAAATCAAGAGTGATAAAGGAAAGGAAACTCTGTGTTAGTTAGATCGGTCAAAGAAGGTCTCCCAAGTGGTATTTTTTGAACAGAAACCTGAATGAAGTGAGGGAGGAAGCAATGCATGGATCTAGCAGAGAGCACAGCAAGTGTAAAGACCCTTAGAAAAGAGTAAGTATGATGTGTTCAAGGAACAGTTAGAGAGCCTGTGTGGCTCCTTCCTTTCCCTAATGCTCTGATGGAAGGATTTTCTTTAACTCCATTAATTTTTTAAAATTTAAAATGTTTCTAACCAACCAAACAAGTTATCTTCTTAAAACTATGGGAAGAAATCTTTATGCAATTATTTAAATATTTTATACGGGCAAAGTGATTGTTTTTGTTGTTGTTGTTGTTGTTATTCCCCTGAACAGATGGCACCAGGCAAAAATCATATGCACAAGATATGTTGACATCTCTTCATTATTTGGATAACCGCTTTGTTCAGCCTCGTCTAGAGAACTTAGTCTCTAGAAGTCGTTGGAAAGAGCAATATAAGGTATACAGTTTTATTTGTTTTTGAATCTCTGGTCGGGGGCTGGGGTGGGGTTGGAGTGGGAGACCTCCCCACTACAGTCCTTCGATAACCAGTCACAGTGAATGATCTTCTAAATTATTAACAATTTTCTTTGTTAAATAATCAGCTTGTGGTTTCTCATCTCTTCTAAAGGCTATAATTGTTTTTAGTCTTTCACACTTGTTATATCTATCCAATAATTAAGTAGTCCTAAATGGTAACTTTAGAACATCTCTAAGACTTAGCCCATCTGTGAAAATGAGGAGATTGTCTCACAGGATGTTAATTATTTCAGAAAAGAGAGTTTCATTGTTAAAGAAGGTTGAGAAACAGTAGGGTTAACTTAACTGGAGGACTTTCAAGGAGCATTAATATGTGAATTTATACTGTAAATCTTCAAGAGGGCAATGTAGAATATAATACTTTACAAATTTGTGTTTTACTATGAGGCTTCTTTTCATGAAATACCTATTATTACTTTCTAGGATATTGGTTCCCATAACTTAATTAGGGAAACACTGACCTATGTAGTCTTTGACATCCTTCTCCACCTTAAGATTTTGTAATTCTACCAATTTTGGGGAAACGTCTTTTTAATTCACAAGATCTATTTGATTCCATGTTATCACCTAGATTTCTATTTTATGATCTCTAATAGTAGAGGCTATACTATATGATTTTTAAGGCTTTTTTTCCTCCCTACTTCTAACATTCTAGCTTCTAATAATTAGCAAGAGGAAAATGGCAAGATAGTAGAAGTTCAAGTTCCTTATAGTCCTTCTAGCACTTAAATCATTAGCTAGTCTACCTCATTTATGTCAGGAGATTTGGCTTCATCCAAGGCCTGTTTGGCCTTGAATTACCTGATGATAAATTAGCCACAGATGGATTAGGTTTAAGGACAGTTATGGGATTATAAAAAAAAGAATTAAAAGACTTCAATTTGGAGGATAGCTTGAGTTTAGGGCCACCATATATATCTTTTTGACTTTGGATGATTTTTTAACTTTTGTAAATTCCAGTTTCTTCCTCAGATAGAGAAAATATTTACTTACTTTTAAGGTAAAGCACATAGCATAGCTCTTAGGATGTGGTATATATATTTTTGTCTTTAATAAAACGATAGCATATTTATCATTTAATTTTGCCAAGTAACTGATATGCAAAGTAAGGTATCTTATTTGATCTTTAGAGTAACCCCTCAAGGAATGTACTATTATTTTCTCCATTTTAGAGATGAGAAAATTGTGACTCAGAAAAATTGAGTAACATAAGGTTACACAGCTAGTAATTAGCCAGGCCTATATTTGAACCTAGAAACCTTAGGTCTAGGGTTTCTCAGACTTCACAGCCCATTCATTCTGCTATATTATGCTTTACCATACTATGGTAGGTTATGTTGAGTTTGGATAACCCAATGTTGAAATAATAACTGTAATATACAAGAAAATATTAGCTTAAAAATTTAGAGACAGAGATGATTCAGTACGATCTTGGTCAGGATAAGCTAGGCTATGCTGCAAAAAATAAATAATGTGACAAACAAAGTAAACCAACAAGGAAATCTCAATAGCTTAACCCAACAAAGTTTATTTTTCACTTATATGTCCAGTGTGATTCAATAGGGGTGCTCTGTTTATTGTAGTCACTCAGAGAACCAAGCTGATAGACCTTTCATCTCAGCATGTGCTTCTGTGAATACCAGAGAAGCAGGAAGGGAAGATCGTTAGTCATCTATTCACTCTGAATGTCAGCCTGTAAGTGACATGTGTCATGAAGTACCATGAAATATGAGAAACAGTAAAAAGTAGACAAAAGACAATGTCTTTGTGAATCATACAATGTAAAAAGGAAACTATATTGGATACTTAATTACTGTCAGGCTGATAGAGAATGCAGGTTAGTGACCCTGCTATTATGCTCATTGTGTGCAGTTCAAATATTGTGGTAAACTGATCCACGCTACTAATTAGAACAGTAGTATCTAGCACAGGCCTAGAGCATAAGCAAAACTACTCAAGCACAAGTAATTTCACAGCTTACTTAATAAAGCTTATTTATGAATACCAAATATTTTCTCAGTTTGTTTACTCATTGCTAACTCACCTATTAGACTGGCCATAGAAATACTGGCGACCTAGAAATCCTAGTTCAAACTTGTTTATTTTCCTAGTACTTTAGTAAGAAACCATAGGAGAATTAAATTATTTCTGGGATATTTTGTGGAAAATATAATTCATACAATGGAGACTGAATGTGATCTTGTTTCTTCTCAATTTTTTACTAACCTAAGTGAATTTAATCATTTTATTATATTATTCTGAATTTTTTCTGCGCATTCTTTCCTATTTTAACTAATTATTACATCTGGAGATGAGAAGAGGGAAAAGAAGTAAATTAAAACCTGTGAAAAGAAAAGCACTGCTTAATAGTAACAGAAGTTTGAACGATATGAAACTAATTTTTTTCCTAATCTGGTTCCTTTTCATTTACTAGCCTAAATTATAAATTCACTTTTAAAATTTAAATATATCTTGTGCTCAGTACTAAAGTAAGAAATACTAGTGTGTTTTCCTCTCACATCTTGCCCTATCATTGTTATTCCTAACCTTGATTTTAATTTGGTTGGGCTCTTTTTATGTTTTATTTTATTGTTGTTTTTCTTATCCTTTAAACCTTCATTACATTTTGAAATTATTTTCAGGAGCGAGTAGAAAATTATTCTAATGTAAGTATCCATTTGAAGAATCCTGAGAACTGTTCCTGCCAGGCTTGTGGATTGCATCGCCACTGTAGATATTCGGTGCATTTATCAGGAAAGTTATATAACACCAGGACTATGGAAATAGATGATTTCATGTCACATGATAAACAGGTATTTTTTTCCCTTCATTTTAGTTCTCAACATTTAGAAATTTTCACTAAATAAGCCTGCACAAGTAACCCTAAGTTATTTTCACAAATGGAGAAAGCACCAGGAGAAGGGAAAAGAATACAAGGAAAGAGTGTGCAATTTTTGAATGTGAAAAATATGTGTTATACAGCAGACTCACTCCAAATTCAGTCAGATACTGAAATCAGTGCATACTAAGTATACATCACCCAAACTGTGGGGGAGAGGGGAGAGGGTATAGGATGAGGATGAAAAGGGAGGTAACTGGGGCAGGGGAAGCAGAAGTCCTTTTTGAGTCCAAAGGAGAATTTGACCCCAATGGAAATTTTAGGGCAGATAATCTACCAAATTGACAATCCACAGACATAGAGGCCTATTCACCTCAATATGAGATTTGAAGGAAAATTGTGCTTCAGCCTAGACTACATCAGAAGTGTTTCAGAGCCTAGAGCAATCACCATATATTTAAGGTGCTGTTAATTTTGAATGAATAGACAAAACAGAAGAAAACGTTTGAAATATTTGAAGAAATGTATTTGATAAACAAGAACAGAGCAATGCAATGTGAAGAAAGAAAAAGTGCAAATGCTTACTACTTCTATTTTTAAATCTTTGTAAAACTGTTGCACTTATAAATGCTAAAATATTAATATTGAGATCTTCCTCTGGAATTCCCTCCATGGATTCCACATCCACTGATACAGAGGACCGACTGTGTATTTATTGAAAAAAATCCCTGTCTGTGTGGACCTGTGCAGTTCAAACCCTAGTTGTTCAAGGGTTAACTGTACTATGTTTATACCTGCAGTTGGTTAAATCTGCAGAGAGGATTCCGCAGATATGGAGGCCCGACTGTGGGACTTGAGCATCTGCAGATTTTGGTATCAGGGAGGGTTCTGGAACCAATCCCCTGTGGCTACTGAGGAGTGACTGTAGTTTTAGTTACAGCAGTCTTGGGTAGGGTACTGAGATGAGAGGCGTTGGACCACCAGGTTATGGTAAAGTCTGAGAGCATGGATGAGAAGGAAATCACCTAGAGGAAAAAGATGTGAAATCTGAAAGGCAGTTAGAAGGACTGAAAACAGTCAGTTTTTCAGTTTTGCCCAGTCTGTCCAGACTCCTCAAGATGCTTAAGAACCAGTGGGAAGAGGCAGTACTTTTGAGGCAAGTGGCAAGGTGTAATGCATCCACGCAAAGAACAGGCCAAGAGGAAAGAGAATCCCTTGACTCAGTCTATTGCACTAAATGTTCCTAGAGACCTAGGAACAAAAACCAAACTTCTTCCCATCCTTCCTCTTTCCTTGAGGATCTTTTTTCTTTCTTCTCCATACTTTAATTTCCTTAAGAAGCTGGCTGCTCCTCTGTATTTGAGGGCCTAGAGAAATACCTCAAAAAGCTACCTACAGTGAGCTGGATATTATAGTTGTGCGTAATGCATGTTTCATTATATTTCCTTGCTTTAATTTGTTAAACAGTGTTAATTTACATTTCTACATGCTGTATCTAATAAATTACAAATCAGATTATTTCTATTGCCTTGCAATCACCATCTTCTGCTTTAGGAAAATTTGCTGACAGTTTTTACCTTTGTTTCCAATTATATCTTTGGATATGTAGGGTACCTTAGTTCACACTGGTAACTGAGATAGTTATCTACAGATTTATCAGTTCATAGAACTATGCTAACCCTGCACAGTGGATTAGTAATCATTTATATGTCACTTTGCTTATCTGCTTTAAGATAATCATCACAGAACTTATCATTTCTCTCTCTCTCTAGCAAGTTTTTTTTTGTTTGTTTTTTGTTTTTTGCGGTACGCGGGCCTCTCACTGTTGTGGCCTCTCCCGTTGCGGAGCACAGGCTCGGGATGCGCAGGCTCAGCGGCCATGGCTCACGGGCCTAGCTGCTCCTTGGCATGTGGGATCTTCCCGGACTGGGGCACGAACCCGTGTCCCCTGCATCGGCAGGCGGACTCTCAACCACTGCGCCACCAGGGAAGACCCAAAGTTATTTTTTACTTCGCAGAATATTTTAGAAAAAAAGTATTTAGTTAAAAACTACCAATTTTTAATATTGGTATGAGAGTTTGTTTCAGTTTACATGTTGTTTATAAGCTAGAAAATTATCATAATCCAGGCATTTTTACCTCAGTAACTGTATATACAATAGCTTGCATGCTTTTCTTGCTTTTGGGTGTGGCTGTCCTTTTCCTTATAAGCCATTTTTCTCCTCCTTCCCAAACTTGGCTGACTCTGTGTTTTAAAGACTTAGTTCACGCATCACCTAGTTGAGGATTCTTCTCCTTTCTGGATTGGGTTAATTGTCCCTTCTCTGTACCTTGATTGCATCCCAGGCATAGCATTTGGCACATTGTTTTGTAATCATTTGTTTTTCTCCCAGGGCTGTAAATTCCCCTGATACAGGTGGTACATATTTCACTTCTGTATCTCCAGTGCTTAGCTCAATACTTGAAACATAGCAGTTGCTCAGTTTTCATTAACTGGGTTGTTTAAATAAAAGAAGGTAAAGGAGTCATTGTATAAATTAAAAAAAAATTAAGCATTTATTGGATTCTACTACTTCAGATTTTCAGAAAATCTGAAAACCAGAAAGGCTGTACATTCATTACTATACCTTCACTTCATATAGCAGATGATGTTTATTTCTTCCTTTAGGTGTTTACTGTTGGCAGAATTTGTGCTAATCGTACCAGAATTTACCATAAACTGCAACATTTTAAATTCAAGCTGTACGAGGAATGTTGCTCCATTGCAAAGACAGAAGAGGTTGAAGATGAACAGGTTAAAGAAACAGTGGAGAGAATTTTCAATCAGTCAAAAGAAAGTGGCTGGATTAAGGAGGTAAGGTGAATATAGAAGAACCATTTCATTCAGTAGGTTCTGGAGCCTAATTTTGATCAGCAAAAGGATACAAATTATGAGAATAGAAGACAGTAAAATTTAAAAGAGAACCTCTCTTTCTCTCCCTGTCTTTGTATTTTTTCTTCTTCCACTCATTCCTTTCATGCTCATCATTGTCCTACCCTGAATAGGTGCCCTGATGTTCTAAGCATTCATTCAGCTCATCAGATAAATTTTAATCAGCAATGATAACTGTCCTTTAATGAAGGACCTCTGTCCTTTCAGTTTTATGTATGTGGTTTTCCTTACATATATATTAAGTCCCCTTATTTTCTTTGACAAAGAATAGGACTCACCTCTGCTTGTCTGCTTCCTATCTTTAGAACAGTTCTTGTGACCTGAGAGAGAAGAAGCACCTGGTGCCGATCTGAGGAAAGGATCTCGGCTGCCAGTTCTAATACCACCCACATCCTCTTCTTGAGGACATGGGACTGAGCAGTGAGCACTGTAACTGAAGATCAAGGGGAATGCAGAGGTTTCAGGCCACGGCACTGATTTTGATTCCCCCATATCCTGTTGATCACTAAATTTGATATCAGGGATAAAGTGGGGGTTTTGAAGAGTGCACTGGATTCCCGAAGATCTGCTGGCAGCTCATAAGCTCTGGTCTGCTCACAGAGCTTTTAGAATTGTTATGGTGCATGGAAAGAATGCTAAAATGATTGCAATCTTCTAAAACAAGTCTAGTTACATGACTGTATAAGAGAGAACAGATAAGAGATTTTCAGGCAACTCAGATCAACAGTATATTTAATGTTAAAAAAAAAGGCTGACTTGAGATCAATTGCCTGCGTTATCTATATCATAGGGAAATTTGTAAAAGAAAAAAATAAAAAGAGAGCTTAGAGAATAAACTTACGAGCAAAGGGAAAGAAAATGAGAACAACAAAACAGGAACTTCTTAGGACATTACAAGTTCCACAGAGGTCTCCTGGGCTGGTGAATGACATCAAGATTGGTTTCCCTTTTGACAATTATCCGCCCACCACAAACCACCACCCAGTGATCTCCTTGCCTGCCCCCCACATCTTGACCCTTAAGTCGTCTTGCTCTCATTTTTCTCTCTTCAGCTTTTTATCTTTTACTTTGCTTCCACTTCTCTCACTCCCAATTCTTTCCTCCTTATCCTTCTCTGTGCTTTTTCATTTGCCTTGGGGAAGAGCCATCACTTACCCAGTAAGTCCCAACTTCATTTTCCTTAATGACATTAAATTCTTAAGTGCTTTTATTGATGGATTTAAGTGTTGCCAACCCTCTACTGGAGTTGAAAGACCTATTGGAACACTGCATTTTTAAAAAAATTATGTACTAGGTGTAGCAAAATCACTGTGCATTACATATATAATAATTTTGTATATAGGGAAGAACATTAAACTTCTTGCAGAAAAAAGTAAAAGCATTTCCAAATCACATACCTTAGAGAAAGCTTAACAAGGTCTATGACAACAGAAGGGACCTGGAATAAAAAAATATTCTTAAGAAAAGAAAGCCAAGTATCACATTATACTTAAAGAGTAACACTTAGCATTGGGCATTGAAGGTATTTCAAGGTGGTGCATGTTTAGGACAATGTGCACATTTTTTTTCACATAAAATACCAAAGAACTTCATTTTCTTTTTGAGATCCTTCCTACTTAAAAAAAATTGTCTGTAGACTTTCTCAAAAGATTTCCTAGAAACCAAAGAAGTTTATTAGCCAGTATAAACCCATATGCAGCTTTTTGTGCTGTGATTAAACTTCAGGATTTATCAAGTACCCTGACATTTATCAACATCACTCTGCCTCCCCCTCAGTGTGTGTGTGTGTGTCTTTGAGTAATAGCACTACATGTGTTCTTGTGATGCATGACTTCTTGGCCACAGTTATTCTAACCCTTTAGAATGCCTGAGGTCAGTGCTGTTATACTTGAGTGGCCACATCCATGGCTCTTTCTGCTCTTAGCTCTCAATTATTATGGGAACCCCTTCTTCTACCTTACACAAACTATCTGTTCCTGTCTTTCCTCCCCCAGCTTGTGTTTCACACCTTGCTTTTTTCCTTACCTGACTCTTCTTCCTCCGAGCATTTTTCTTCCATTATCTCGGGATATCTCAGCATTTCTTCCCAAAGACCTGCCAACTAGACTAACTTCATTCTTCTTATTCTTCCCCCTAACAGTTGAACTAGGAGATCTGTTTTTAAGTAATGATATTAAAAGGGTAGGAGCAATTCAAGTGTAAGAAAAGAACAAATGATAAGAAAATTATAATACAAAATTATAATAAAATGAAAATATATAATAAACATAATAGTAATATATGTCTCATTCTAAATCAGAGCTGAAGAACAGAGTATCATGTGCACTGGCAAATTCTAACAAATGTTTTTTCTTTAAGAAGAGAGTGCCTATGATGATGGGGTTTCCAGGGAAGTTGAAGACAGGATTGTTGGGATGGGGTGGTGAATACATAACACCAGGAAGTGAATAAAGTATGTCCATAGAAGTATCAAGTTTCAGTTCCTATCACCACAAGCATCAGAGTTATCAGGATCCTCACTCACTTTACTGGGAGTAAAACCAGAGCTCATAAGTAGAGTTAAGAAACCATTAGGTCAGTTCATCTCCTCAGCTGAAGGAAGCACTCTGAACTCTGTCAACCTTGAAATTTCCAAATCATCCCAATTCTCTCTTCTCTTGTCCTGCCCTGGTCTTTACTCTCCACCTTCATTGCTGTCACTCAAATTTAGGCCCTCATTACCTAAATTATTACAGTAGACTCGTAACTAGTTGCCAAACCATTCTAGACTAGATGTTTCACCTTTTTTTTCCCCAAAAATTACACCTCAGATAGTGTCAATTTCCTGCCCTAACACCTTTGGCAGCTTTCCATCGCCTGTCACATTATTGCTAAACTCTGTAACCCAGCATTTCATACTACCTCTTTGGTTCAGTCTTATCTCTCTCAATTCCCCTACAAAACCTCAGATTGTAGTCAAGTCCCATACTTTCTTGTCTTGTCACTGTTGTATGGACTTTTGTCTCCTAGAGAAAACTCTCCACCAAATCGTTGCCTACCAAATCTTTTTCCCCAGGACAGCTTAAATGCCACTCTCTCCTGGTCACCTCAGCTAACCATAACCTCTCTTCTGAACCCGCATAACAGTGTCTATACTTCTTTATGGCACTTGTTATTTGTTGTCATTGGTGAATTCTGTTCTCCTTAGGGGCAGGGAAAGCAATTTTTTTAATACCTAGACAGTCATTAGCAGAGTATTTGATATATGTTATGTGTTCAGCAAATTTTTGTTGAATAAGTTATTAAAGTTGTTATATTTCTACTATAAATATGATAATAGAAAACTTATAATTTATAAGAAAGTTATGAAATTAATAATAATGTTCATTTTGATATCTTTCCAATGCTTTATATGAATTAGAAATGCTTATTTGAAATTGAGTCCCTGTTCATAATAAAAAGATTTTTGTTCACAATTACCATGAGATTAACTTGTTCCTATATGTGTCTGTAGATTGAAAAGGCCTAGTTTAACTTCACTGCTTTGAGTAGAATAACTAGCTTTTTTATTGTATACACAGAAATACGGTCAACTTCAAGAATATCTGAATTTTGCGGATTACTTTCAAGATGAGAAGTTTGACTGAACTGTAACAGATTTCCTTCAGAGAAGATTTTATAAATTTCTGTAACTGTGAAGATCATGAGTCTTGTTTCTCTGTATCATGTGACATTTATATATTTTATGTATAGGTTCATGGCAAAATATCTTGTGTAAAACATATGCTCATCTTAATTTTCGTGAAATGGCGCTCTACAGCCTATTAAAACTTTTATCCACTGTACGTAGAAAACATAAGCTTAATCATTTTTAGGTGTATTTTAAAGTTATATAACAATGCCTTTATAACCTATGACTATCAATTGAATGAGCTGTTCATGTACTGTCAGTTTAATAGAAAAACACTGTGTTTAAAAAATGTATTTAGACAACATCAATGCGTATCTATTGCTGAATTCCTACCCAGATCTGTTTATTACCCTTTTGCAGTATTAAATGATCTTCACTAATATATTTTTTACCACTATCATTATCTAAATCAGTGGGCCATGAAAGAAACCTCAGTGTCTCATTCAATTCAGTTTCCTTGCCTCAGAATCAGACTGTAGTTTACCCATTTCAAGTAGAGGAGTGCTTTTTCTCCTCTTCCAGAGTTTCCCTTATAAAAAGATTTCAGGCCTCCAGACTCTTCCAACCCTCACATTCAGGAATAATTTCATGATATGTATTTTCATGCTTCATAATGTTCTTTCTTTTTCCTATCCAATTTTGTCTACAGGTTAATGATTTAAGATGTATTTTATTTATTTTTATCCATTACTTTTCCCACATAAGCATTTATGTTAGGATCAGAAGATCTCAGAGATACAAATTCAGCCAAAAATAGTTTAAAAGCATATTTTGGCATCTGCATTGCTTTGCACATCTAAATTTGCCTTTAATATAATAAAGTAAAATGGTTTCAGAGTGAACAAATGGACCATGTCTATCCTGTATCTTTAATTCTTAAAAGTGGTATTCTCATAGGATCCAGTTCCCTGTGGAATTTTATTTATTTATTTATTTTTTACATCTTTATTGGAGTATAATTGCTTTACAAAGGTGTGTTATTTTCTGTTGTATAACAAAGTGAATCAGCTATACATATACATATATCCCCATATCTCCTCCCTCTTGCATCCCCTGTGGAATTTTAGATACTTGTTTCTTACTTCAAGTGTTGGTTGAACCTAGCTTCATCTGTTATGTGGTTCATGGAATGGACTTCATTACAAACTGCATACATTAAAAATTGCATTTTATTAAGTCCTTACATAGAGATTACTTAATATTTTCTGCAATTAATTTTCCAAAATTATCCCTATTATGATTGTAAACAAAACAGGGAGAAAGAGCTTACAAAGTTGTGAGAATACTGATGCTGATGTTTCATGGGAGGAGTGCATACCTTTTTAAAAGTGTGAAATAGAAATTTCAGTCACATATCTCTATTATTCTTATTTTTCTGTCATATGGAAATAATCCTTAACTATATGAAGCCACAGTTGAAAGGTGAAGTGAGTGTCCAAAAAGATGCAAGGCAGAGTTTAGAGGAAAAGTGATAGTCAAGTGGGAAGGGTGAAGGATCATGAATGATTTGTTAAACAAGAAGTCCAAGAAAAACAAAAGAATGATCTCTAAAGTATCTCTGATGACCCGGGAAGCATCACTTCTCGTATGTGACACTACAGACAAGCTTGAGCCAGCTGAAGAGTGAGAGTTCCAACTGAAAGTTTTAAAAATTAATTTATCTATTCTTTTAAATAGCATGCATTTAATTTGTAAAAATGAAAGCACTAATGATTTTAGGGACTTATGATGGCAGCTGACCCAGTTCCTAGGTCAGACACCGTGTTGGCTTGAAGCATTTTTCCTATTAGAACAGCATTCTGACTGTTGATCAGGAAATGCTAATAGGTAGTTTTGCTGATGTCTAAGGTCACTGCAACCGAGCAAGCTTCTTCAGTAGGTGTTTGGAGAGTACAAGAGGCTTTTATGTACATGATAACACCAAAAGAATGGCAAAGAGGCTGTCAGGAAATGAGAATTAGCATGGATCACAGGGCCAAAAGCAAGTAGTCTAGAAGAAAATAGAAATGTTGAAAAATTAGAATTAACTTTTGCAGGTATTATGACATACTGTATTATTTTATCATCATCATCATCATTGATATCATTGATTCTATATAACACAAAAAATAGTTTGTAAACTTATAAATCTCACATGTCTATGAACTTTTTAGGTCTGGGCATTTATTACTATAGTGTTAAATGCTTTGTGTTAGGTAGCTATGGATAGTAGAGATGATGAGGAACACAGATGGACAAATAAAAAGGAACTAATGCTTTAAAAAAATCCATAGAGCTTTACAGAAGCTTTAGGGGTATAAGAGAGGGAACAGTTCCATAAAAGGAGAAGACAAGGAAAAAAAAGCAATGTTTATTTTATTGGCAGCTGTATGTAATTGACCATATTTTCTCACTTGTCTGCTCTCATACTCAGATGAGTAGTTCTATTCACTACTCATTTCTTGGAGGTATTATAGGACTTGCTTAGACTCCAGCATGTTGATTGAGGTGTAATTGCAGCCCTTGAGCTATTTTGGGTATAGTCTGGTTTCCCTGTAACTCTTTTCACACTTGATACTGAGGCAGCAAGTCCAGTGGTTAAGAGAATATAGGTTTGAAATCAGCCTTGAGTTTGAGTCCTGATGTGTTACTTCCTAGTTAGCTTAAATAGTTTAATTTCAATAAGCCTCAGTTTCCTCATTTATAAATGGGATTAATAATACCTCTCCCTCAGGATAGCTGGTGGATTAAAGGAGATATATGTGAAGTGCTGTGCCTGAAACAGTGACTGTAAATAAACAGTAACTGATGTGAATGGAAATGAGGATGTGGATGATAATGATGTCAGCTTGAAATTAAATGGCTGTAAAGGGTAAATTTGTACAAAAGACAACATAAAGGAGTGTCCTACAACACTAGAATATAGTATGAAAATGTATTAAATTGTTGCTTGACAAGTTTTTAAGATGTGTCCTTGCCTAGCTTAGAATTCAAAGTTTATGTCATTTAGGAATAGCGGACTTGACCAAAAACTCTGTTATTAATCAAAACCTGTGTTACTGCAGGACTGTAGAGTGAACAGTAAATTTTAATTTAAATATTGAATTTCTTCTCTTTTATCAAGTATGATTGCTGAATATAAAGTACCGATAGTAATAGAAAGAAGATAATGTCTAATGAATACACCTTTTTAAAAATCAAATATAAAATGATCAAAACTCCTTCACTTTTTCATGACACCTCATGAGAGAGTTCTGCGTACAAATTTGCATACCTAACAAAGATATATTTCTGCCTTTCTCCATGAGTGGTGAGGAACTTAGCCTTGGAAGGGACAGACAGAAGTATGTTCCAACGAGAAGTAAAAAAGTTATATTCCATCAGAATGCACTTGTCCCAAATTCCAAGCTAGCATTCCAGGATTTGTGAAAATAAAATGAACTAATGTAGGCCAGCCTATCGAGAACTAAATTGTAGATAAATCCAGCCTTAAAATGTTTGCATTGATCTTACCCATTCACTTCTGTCCAGAGCTCAGTTTGAAGCAGGACCGTGTTACTGAGATGCCAGAGTTGGTTTAAATTAACAAAGTGGTTTAAATTAACAAAGTCCCATTGCTTGAGACCTCAAATCCAAATGACTTCCAAGTTAGGATACACAGAATATTTACGGACCTGACTATACCAATCTTGTGCTCACCTTAATTTATTCTCCATAACTGATAATAATAAGCAGAATCCAATATACATTTTGAGGTCTTAAAGGTAGGATTATCTGAAGATGAGGGGACAACAGTCTGTGTCAGAGATCTATTTGGTTTGTGTTAGTAAACTTCTTGAAACTCGACTGCTACATAATGATTTTCCTCATTGTATATGTAAATCAGACAGCTGTGGAGACCCCAGATCTTGCATTAGGTTTGTCATAGGCAATCTTGTATTTTCAAAGAAATCTTTTTTTTTTTTTCCTTTCTGGAACTGATATTGGTAATTTCATCATGGTAAACTATTTTAGTTATTCTTACTGACTTGCTTGTGATCACCCAGATTGACTTATCCAGAGACGTACAAAGCAGGCGGGCAGTTAGACAGACACCCGTCCGTCCTTTAGGAGCTAATTATGTGGTTTCTTCTCCTCTCCCTCCTCCCCCCTCCCGCAACGCGCACACACCCTACGTCTCCCTGTGACACTCTTGAACATCTCCTCCGTGCTCACCCAGCTCTCGCTAGGGTGCTCAGGGGTGTCATGGACAACATACTGAAAAATGAAAATGACATCCTCAGGGGGGCGTAACGGAGGTCTGGAAGGGAAAATACATCCCCTGGCCGGGAATTTCTTCAACATTTCGAGCTGGTGAAGTAGTCGACTAGAGGTTGGGGAATTTCCCCAGCCTTCTCCCCCGCCCCGGAGCCGAGGCGGAGGCCGAGCTGCGCGCGCCGCCGCCGAGATGCGCAGGCTTTGGGATTCACCTCTTCAGCCGCTGGGAGGCCCTCTGCGTTCCCCTTTCCCCGGCGCCGGCCGCCTTGCTCGCCTGTGCAGTGGCACCCGCCTTCCACCAGGGAGCCTCGGGCGAGCGCTCCCCCCGCCCTCCGCCCCCCCCACCCCACCCCCCCGCAGCTCGCTGGCTCTCTCTTTCTCCCTCTGTCTCACTCTCTCTCTTTCTCTCCCTTTCCTATCGGAGCACAATGAAAGCCTGTGTATCGCCGTGACTCCGGGCAGCGGAGCCAGTGTCAGCCCAGCGGCGAACAACAGACGGGAAAGAGAAAGGAAAAGACCAGCTACTTTCTTTTCCATCTCTAAAGCGGAGCAATCCAAGAGATAGAACCACATTGCTTATTGCGAGTCCAGACCCTCAGATCCACTGGCCGGGGATGGAATGTACAAAAGTGGACAGAAAAGTGGCTGGACATGACTCGGTGCAATTTGCTGGAAGTTTGTAAGTTTGACCATCGTTTGTAAATTACTCTCGGAGGAGTTTGTCTCTCTTGATAACTGTATTAGAATCGAGCCGGGGGTTTGGACTAGGAACGTAAGCGGGAAAGAAAAAAATGTGTTGAAGGATCTCTCTCAGTGGCTAGTGACTCCAGACTGCTTTCATTTAAGGCTGGGAAACCTTAGAGGGAATGAGGATTTTACTGGTGATTGGATTAGCTGAAGAAAAAAGCATGGTCCAAAAGTCCAGTTACTGGCATTAACAATTGAAAAGCTGCCTCCCGTTCTTTGGGGAGAGGATCACATCCTGCAGTCCCCCAAAGGGGAGAAAACACCAGAGCAAAGGGAAAGGGAGGAAAAATTAAAAGCCAAAAGACAGTATCTCTTGATTTTTGTATGTTTTGAACATTGACTCCAAAAAGCTTCTGAAACAGCACTTTTTTTTTTTTTTTTAACCTGAGGAAAAGTAAAGGCCCTGGGTTACAGAGACCATGGTAGAAATGGGTTTCTCTGCAGAAACATCCCCATAAAGAATCTTCCAAAACAACTAGGTGAGGAGGAGTCCAGCTCTGTATTAATACCTCTCACAATTCCCTTTGCTGTCTGTTCCTGTCTCTCACTTGACAATCCCTCAATTCTTGCTCTTACCCCCAGATCGTGTGTTTACAAAGTACCTAGTGGCTCTTGTCAGCTTGGTGGGGGGAGAAAAACCCCACTAACTCTGTGCAACTTCTCCAGAGCTGTCAAATGCAATTAGAGTAAGTTGATCAGGGTTTGTTTCCAACTTACCCTCTGCGATTGGTTTCTATTCTTTCTCCTCACCCTCTTTTACTCACTCCCCTCCCCCATACCTTCTCCACTACTCCCCCCAACCTCTGAAGACCTCTATTCATGTGGCCCTGAACACTGAGCGCACATTGTCAACAGCAGATTTGCCTGCACTAACCAGCCATAGCCTCCTTCCACCTCACCATCCCAGAGGCAGCAATCATTGTGTCCAGTAAGATGGGGGACACAGCGCCCCCGCAGGCCCCCACAGGAGGGTTAGGGGGGGCCCCTGGGGCGGGGCTCCTTGGAGGGGGCTCGGTCACCCCGAGAGTGCACAGTGCCATCGTGGAGCGCCTTCGGGCACGGATCGCCGTCTGCCGCCAGCACCACCTGAGCTGTGAAGGACGCTACGAACGGGGTAGGGCCGAGAGCTCAGACCGGGAAAGAGAGAGCACCTTGCAGCTCCTGAGCCTCGTACAGCACGGCCAGGGGGCGAGGAAGGCTGGCAAACACACCAAGGCCACTGCCACTGCTGCCACCACTGCAGCCCCTCCTCCGCCACCTGCTGCCCCTCCTACAGCCTCCCAAGCGGCAGCGACAGCGGCCCCACCGCCCCCACCAGACTATCACCATCACCACCAGCAGCACCTGCTCAGCAGTAGCGATAATGGTGGCAGTGGTGGGATCGACGGGAAGCAGCAACCACCGGCTTCAACCCCGGCGGACCAGAGGAACTCGGCCCTGATTGCGGTAAGGAACCTGGTTTTCTCCTGATTCTGGCTGTGGTCGTGTGGACTTTGGCGAGGGTAGAGCTGGCCCCGGCCTGATGTAGAGTGGACGGCAGTGCAACGGGCCAAGGTGCCACCTGACTACCTCAAAGGCTATGGGGTGTCTTGTTTGTGAGGTGTTACTAAACCCTTACTCCTCAAGTTCTGCTGGTGTTCATTCATCGGTTTTCCTCCACCTGTAGAGTATTCCTTAAGTGGTAAGGAACTTGAGTTTTCCAGAGTTTGCCTGGGGTCCAGAGCTTGCAGAAGAATTGGCTACGAGCAGCAAGATCTGAGCCATTGAGGACGGTCTTGTCTCAGGAAGCCTCCTGCTTTGGTGAGCCAGCACTGATTAGGCCCAGCAAGCCATGCTTAGTGAAAGCATTTGTGTAGCAGTCCAGATGACTTTTAGCCAAGCCTTTTCCTTCTTGTCCTATTTCCCCTTCCCTCTTTGAAGTGGCCCCTTCTCCTTGGGTCAGGAGAACATAAGTGGTAATCTCTAGCAGAGCAAGTTCCCTGAGCGTTCCCTCACTCAAACACAAAAACTTGGGGAAATAGCCCAGAGACTGGTGAGGGAGTGTTTTTACAAGGCCTGCTCCCTGATTTCTTACAGACTCCCCCACTGTCCCCATCTAGCTTCTTTCCACAGGCACTACAATCAGATAGTGCCCACTTACAGCCTTCACTAAAATGGGCAGGTGCAAAGGGGCTGTTTCCATGCTGTCATCCTAGAAAGTGCCTTGTCTTCAGCCATTCCTGGTGACGGGACATCCAACCTGAAAGTTGTGATTACGTTTCTGGCTGGACGTTCTTCCTCAGAGGTATAGACACACGTCATCCCAGAGGGGGTAGCCCTTGACTCATGGGTTCTTGGTGCTAGCCCAGGTCAGGTGACTGCCTGCCGTGTGCTGGCTTTCCCCCCAAAGCTGCTGGGCCCATAGCCTCAGGGTAGAAGGTGGAGCCCTGCCCTGCAGCCCTGCAGCCCTGCAAGCTTCCTCCATTTCTGAGTTCTGTGGGGATTCGGAAGTCCTGTGTCCACTCACAGCACAGCTCCAGTTTGCCCAATCCAGCCCTAATGAAAGTCAGCAACAGGAAATGGCCATGCAAGCTGAAACGTCCTCAAAAAGCCCAAAGGAGAGGAAGGCACTGGGTTGAACTCCTTCTCTGAGGGAACTTGAGAAGGAGCTCTAGGGAGAGGACATCCTCCAGCCAGGCCCCTAGGATGCTTCTCTGTGGCTCCTCCTTATCCTTGGCCTGGGTCTGTGATGGTTGAAGTTTCCAGAAAGTCTGGAGGCTGTATTGGTGCTGTTCTATTCCACCACACATTTTGCTTGAGATGCCTAGAACTGCAACTTCCTGGTGCCAACTCCAGATGAAAGATAACTGCTAACAGTTAAACTGCCCAATGTTTGTTGTTTTATCCTTGGATACAATTAGCCTGTGGGGTTATATTAGTGCTTCAAGGCCTAATTTCCTTTCCCTTCCACCTGCTCTATCCCCACCTCTCCCTGGAATTCCCTAGGACAGCAATGAGAATTTGTTTCATGAAAGAGACATGTTGAGGTAGAGGGGGGCGGGGCGGGTAAAGAATCACTCAAATTGAGAGAAGAATGAGATTTGTATGTGTGTGTGTGTGTCACTGGCATCTGCAGCCAAAAGCATCTAAATGCCTTGATTGTCCCCAGTAAATTTATAATCTGTCTGCAAGTCTCCCAATAATACCGCCTTGTGTGCTTCACAGTCTCCTGGTAAGTGTTTCTGGGGGTGATACAGGGAACCAGGCGCCCAGCGCTTCTCAGTGGAGAAGACAGATCTCTGTCCTGGGTGCCAAGATTGGATGTGGCCTTCACATCCCAGCCGCTGCAAGGAAGGTGTCTGCTTATGGCCTCGTTCTTTTGGTGTTTGCTTTTCTTCCACTTGGAAGGAAGATGAGGCTGCCTCTTTTTCTTGGGGGCTTGGGGATGCGAATTGAAACCAACTTCAGTGGTTATTGTAACTTTACGACCATAGCAATATCCATGCTGGGAGGAAGTGAGAGCACCCTGCCTGGCCTTTTCCGACTGGAGGCTTACTGCTGCAAGAGGCAAAGGTGGCTGCTCCTTCACTCCTGTTCTAAAAGGGAATCTGCTTTCTCTCCCCTAACTACCAGCCATCTCCTAAAACATCCCCTTAGAGGAGCTCCCTCCCTGAGTGCCGAGAAGATTGATGGGAGGTGCAGTGTGAGTTAGGAGTAAAAAGTCCAGTTTATTTCTGATGGTGGCTTTTCACTGCAAACCTGTGCCATTGCAAGGGTTGATCCACCACCCCCCTTTTGGTTATTGGAAATTCCCTCCTCCATTTTAGCTTCTAAATTTGGCGCTTTGTTACTCAGCATGGTACTCAGAGATGGTGATGCAAGTACTGTATTAACCTGATAACATTGTGTCTGAAGGGAGGCCTGGGCATTTGGGAGTGATTCACTAAGCCTGTTAAATCTGCAGGTCTCACTTCGCTCAGGATCCTCTTATTTTCAGAAACACCATCCATTTAAAGGGGCCTTTGCGCAGAATGGGTGTCAGAATTCTTTCTTAATACTGTGTCCATAACTAGATTTATTTCTGTCTGGGTGTGTTGAAGGTATCCCTTTAATAGTTAATTCGTATGCCCTAAGTGGCCATAAATGTCCTTTGGAGAAAGGGAGAGAATATTGATCATCTAAAATCGAATATGCACGGTGTCCTCAGATGAAAGCCCTGTGTCCTGCATACCTGCTAGTACAATGCCTTGTATATAGTCAGTAATATTTGAATGAGGGTGGAAAGAGAACTTCTGTTCTGTGGGATAGTGTTGTCTTTGAGGGGTGTGATACTACAAGAAATACATAATGTCTGAGATGTTCAATAGCCTGAGTTTCAAGAACAATGCAAGAAATAACCTCCAAGCTGGTTCTAATTCTGTCCACATTGAGAGCCTAATTCTGCAGCCCTTACTCAGCCAGTTTCTTCATTTAACTCAAGTGCAAGTTCAGGGGAAGCCCCATTACTGCAGAGATTGCAGGAACAGGGCCTTTAAAGAGGGCCTGGATTGTAAAGGTTTAAGCAGATCTGCATTTCTAACCACTTGGAGCAGGCTTTAGGCACTAAATCATTTTCTGGTGAAGTATGTTTGAATCTTTGAATGAACTGTGAAACTGAATAATTGCTGGTCCATGGAACAGAAAGGTTTAGAGCTTCTGTGGTGCATTATTAATCTTTCCCTTTTGCCTGAGACAAGCTCTTTTTCTGTTGCTTAGACTGTGTTGCTAGGCTGGATAGATAAGTGGTTCTAAGTCATCTTTGGCTTCAGAGATTATCTTTTCTCTAATGTAGTGTGGAGGAAAGAAAACAGATCAGACAAGGAGACTGCATCCACGGTCTGTGCCTGCTTGATCACTAACAAGCTGGGTGACCTAGGACAAGTTACTTAGCAGTCATGTGTAAAACAGAACAATAATGCTGCCCTAGCTCGTTGAGAAAGCCAATGAATGTATGTTTCTGAATCAGCTTTGGAAAAAAATTAAGCGCTGCAGAAATTTAAGGCATTATTACTAGTATTACTAATAATAAACTACTAGACAACAAATCATAATACCAGTTTTTCCAGGGATTAAAAGTGTACTTAAGCTTTCAGTTGTCTGTTTTAAATGATGAAATAGCTTTTATTGTAAACAGAGGGGTTGGTATTTCAAATTCAGTGCTGTCAAGATAAGACTGAGCTATCAGAGTACTTAAGTGTTCCCGAAGGTCCCAGGAAATCCTAGTGAAAATGTGCAACGGTGTGAAAGTGTTTAGGGTCTTTTACAGGCCCCTGCACAGACCTGAGCAGCTTTGGAAAGGTGTGTCCCCCGGCGTGTGTCAGGAATATTAGAAAAGTAGTTTGCACAAATGACATGGGAAAGTTAACTATTTTGTCAACAATAGTCTAAAATGTTAATTGTTAGCTTAAGAAAGTCAAACAAGTTAAATCATTGCCAGAGTCCCCTGGTTATTTTTAACTGATAATAATCAAGTTTCCAATTGACAGTTCAAAATTTGAGGGCTGTAGGGTGGGCGTGGGGCTGAAAACAGAAACAATTCATTGGCCAGAGCTGGGTGTCTGCAGCTGTCCATGTGGTAAATATCCTCCGTGGGACAGTGATAGGAGTGTTTACATTGTTTATATGTGCAGCCATCGTTTCCTTAAAAACTGACCTATTTTTGTTCTGTTTTCCAGAACAAAGTTGTAAAGGGGGAGTTCTTATCTATCCAGAACTTTCCTACTATTTCTTTCCAGTAAATGTAATTGCAAGATCTCACAAAGGCAAAAGAGTTCAAGTGGAGTGAGAAGTTGGTACGTTCCTTTATCAAAAATGGGTAGAAAGCTTGTTTTGACAGCCAAGTAATGTTATTATGTCACCCAAGATGTCTTGCTTGTTTAGGTCAATGTTTATTTATAGAAGGCATCTGCTTTCTTTGAAATAATGTCTTTGCTAGGTGATGCTTATCAAATTTTTCTCAACCTTAAAGTTTAGTGCCGTATGGCTCCCCTCTGCCAGTAAACCTTTTGTTAAGTACCAAGACAAACATGGGTGTCCAAATGTTCTTAGGCATAACAAATATGACTGAAAGAGTGGCCTTGATTAGCTGTTTTTGTTTTTATTGTTGTTGTGTGTGTTTGTTTTTAGCACTGCTATTTAATCTCAAAAAGCTTAGAAGGAAATTTGAAAAAAATCATCCAGTTCTGCTATGCATGGCAGCTAAACCATTCTGAGTGGCTTCTACTACTTCCTTGTACTTTACTCCAGTCCCTTTTATATGATCATAGGCAGGATCATGTTTAATGAAAACAATTCTAAATTCTTTCTTCTGCATTTTCATGATAATTTCCCTTATACTTTAACAGGTTCTGTGGGAGAATAGAGAAATACAGCTAAAGACCTAGTCCCTTCTTACTTACAGGCTAGTCGTCAATCAAGACAACATGGACACAGTAAAAGTACTTAACTAGGTAGAATGGACCAAAACTGATGTAGAAAATCAGAGGGAGAGAGGAATAAATATTTATTGAGCCCTAGAATGTCAAGGCACTTTTATTGTATATTTTATGTAATGCTTAAAAAAAAAAAGAGAGAGAGAGACATGAGTAAGCAATATTTGGCTGTTTTACAGATAAGGAAACTGAAGCTTAGAGATTCAGTAAATGGAAGAATTTCATGCATAGATTTTCGAGTTTGACCTGTGTTTGATCCCTCCTTCACACCTACCAGCTGTATGAGCTTGGGGAAATAATTTTCTTTTTGGGCATCAGTATCTTCATCTGTAAAATAAAGCTAATATTCTTTAGCATAACAGGCAACGTAGTGCCTGACACATAGAGGGTACTCAAAACATGAGTGCTGTTAGTAGTTGGTAGGAGAGAAAGTCAAACCTAGGCCAGGCAGCACTTTATGGAGAATGTGGGTCCCCAGCAGGCCTGGGAGGAGCAAGAGAGAAGGTGGAACGAGGAGTGGTGCTGCTGGGTGCCAATGTGGGTGAACCTTAGGTGTTTGGGGACAGAGAGTGGAGCCTGGCTGACACTGTGGTCGCGTGTGAGCAGTGAGGGGAACACGTGAGGCCGATCCACCTCCTGGAGGGTCCGGAGCTCTGGCAAGAGTGTATCAGAAGCCCTGGGAAATGGTCGAGTGAGGAAGGCTCAGAGGAGTTAGCGTCTGTGAAGCAATAATAATCCTTCATATACTTGAAGACAAGTATTACATTTCCCCTCCAGCAGCCTCTTCTCATTGCGCACTGCCTAAGTGTTCTGTATTACCTATCTTCAAGTCCCTTGAGCTGCTTAATGCCTTGCTATTTACACACTTCTCCCATTCACTGTGAGTTATATACAGCGTGACATGGCCTTTGGCATTGAAAGGAGATGGTTTTAAGAGCACAGTCGCTAGACGCAGAAGAGAAACTAAAAGAAGCAGAACCAACTATACCTCTCTTCTAGGGCTGACTAGGCCTTCCAGTGCAAATAAGAATTTCCCCCCTGGGTAAAATGGGTTCTCTTGATGTTAAACTGATCTTCCCAACAAATGAGTTTATTAACTTGGAAAAGGTCTTTTCATTAAAACAAAATCAAACAACCATGAGCAGAAATTTATGAGAAGCTGTGAGCCCAGATAGTCTTTGAGATTTACTTGCTTTCTTCCTTGCTTTTTAATTACAGGTGGGTTACAGATCTTTTACTCGCCCTAAGGTCTGTCAGATACCGGTTTCCCCTATTTGGTCCATGTTCACAGGGCACAGGGAAGGCTCCTACGGAGTAGAGATGTGAGGGAAAAAGTCAACAACTCCTTTCCTCCCTGATTCGAGGCAGGATGCTGGGATACTGACCATAGCTGGAGTGGCTCTCCATCTTCGGCTCCTAGCTCTGACCCTTTCCTATACATATCTAAGGAACAGGTGTGAAATAATGAAAGCTGTTCTTTTTCCTTGGAGAGGGGATAAAGAGAGAGGTTTATATATTCTCCGCAAGGCTTGAAGAAGACTAGAGAGTCGGGCCCTACCACAAGCAAATTGCCAAAGGAATGGCTAAGAAATGGGCAAATAGCAGTACTTGACATGCACTGTGGTCTCTGTGGGTCTTAATTGTTTTAGCAAAAGTTCTGAAATTTCATATCAAGATTGTGGACATGGGTACTTTTTTGAGTTTGGGGAAATTATCCATGAAGTCAATAAAGAATCATTGTGCAGCTATTCTATGCCAAGAGAATGTATGTATCCATGATGAGTGATTTGATATAGCCTCTGTCTTCTTGGAATTTACAGTCTGAAAGGGGTGGGGGTGTGGTTGGAAACAGAAGTGTTAAAGTCAGCTTGAGGTGGCAAGACATCGTAGCACTTAAGAACCTGGGGTTAGGGTGAGACTACCTGGTTTCAAATCACAGCTCTACAACTTACTAGCTGTGTCTTCTTGGTTAATTTAATTAAACTCTCCAGCCTCAGTTTTCTCACCTGTAAAATGGAATGATAGTGATATAACTAACTACTTCCTGGCACCTAGAAGAGGCTCAATACATTTTAGATGTTGTTATTGTTAATGTGAGAAGTGACATAGTCAAGTCAGATTCGTGGTTTTCCCAGCTCAGGATTCTGTCCCCCAAAGGATGTCAGGGATATTTTATGCAAGGGATGGCTTTTCTCTTTATATTTATTTAAAATGGTTAGTGAAGTATACCATATTACCCAGTATATCCATATTATCCCTAAATAGTTTACTATGGAGATGCCGTCTGGGATGGGTTTACATTTCTATGAAATGGGTTGAATAGTATCCTTCTTCAGAACGGGATCAATTAATATCTCTTCCACTCCTGGGATTCTAGGACTGCTAATCTAGAACTTGACTAGAGTGAGTGTTTATTTGACTCCTTACTCCTTCTTGAATAAAGGCTGGGTTTCCATTTAGTTGCCCAGGGAGGGAGTGTGTTGTGTGGACTGTGTGGGTAAATGAGAAATTTAGACTGTCTATTGAGAATTTGGAATGATTAGAATGGAATAGTCCAAATTTACCAATTTAACTGAATTATTAATTCATACTGACGAATAATTCTTAAGTGAATCTGGTCACAGAGTCGCAAAGAGTTAGCAGTTCCCTGCTGTGGAGATTTAAATGTATGCTTTTGAAAGCCAGGTCCCTTACTCAAGTTGCCAGGGAATCAGTTCTCTCACTGCAACCGCACACAAACAGGCGGCACGAATTTGCCCTCTTCCCAACCCCGACCTGGAGCATGTTGAAAATTTCAAGCCTTGATGTGGGTCTTAGCTTGGAATCTCTTCTCTGCTCAGTACCTCCTCAAGTGTGACTTTCCCTAAGAAACACGAGGAAAATGCTGCCAAGGCTTCAAAGCAAGTTTCTGTGAGGATAATTCTTAATTAAAAGCACAGTGTTTCTATGAAGAAGTGACAGGATTTAGAATGAGCATAATCTTGTTCTTGGTGGATGATATTTGGATAAGTACGGATTTCTTGGTTCTAACTCAGAGCAAAGAATGTAGTCAAAACTTTTTTGGTAGTTTCTTTATTCCCCATCATTTAAACTTACATTCCCCTCCTCCTCTTGAAGGATAATATTCTGAGGAAATGTAGAATCAAACTCGTGTTGGGTTTGTTTTGTTTTATATTGTTTTTAACAGTGTTCTTGCTTCCGGAGTCATGGCCGGTTCCTATGTTAATATAGAATCATTAACATTGTCGTTTTAAAAGTTCTCTTTTGTCAGAAATGTGGTTCAGCTTTCCAGCACACTAATAACTCTCACCCACATGAAGCCCAACACCTTGAATTCCTCACTGTACAACAGGCTTCTTTTCAGGTAGTTCTGAAGGATTTGAACAGAAAGTTAATTACATGTCTTTTTCTTTTTTTTTTTTTTTTTTCCCAGAAAATGTACTTAAGGCCAAAGTTTCCTTCAACTGCTAATAACTTACCAGGGGTTTGTTGGATACACAGTATAATCTCTTGGAGTCATGGTAACCAGGGTGCAAAGAAGTGGCTTAATTGAATACAATGTGTACTGTACTGTGTCTTTGGAATGACGATTGCCACACTTTGGTGTACACTGCTCATTTCTGGAGGTCTCTGGAGTCTAAATTATGTAAAAATAAAAACATTCTCTGGCTGAGCAGCTGAGAAACTAATTTTTCGTTGTTGTTCACCTAAGTAGGCCCATACTTGCTAAACTGGCAAAGGCTTGCACATTGGATTACCACACTACACCATGTAATTTCAGACAGCAAAACCTGTGTGCTTGTGGTATTATCCCATTTGGTTGTTTCACAGAGGTGTTGAAAAAGAGCAAAGTACAGACATAAGGGTAAACAGGAAAGAGCAGTGGTCCTTCTGACAGAAACACTGGGCAGAGGTGATAGATCAGGAAAGTTTGCACCCAAGTCCTGTAGCCATTGCACCAACGAGAGCTTCCTTTTCTCGCTTAGATTCTTTGCATATGCGTCTGTTTGCAGGCTCATTCCCCCGGAGAGAGATTCTGAGCTGTCTCTGTGCTAAATTAAACATTAGTTTTCTCCTTGGGAACCTGATCTTCCAAAGACTAGGCAACAGTATCTTTCCGAGAGAGCTCTCAGCTCCCTCAGGAAGAGGCTAGCTCAGGAGCTTTCTCACCTCCACTGTCTGCTTCGCTGGTGTGAGTGTGTGTTGCATGTGAATGTTTTGTCTAACCGGGTCTAGAAGCCCTTAGAGCAAGGACTTGTACTCTTATTTTTGGTATAATGCAGGAGGACCTATGCTGTCTTAGAATGTATTAAATGGAAATGATCAGAGCAAAACCCAGATCATGGAAGATTTCAGCCACCCATGGGAAGGAGTTTCCTTTGCTCACTGCCCCCCCAAATTCCAAACCCATAGCAATGAAAGAGGGAGTATGTGGCAAAATAGAAGCCATCTCATTTCTAACCTTCTCATCTCCATCCTGCCCATCCCCTAAGAGGGCTAGTTCATATTATTCTAAAAATAGGCACTATTCTATCAATTTATACAGTCTCCTGAGCCCTTAGAGAGAAAACAGATCAAACCTGTTTCTTATAGGTGAAAAAATTAAACCCCATTTAAAAGCAAACACTCCAAGTTCCCATAACAGTAGAGGTAGAACTAGAACCCAAGTTCTCTGACATCTATTCCAGGTTATAAAAAGTAGTCCTTTTTAATAAATCTATAAAAAGAACAGTTAAGGATAATGTAGGATTTATATTAGTTTTGATAGTAGAAGGAGCATGGAGTTTAGAGCCTATGGTAAGCTGTTTTATATTTTTTTTAATTAAATTTTATTTTTTTTAACATCTTTATTGGAGTAAGTTGTTTTTTAAATGATCACAATGATTCCTTCCATCCCACATGCCCCTTTGTAATGTGATTTTACCACTCTTCCCATTGAAAAGTGGATGCTGTTTCTCCCCAGTGAACCTTGAGTAGCCTTGCGACTTGTTTTAATAAAAAGTGTATGACAGAAATGGCGTTGTGTTACTTCTGAAGGTGGACTTTAAGAAGCTCTCTTAGACGTAAAATTTGTTAAGGGTAAGTCTTAAGTGTTCTCCCATAAACAAATAAACAAGTAAGTAAATAAAAATAAAGAGGACAGGAGAAAACTTTGGGAAGTGATGGATATGTTTTTGGCCTTGATGGTGGTGATGCTTTTCTGGTGTATACTTATCCCCAAACTCATTGAGTTGTATACATTAAATACGTACAGCTCTTTATATGTCAATCATACCTCAGTAAAATGGTTAAACAAAAAAGCCCTCTTGGGACACTGAGACCACAATACAATGAAGCTGGTCTAGCCAACTGGAGGATGAATGTCCACATGCTGAGAACCAAGGTACCCCTGCCTCTAACCAGCACCAACTGCCAACATGAGAGCGAGGCCATCTTGGACCAGCCAATCCTCCAACTCAGTGGAGCCAGACGAGTGAGTGATTTCAGGTGGAATCAGCAGAGGAACTGCTGAGCCGACCTAGAGAATCATGGGAAATAGTGCATAGTTTTAACTTAGCAGAGGTTGACTGAATCAGAGCCAGAAAACCTTAGCGTAGAAGACAGTTCCGCCTCTTTAGGTGTGTTACTTCAGGACTGGTTACCTAACATCTTTGAAGACTCATTTTCTGCTTTTCGTGATGGTAGAAACTATCTTAAAATGTTGTGAGGAGTATATGAGATAATACATAAAAGAACCTAGCGTGTTGTCTGGCACATGGTGGAGCTTAACAAACATTAGTTTCCTTGCTTTGTCCTTTGTCTCTTCTCGCTGTGTTATAATTCAACACCCACCCCCACCCCCGCCACCTTTATCATCTCACTTTCACTTCATGGGCATCAGTGTTCTCATAGGCTTCCCCAGCTCACTGTTCCTCTGAACAATTTATTTTTTCCCTCCTGCATGATGGCCTGATGCTGTCATTCCTCCTAACTACCAAATTTCCAGCATTCTTGTTATGCTCCAGGGAACACGTCTGCCTTCGGTAGTCTACCCTTAAAATAGAAAAGGGTTAACCTCATAAAGATGTCACTCCCCTTGTACTGTTATGCTGCCCTTGGGAGAGTCAAACAGCATAGCAAATATATATGGGCAATGTAATTGCCTTCGATCTTCTAGGTCACAGAAGACTTTGCTAGCGAGTACGGCATCTGGGGGAAAGTAAGCATATTCTGTCTTGAAGAGCAGACTTTCTAACATCTATCCCTGTTTTTGTTTTTGTGTTTTTTTGGTAGCAGATTACTCTAAGTGCCTCAGTTTTTCCATTTTACACTTCACAATAAATGAATGAACAAATAAAGAGGGAGCGATATAGTGATACTCTATTATACTTCTAATACTTATTAGTGATAATAAGAGAGTACTGGCCTGGGAACTGGATGTTGAAGGTCCCAGTGCTCCCACTGATACCAACTAGTAGCAGCTTAGTCAAATTCTTTTACCTCCCTGGTGCTTACTTTCCTTCTCGGAAAAACAATGAGGGGCACTTGGTGAGTGGTTTGGCCCACCTCTGAGGCCCCTTTTGGGTTGATACACTTTGAATAAGTTCCCTGATATTTTGCTTCTGTTTTTCAGCCTTCAATCTGGACTTAAATATATCTGCTAGGAAGAATGGAAAGAAGGAGATGTGACAAGAGAGTTTGATTCATTAAAGTGACTTTGGGGGTTTTGTTTTGTTTTTTAGAGGAAGTGCTAGTGAGGAGGGTCTGAAGTAATCTTGGAAACAAGGTCTAGCCAGCTGGGGCAGAGGGCGAGGGCACAGCCATGTTAATTGCTTAGCACCCTTCCTAGAAGTAATGAGCAAATCACTCCATATCTGACCCTATTTGATGGGGTTTAAGGTTCCAGTATGAGAAAAACAGTTGTAGGACTAGAGTTTGATTTGTTAAAGTGACTTTGGGGGGAAGCACTGATTTTTTTTTTTCCCCAGATCTCCCAACTACACTTGCGACATTTTTGTGGGTAAAGAAGTTTTCCAATCCAGTCCCCCAGTGAAATAATTACATGAAATATAAAATATAAACCAAAAAGAAAAATATTCTTGTAGAGCCTTCCTTCCTCAGGAATTGACTAGTCTTTTAGCTGTATACATCGGTCTCTCCATCTCTTTGTCTCTCTTTCATATACATGTAACAATTGGAAAGTGCAGATTAATGGATGGGGTTTTATATGTGCCACCACTTCATTTTTTAAACGTGTTTCCGCTTTAAACGGGAACTACAAAAGAGAGTCACTGAGAAATTGGCCTGGAGGAGGGGAATTCAATCCACTACCTCTTCCCCCCACCCCCTTATCACTGAAACCCTAAACAGAGAGTGTAATCACCTATTTCCCAAGGGCAGCCCTAAGCCCTTAAAATTCAGATCTGTTTAAGGATTTAATAGAACTGGAAAAAAGAAATGCACAGGATCTACTCCAAATCAACAAAGGAGAATTTACCCAACCAAATATTCAATCTAGAGAATTTCTTTGATAGCACAATCCCTTCCTTCCCTATCTCTTGATTTAGTTAGAGCACAGATCTTCACATTGCATCTTTACGACTCCTAGAATCTTGTGGGTCTGTGGATCACATCTTAGGCTCCAGGCCAGCCCAGTGCATTTTCTTTCACAAAGCAAGATAACTAGCAGGAAGCCAAAAGGGGCATTTGGTTGTGGTTGTCATTTATTTTGTTTCAAAGGGTAGACACACTCAGTTCCACTGTTAGATTAGAGCCAGAGAGATGGTGACATTTTCCCTAGTAACTTCTAAACTCTTTAGCTTTTCTTCTAAGATTTTTTTGATTTTTAGATGAAAATGCTTGATATTATGTTGTGCAGCATGGCTTTTCTTTTTAAAAATACGAAGATAAAGGAAGTCGTGTTGCCTTTCTTTTCCAATAGAATGGGTCTTACTTTTGCTTAGAAAATGTGCCCCAGACTCCCATTACATATGCACACATGCACTTACATACACCCTTTGTTTGCCATGGTTATTTTTAATATATATAGTAAAGTATTATTAGTAAATAGAGACACAAGTTGATTATGTGGGTGACTTTACAGAGAAAAGAGAAGGGAGGAAATGTGTTAACGAGTATGGGAAAGATCCGTTTTAAAGGCAGTTGCTCCAGAAGACAAGAGTATGCCAAACTGCAGAAAATAGGAAAGAGAACATTGTATCCCAGTGGTTAAGTGTGGAGTGACAGGAGACTTCCATTCTGGTCCAAGCTTAACTGCTAACTAACAGGGTGACCTTGGGACCAGTCAGTCCTCCTTTGTTTCTTAGTGTCTCCATCTGCAACCCCAAATGTTTGGATTCCTCAGCACTTTGCTTGGCTGGATTATTCTTGACACACAGGATTTGGCTCATATATCACCTCCTTTGAGAGACCTCCCTGGCTGCTCTAACTAATGTAGACATGCATGATTGATCTCTTTTTCTCTCTCTCTTCCCCTATCACTTTACCCCTTTATAGAGGTTTTGTTGTCTTCATAAGTTTTATCACTATCTGAGTTTATGTTGATTCCTTATTTATTTGTGCATTTCCTATCTTTCCCCACTGGGATGTAAGCTCCATAAGACCAGGGACTTTGTCAGTCTTGTGCACCACATGTATCCCAGCCCCGAGAAGTTCCTGGAACATTTTGGATCCACAGTAAATATTTGTTGAGTGAATGACTAGATCAGTGGCTTTTAAGCTAGAGATATCTTATGAGTCCTTCAGGGATGAAAGTAGGAAACAGAGATGGAGGAACATGTAATGGGCCTCCAAGGTCTCCACCTCCTGTTTAATTATGGGTATATTATGTATATATGTGTATATATTAGGTATATAATGTGTATATTATGTATGTATGTATACGTAATTATATATATTATATGATATATGCACATACATTTGTAATACAGACATGATTATAAACTTAGTAAGAGATAAAGCATATATAACATATATAAACACTCGTTTTATTTATTTATTTATTTTTGGCTGTGTTGGGTCTTCATTTCTGTGCGAGGGCTTTCTCCAATTGCGGCGAGCGGGGGCCACTCTTCATCGCGGTGCGCGGGCCTCTCACTGCCGCGGCCCCTCCCGTTGCGGAGCACAGGCTCCAGACGCGCAGGCTCAGCAGTTGTGGCTCACGGGCTCAGCTGCTCCGCGGCATGTGGGATCTTCCCAGACCAGGGCTCGAACCCGTGTCCCCTGCATTGGCAGGCAGACTCCCAACCACTGCACCACCAGGGAAGCCCCAACACTAGTTTTTAATTACACTAAGGCATATGTGCATATGTATATTATATATGATATATATAAAGGTATATCTATAGATATACATATGGAATACAGATATATGCCTCAGTGTGATTGAAAACATGGTTCCAGTGCTACAATTATTTGAAAGATACAGGGGCATGATAATCTCTTAAGATTGTTCCCAGATTGAAATTCTAAAGCCCAGTATCTCATAAGTAGAAAATATTGCTGTAAGGAAAAGGATGATAAGATAGAAGTTACACATGTCGAGTGCCTACTGTATGCTGGGTCCTGTGTCAGGCCCTTGGACCACACAGGAGAGACAAAGCTCCTGTTGGATGGAGTTTATATTTTAATGGGGAGGGGCGTAGGGGCAGAGAGTAAACAAACAAATAAAGGAGTGAGATCAATTTAACTAGTGATACAGTAATGCATAGCTCTTTGTTCCTTAAGGTGGCTGATTGGAGATTGATTTGGGTTGATTAAAAGGAGGCAAACACTCTGGAAAGTGGAAAGTGATAACCCTAAACAAACAGTTACCCTCAGAGCTCGAAGATGGGCTCCTTTGCCAGTGCCTGCTGTGAGCCTGGACAGCTGCCTGCATAGTGGTCCTCCCGGTCCAGGCCGTGTGCTGCTTTGGCCAGTCTGTGTAAGATGCTGGTTCTGATGCTTCTAAAGAGGAGGGTGGCCATGTCAGTACCTTCTGTTCCTTGGAGCTATTGTGATCATTTTGTTAGAAGTCACTGAGGTTTGAGAATTAAGGAGAAAGGTCTGAAAGGCTCCTTTTGAGGAAAAGAAGACTATCACCTGTCTTTAGCTGTAGAAACAGGAAAGAGATGGTCAGGAAATTTGCACCAGGACCAGAAGGAGGTGGAGGCATAGCAGGCTCTCAGGAGGCAGGCAGAAGCGGTAACTGGCATTTGCAATAGTCATCATAATGTCATCCTACATGTACACAGCCCATGTAGTTCTCACAGAAATGCTGTGCTGTAAATAAGGTGACTGTAGCTTTTTTAGTCTAATTAGGAGAAACAAAGTCGGAGCAGCTGAGAAATGCTAATAATATCTCACTTTTGAATAGCAAATTTGCAGTTTATCGAATGTGTATACACAAGTTATCTCCGTTTGTTCTCTGGGGTATTATTATACCCATTTTAGAGACTGCTAAGAGGCTTGAACTGGCCTGCACTAACCCCGCTAGTGAGCAGAGCCGTCCTGACCCCTGGGCTCTGCAAGGCTCACAGCTGGCAGAGTGGAGTAGCTGGGCCCCAAATGCACCACTGAATTTGCATCTAAGATGAGGACATTGACTGTCTTGAGCTCCCAGAAGCACACCCACACATATTTTGAAGCAATGACTCGCCTAGAAAGAATGGCAATCATGAATGGAATGAGGATGTCAGACAACCAAGGCACATCAAATCTAGAATAAGGCAGGCTGGAAAACGAGTCTTCTTTTTTTTCTTTTTTAAAATTCATTAATTTGTAAGAATACAAGTCTAGGTGAGAAAACTTTTTTAATTTATGAAAGCCTACACTTTGCTACCTTTATTTCTTATGAGTCTAGTGAGTCAACCCGCAGGTCTGGGGAGAGAAGGCTCCAAGGTTGTTATGAAGAGAAACTTGAATCAAAGAAGCAGATTCATCTCTAAAACCAAGATTGGTCTAAGTTTTTCTCCTTGCTGTTACTTATTTTGGATGCAGATCTTAGATGGAGCTTAAGGGAGAGACCTGCAGCTCTTTGCTGAACAGTGATTTTGAATACACTCAGATCCAGGTTGAATGTATATTTTATGTTGGCGGGTGTCTTCTCACTACCTGGAGAAAATATAGGAGTTCATAATTGTTAGGATTTTTGCTTCAAGGTGGAGAAGTGCCTTATTTATCTTTGTATTTCCACTATTAAAATAGTGTCAGATATCTCGTAAGCAAGCATTTGGTAAATGTGTGTTAAACTAAACTGTGGAGAGCATGCATTTTTAAAGGACCCAACCTTTTATATTTCTGTGACTAAATGTACCATGCACCAACTGTGAAACATTGATCTTTAAGGTATTCGTTTGGTTCAACATTTTTTAATCACGTTTATTAAGTGTTTAACATATCAGGCACTCTTCTAAGTGTTTTTTTGAGTATTAACCCATGTTTCCTCATAATCACATGATGAAATAGGTAGGTATGATCTTATTTCCATTAGACAGATGAGGAGGTTGAGGCATGAAACAAAGGGATAGGCCAGGACACTCATTCATGCACGTGGAGTCGGGGTTTGAACGGAGTGGATTATGTTACTGCCATGTATCTAGTCATGGTTTCCAACTGCATCTAGGAGAAGGTAATTATACAGGCAATGTCAGACTCTAGCTCACACATGCTTCAGGCCTGAGTTTGGAGGCCATGTGCAACAAGACATTTGAATGTGAATAACAATTAGAACTAACTCGTTGTGTAAAGTGCAGATAGAATTCTGAATGAACGCCTACAGGCCACAGATTATTCTTTGAGACAGTTCAGTTGCCATTCTCCTGTTTTTTAAGAGTAGAAAGTGCTTGAACATGTAGGATCTGTGAGTGACAAATATGTTTCAGTTTGCATGCTGGGAAGGTTGGTAGTGGTCACCTGGAGGGCTGCATAGAGGATTCTAAGGCGATATCCAAGCTCAGTGGGAAAGAGGGCCATGGTGGTTCATTACTGAGTTCGTCAGGATTCAGGAATCCAAACCTGGAGGATCCTGAATGTAGATTCCTGATGAAATATGAATTCTTCCCATGGAGGAATGTATCAAGACCTGATTACACTGTGAGTGGGGCCTTTACAGAATGAATTTAGGCTTACGTAAGTTCATTGTGTCTTAAAGACAGGTGAATTCCTTGAAGACATTATAAGCTCTGCTCTCTCTTGAGAGCTCAGATAAAGTGACAGGCTTTTTCAGTATCTTGTAAGGTGCAGTGCAAACTCAGCTGCGCTTCCTCCCTGACTTGCAGTTGTATTACCCCCAGTCCCCTCTGATGTGGAAATTCTGGATATACCATTGCTTATGATCAGTACTGTGAAGGAAATCCATTTTTGGTAGAAGTGGAGACAAAAACAATGTAGAAATGGGCAAATAATGCCCTAAACATAAGTGAGATCACTGAAACTTTCTTTTGTCTTTTGGGAATCAAATCCTGCTGTAGTTGCTTTTTTTTTTTTTTTTTTTTTTTTTTGCGGTACGCGGGCCTCTCACTGTTGTGGTCTCTCCCGTTGCGGAGCACAGGCTCCGGACGCGCAGGCTCAGCGGCCATGGCTCACGGGCCCAGCCGCTCCGCGGCATGTGGGATCTTCCCGGGCCGGGGCACGAACCCGTGTCCCCTGCATCGGCAGGCGGACTCTCAACCACTGCACCACCAGGGAAGCCCTGTAGTTGCTTTTAAAACCTTTTTAAATAGCCAATTTGTGTTGAGCTATTATGTTCAGCCCACAGTAGGCTTCAGGAATGGAGTGGTTCTGTGGTCTCTTGGAAAGTATTTTCATTTTATCAATAGCTTCTTTTGACCCTAGAAGATAAGGGATGTAGCATCTTGAGTTTGTGAACTCCCTGAATTTAATGTAGAATTTTGGGTGATGGTGTACACGCATTTTCCATGTGGACCCGCTCCATAGCTTTGTCAGATTCTATAAGGATTCCAAGGGCCAAAGAACCTGAAGCCGAGGCTTGTGGTGGTGGGAAGAAGAAGAATCCAGTGAAACTAGGCTAGTGTGATTCTTCAGTCTACACAGAGCAGCCAGTTCTAGGAGATCTGATGTTTCCTTTTGTTTGTGCATTGTTTGCTCTAGTTTCAGGAACCTGAACAGCAAGCACATGTAGCTTTCTTCATGCTTAACATAGTTCTTTTAGCTTGGACTTTTGCTATCTATCTAAACATTTTCTTCTTTCCGAAAGGCCAGCAGTCCTCAGGTAGCAGCTGAACTCTTTGTTCTGTTTTGCAGTATCGTTCTGAGCCCCGGTCCAGCGATGTTTTCCTTTGTTTTTAAGTGACCTCTCACCATTTGGAGCCTCCTTTCCCTCCCACCTTGACCTCTAACTCCAAATTTATGTGTCTGTGTCATTGTGGGGAACTTCTTGATGAAAAGGTTAAAGCTGGATTGGCCCTTCATCTCGGGGATTTTTCATAGTAACACTGACTCTTTATTATTAGCTGTGCACTCCAGGCTGCTAGAGTTCGTATTTTGGCAGTGGACCATCAAACACCCTATTTTTAAGAGGCTTTAACTTAGTTGTAAACATGTGCTGTGACTGGGAGCTTGCTTTCTTTACTCATATTTACCAAAAGTGGTTTAACTGTTGAAAAGTTGTTATAAAAAAAAAAAAAAAAAGCTCAGACTTTGGGACTGTTTTTCCACTCGTCTAACTCAAAACTATGCACTATCTAAAAAAAGAAAATTTGGCATCTAGTCACTAATTTGATGGTCCAGTCATATTGGTAATTTGAGGGGAGGAAGAAATGGAACTGCTAGGTTATTTTACTTTGACAAATGCCTGTCAACCTTGCATAGAGGGAATAATGGTTGCTACACATGTTAACATGATTGACCAGAACAGCTCAAAGAAAGGCAGTCCAATACACTGAGTTAATTGCTTATGTCCTTAAAATTTTCTATATTTAGAATAAAAGCTTTCTATAGACATATTTCCTGCACACTCTAAATTCTCCTAATGGACTTTACTGGTCCCATTGGGAGAATATAAATAATATCCCAAACTTGTCGGTGTGCACGTACGTACAAGGACCATTGATGTCTGGGGACCTTAAAAAGTCATATCTAGAAATTTGATGAAGGAAAGAGTATCACAAATATGTTCATTCCTTTTATCTCTGGAAGGAATTTCAGCAAGTATAACAAAACACACATTAATCTTTTGAGGAGATTGTGACTTATAGCCGTAAAGCAGGATCTTTGGGAATTTAAATGTTCAAAAGGAGGGGTTAAACTTTGACAGTTTCCTCTTGTGATTGAAGATTCTAAAAGTAATGTTAGGCAAATTCTTGTGCTCCATCACAAGAGAAATACCAGCTTTCCATGAGGGGTTAGCCTTTCTTCAAACCTATTTGCAACAGGGGAGGGCAGCTGTGCTTCCAAGATTGGCCACATTTATGAGGGGGAGAGAATAAACACATACGGGAGGGAGCGTGTGTGTTTCAGGGGGTCACGAGCCCAGTAGGCAGCCATAAGCTGTGGAAGCGCTTTGGCCTGGAAATCTGGCTAGCTGATGAGTGCATCTTTTCCGCACAGATCCTTTTGGAAGGCACCTTTCCTCAGTGTTGTTCTTACCCCTCAGGCTGCTTGTAGATGTTCTGTCCTCCCCACATCCCAGGCAGATGAACACCTACACTGACAACACGTGGATTCCACAATGTCTGAGGACATTGGCTTCCTTGGTCCTTGTCATGTAATATGTCGTCTTACAACCATGCTTCCTGTTCTGCCTTTTAAATCACTCTCCTTTTCCAGTGCTTTTAAAGACAAGAACCTTCTGGTCCTGATGGACATTCATTCACTGTAACACACACACACAAACACACACCTCACAAGCTCCTCCTGTCTCCATCTTTTTAAGGTAATAAGGAATGGAAGACTCACCGTTTATAAATCCAGAAATTCACAAGAGAATGTCTCCATGCCAGAAGAAGGTTAGTAGGTGGAGAGGAGAGAAGCACAGCCAGCCTCACAGTGGGCATGGTCCTCTCTGCTCCTGTCAGTTAGATCTGCTCAGGGATAGGATGGGGTGTTCACCAGGATCATCTCCAGAGTCAATGAAATGTGCTTCCTTGTTGAGCTGCCATGAGCTTGGGTATACCCTTGGGTATATATAGGGAATTAGCTTAGAATTATGCTCTTCGGTCAATTGCCTAGAGCTGCTTTGGGGCTATGGTGATGCTCTAAGTGGTACCTTTCATAATGACTCCCTTCTCCTAGCCTCCCAGTGTGTCATCAGACCTTTGATTGTACTTTATTATTAGGTTTGCAGTGGGGCATTAATTGACAGGTGACCTAAGCCAATCAATATAACAAGGAGTTAATTCCACTTCAATCCATTTTCCCCTTCTTTTTTTTTTTTTTTTTTAATTATTTATTTATTTTTGGCTGTGTTGGGTCTTCGTTTCTGTGCGAGGGCTTTCTCTAGTTGTGGCAAGCGGGGACCACTCTTCATTGCGGTGCGCGGGCCTCTCACTATCGCGGCCTCTCTTGTTGCGGAGCACAGGCTCCAGATGCGCAGGCTCAGTAGCTGTGGCTCACGGGCCTAGCCGCTCCGCGGCATGTGGGATCCTCCCAGACCAGGGCTCGAACCCGTGTCCCCTGCATTAGCAGGCAGATTCTCAACCACTGCGCCACCAGGGAAGCCCCATTTTCCCCTTCTTGAGCTGCAAGTACTTCATAGATATATCCTAATTTATAACACCCCTTTAGTGGAAAAAGCATCATTGCCTGGTTTGCATGTCTCTTATCTCCCTGAACCATCCTGGAAAGCTCTCTGTAGCTTCTGCAGGATGATCTGGTGATTCTCATTGATAAATTCTTTTTTTTTTTTTTTTCACAACCATTTGAGCAAAGTACTGCTCTAGGTACTTTGCTGAATTCAGAAAAATCTCAACCAGTTCTCTCAGGGCCAACCTTCTATGTATGAGCTGTGATGTGCTCATTGACTTCGTGGTACTTATTACAACCTGAAAAGTATCAAATTGTTTTGTTTTATGGGTTGTATTTCTTCCACTATTGAATGTAAGATCTTAAAAAATTAAAATAGAATCAAAATTAATGTAATATCAGCAGGAAGATTTTTCCTAAAATTTGTAAGAATATCTTGTCCCTCCCTTGAGGGAGGCATGTACTACCCCTGACGTGGACCTCCTTCAGAATAAACACAACCGTAATACCGCATCTGTACCCTCCTGTAGCTACATATGTGCATAACTGTTCTGTGAGTAGCGAAGAAAAAGAGGCCATAGTGGATCAGAAGGACACATACGTACGCTTTTAAAACTTTCAGGAGGGAGAAGAATTTGCAGAATTGAACTCTTAGAATTCTCTGTAAGAATTTTTTAGCATGGATTTTTGTTCAAAAGTTAGATTCCATGTTAATGAGATGAAAAGATTGGTTGATTGTATCAGTTATCTATTGATGCATAACAAATTACCCCAAAACTTAGCAGCTGGAAACAGTAAACGTATCCTATTTCATGCAGTTTCAAGGGTTAGGAGTTGGGGAGTGCTAGCTCAGGGTCTCTCGTGAGGTTGTGGTCACCTCAAGGCTTGACTGAAGATGGAGGATCTGCTTCTAAGTTCACTCACATGGTTGTTGGCAGGACTCAATTCCTTGCTGGTTGTTGGCCAGAGGCCTTAGTTCCTTGCCTCCTTGGCCTCTCCATAGGCTGCTTGTGTGTTCTCAGGCCACAGCAGCTGGCTTCCCCCAGAGACAGTGATCCAAGAGAGAGAAAACCAACACAGGAGCCACAGTCTTTTACAACCTAATCTCAGAAGTGACACGCTTTTGCTTGCACCATATTCTGTTGGCAACATAGGCCAACCCTGATGCAGTGTGGGAGGGGACTGCACAGGATGTGAATACTGGGAAGTGGGTATTGTTGGGAGACATCTTGGAGGTTACTTAATATATTAATGAGTAAACATTAGCCCATAGCCCAGGTTACCGTGTCCTCTACTGTGATATTAAGGAAGGTTATACCACTGACTATTCTAAAATTAGACCATTCATTCATTTCACTTGTATTTATTGAGTACCAGCTATATACCAGGCACTGGTCTATGCACTTAGGGTACATCAGGGAACAAAACAAAGATCCTCACCCTCGTGAGTCTTACGTTCTGCTTTATGTTCTGCTTTGCATGTCGCAGATTCCATGGATCAGGGCACAGGTGATTATGGTAAGTACCCGGACCTCAAACCACTGTTGCAGGCTGACTTGCAGTTGACCAGCTTCAACTGAAAAGTCAGGGGTAGCTATTTTCTTTATCTGCCAGAATAAGGGTAGACTTTTTGAAGGATGTGGTAACAATATAATCTCGCTAGTGATTACATTCTTTTATTAGCTCACTGTCTTAAATGATGGCTTCTCTGTCTTTGATAGCTAAGTGAGGAAGTAAAGTACATTACTTAAGAATTAAGGGAAATAGAGTACATTACTTAAGAATTAAGGTTTGGGAGACCCTCCCAGATTTGAGTCATACTCTTCTGCTTTCTTGCTGTGTTACCTTGGGTGTGCTGTTTGACTCATCTGAGTCTCAGTTTTGTCATCTGTAAGATGGTGCTAACAATAGCACCTTTCTTGGAGTTGACTGAAAGCCCTTAGCATAAGATTTGGGACATAGCTATCACTCAGTTTTATCTGCCTTTTCTTCTTTCTGACTGCATCTGTGTACCGCTCACAGACTCATTACCAAAGGTGCTATCAGAAATGACCCACTAGTTCAACCCAAACTAAACCATCCAAGACAATAAGAGGTATCATAACTTTACTCTCAGAGCTGTGGCTGCTGCTAGTGTGTATTAAGTGGGAAGAATAACTCAATCTGGGCTTCGTAAATTGTGTTAAAGCCTTTGATTTATCATCAGGAGCTTACAATTTAGAAATGTAAAAGTGTTGTCAGTATCCACCTGCTGGTTTCCTACTGATGCTGTTTCTGTTGAATATACTTTACTAATAAGTCATCTGTCAGCAAAGGAACCTGGAGAAGAAAGGCTCATGTGCTCAGCGGTTTCTCTCTCACTTCGTCAGTCTTGGGCACCTGAGCTAGGAAGCCCCTGATTTTTTTTGGCCGAGCACTGAGCAGGCAGCTGCTTCCTGTCCCAGAGGTGGCTGCCTTTCCAAGGCTGGGAAGCCTGTGGCCCCGCTCTCAGTTCCTTTCTCGCTTTCCTTCCTCTAGCAATACCATTAGAGAAACTGGCAGTGAGAAGGAAGGGACCCTTGTAACTGCCAGCCCCAGAAAGAATATACAGGTTGAGCAGCTAGGTGTATTGTAGTGGAGGGAGGTGCAGTATGATTCTTGGAGATACCCGGTAATTTGGAACTCTGTGCATTTTACATGCCACCCCCCGCCCCCCGCCTAATTTCCCCTTGCCTTCGTTGGGCAGGAAATCTATGCATATGTGATACATAATCCCCTCAACCATTGAAAGACGTGAACAAATGTGACCAATTTCCAGGCAGTCATGGACTCTGGATTAGCTTAAGAGGAAAGGAATTCTGAAGACTGAGGACACACCAGGGTGGAGAGGGCTGGGGGGCAAGGAACAGATGCGTGAAGTCAGGCAGTCCTGAGTTTGAATCCTGACCCTGACACTGTGAACTCAACGGATGGTATTTTTTAACCTATCCAAGCGTATTCATAGAAAAAATGAAAATAATACCAACCTGTGAGTGCATGTAAATCACCTAGCACTTTGAACAATAAAAAACAAACAAGCAGAAAAAGAAGGTCCCAGGAAACATTTTTTTCCCCAAACTCTACCAGTTTTCTAAGTTAATCAATGTAGAACATCACATTGTTTTAATTAGGAGAAGATATTTGCAGCTTCCAGGGCTTCGGTTCTCAACATTACTGCATATAGCAGTCACTGGGGAGTATGTTAAATTGCTGGGCTCCACCAGCAGAAATTCAGGAGCTCTGAAGTGGGATCTTTCTAGAAGGTTCTCAAGCCACATTTGGAGACACAGTCTTTGGGGTAACTCCAAGTCTTAGAAGGTTTTGAAATCACCTTGGCTTAAACATTTTAGGCATTCGTGGAGGTCAGATAGGAAACACATTCTTTTAGCTTTGAAGACATCGAACCAGTTATTTTAGAGCTATCAGTGCTGTGCCTTTCTGGGTGCTTTGGAAGGCATAAAAGCAGAGATTTGCAAAGGTGCACCTTCCATTCTGTAGAAAATCTGTTGGCTTCCTGTGTGACCTGGATGGAACACTTTATTACTTTCCACAACCACCATTTAAGAATGCAAGCAGGAACAGGACACCCAGGAATATCTGTGGAATGCAGGCCTGAAGCTGAAGGACAAGTAAAACCAGAGGGCTTGAGAAGATAACGAATGCCAAGAGGCTGAGTGCTTAACCCTGAAATGTGACTGCCCACCAGGGTGGGGAGGACGCTTGGAGCCCAAACAACAGAGGAGTCATCTGACTCTCTGACCTTCTCTGTCTGTTGGATCATTTTCTCGATTCCTCCAAGACGGAGCTTGAATCCCCTTTCTGGTCACCACCTTGGACCAAGTTAGTACCTTCTCTGCCCTCAACTGCTGCAACAGCCAACGAACCTATGTCCATTTTAGGACACACATGGCAACACAAGTTATGTTCTTAGTACGTAAGATTGTTCACATCATACCCCTGCTTAAAAGTCTTTAGTGGCTTCCTGTTGCATTTAAAATAAAATCCAAACTTTTTACCCAAGCTTGGAAGTCCTGCACAGGCTGCTCCCTACTGATTTCTCAAGCCACCCTTGCCCTTGCTTAAGGTGCTCCAGCCACATGTGCAGCACTTATCTCCCCAAATGAGTCAGGGTCTTTCCTTCCATGGAGCCCTTTCTTGTGTGATTTCTCTAATTTGTCACCTGACTGGCTCCCACTTAATTTTTAGATCTCTACTTAAATAATAGTCTTACTATTATTTACCTTCTAAAGAGGTTTCTCTCCTGCTATTCTGTATTTTTGCCCTTCTTTGTTTTCTTTACAACACTCATTACAAGTTACATTGTCTTTTTAAAATTTACTTATTTTTTTCCCATTCTGGTCCATCATCCTCTTCAGAGGATGCTCTCTTCTTCACCAGTGTATCTGTGGTACCCACTAGAGTGTTTGGTCTCTTGTTGAATGAGCAAACATATACTCTGACTTGCTAGGGTATGAAGAAGGATTAGTGGGAATAGCTGCTTCTGTTTTCCAAACAAAGTCATCCTTCTAGAATATTCCGTGGAAGGCAATGCAGGAGGGTGCAACAAGTGACTCACCCAAACTGAAATTCAAGGAATCATAGATGCTTTCATTCTGTTTTTCAGAGAAGTCACAGGCCTGCATATTGCCCAAATGAGAGCAAGGCTGGGTCCATGTGATAGAATATGTGTGTATCACAGTGTACTAGTGCTTTTGGCTACCTTCATGGCTCAGTCTAACTGCTGATCTGGCCACTGGGAAGAAATGAGCTCTGAAGTTGGGTTACATAAAACTGAAACATGCATCAACAGGACCAGGGTCTCCACAACTTCCTCACAACCAGCCCCTGTGTGCATGCCGACAGTTAGGGTGAGATGCACAGCCCAGCACAGGGTGATAAGGAGGCTTTGGGCCACATGTCCTCAGGGACATGCCAGATTGCTTCCTTCTCTGTTGGGCCTTCTGGGTACCAGGAGGGGGAGAGTGGGGCATTCTGACTTGTCACAGTGGGTGAGTGAATGCTATCTGAGGACAAACCAAGAACACTAAAACACTCTGATTCTAAAGAGACAAAATCTTTAGTGAGTGTATGAAAGCAATAGAAGTGTGGAAGCCATTCACAAGATCCTGGGACACAAGGACTAGATTAAATGTTAAAGTTTAAAAGAGCTAGCATTAGAATAAATAAAAGGTAGTTCTACTTTATATAATACATAGTAAATTTATGGGAAATCTAATTGCAAGAGGTAGTAGGCTGAATGAAAAGAGAAATGTAAAATAGATTAGATGAAACGTAAATCTATTTTGTAGGTGACCAGAATATGTTATTTAGGGAGTGTTTGTGGATATCATTTCTAATCTTTGAGGTTTACAGTAAGGACAACCATGTTGTCCCACAAAACATTCTTGGTACCATTTAGTCCCTTACCCTTTCGATAAATATTTATTAAGCACTTTCTGTACACATGGTACTATACCGTGAGCACGGTCAGAAGTTGCCAGTTGTCCCTTGGGGGCAAAACCTGTCTGGTTGAGAAGCTCTTTTTTAGGATATTCTTTAGAACTGAGGGAAATGACCCAGGTTGCTGGAATTAGATTGGGGACCCCATACTATATATCTCAGAAGCTTCCTAGTGCCTCTTGTGTACCTTGATAGAACCTCTAGAGTTGGTACCTGTTGTTTTGAGTAGGACAAATGTTTGGTCTTGTACATTGTAAGAACACAATTCCTCACTGGCTGCTGTGACACCCAGTTCCAGCTGAGATTGCTGACTTCATTTGTCCTCTAGCCTACAGTCTGGACTGTAGCGGGCTGGGATAGAGCCTTGCCTGCCCCTGCCACTCCCATGGCAACTTCCCCTGTGAACCGTTTGGTGCCTCATGTTTATTCTGGGTACAAAGTGAGTCTCCATTATCTTCTCAACAGAATAATGGAACAGTCCTTGACACTAGGCAGGAATTTCAGAGGCATCTTGGAAAAGGGAGAAAAAAGTTGAAATATTTTCCCTGTGTTTTAGGTTATCTCAGCAGAAGGAGTTGAAACAAAGAGAAGGCGGTGACAATGCCGCTGTGCAGAAAGCTCATTATACCCCTCAGATATGGCACTGGTCGCCAACCCATGGGAAGGATGCTGTTATTGTCTGGGAGTGGGTGAGGCCTCGTGAAAAAAGTCTGTGGTATGAGGAAATGTTAAACAAACTGGTCCTGTTCTTATTAAGAAAGATGGGGATATCAAGATGGCTTGAAAATGATTCCAAACTACCACTCAGAGTTAAAGGTGCTGACTATGGAAAAATCCAAAAACGTGGCCTGTGTCAGGGCCCAGCAGGTCACATGTGTCTAACCAGCAGCTATTTGGCCTGGCTGGCAGGGCACGGGCTATGAGGCCACCTTTGCCTCTTGGCCTCTTTATGTTGTCATCTTTAAATCTCATCAGCCAGGGTTCAAGCTGAGCGAGATCTCTGCAGAATAGTCCCAGGAGACCTTAGAAAGTTTCCCTTCTTGAAACAATTCTGCTTCAGTGTGCCTCAAGTTTTTCCCTTTCCTTTTTCATATCCCATCCCTGCTCCCAAAGACCCCACTGTGGGAAGAAAACAAGCAAAGAAAAATCTAGAAAAACCGGGTAAATTACTGTGTGCTCCTAATCAAACTACTGCAGAGAATGTTTTCAGGCTATACAGATTACCTGATTCAGGAGTCAGACTCACCTGGCGTGCTTGATAAAATGCAGATTCTAGGGTCCTGTCTCAAACCTAGAAAATCCAGATGTCTGGTATAGGGCCCAAATAGCTGCATTTTCAATAACGTATGAGAACCTACATGAGGACAGGGATCATTGTCTTTTATTCATAAATGTACCCCAAATACCTGGATTACTTCCTGAAAGCACTGAAAATATTATAGGGCACTGTAAATATTTATTAAGTGAATGGATGAACCAACGCTTCATAGGGTTCGTTCATTAGGATTGCTCTTCTATGAAATAATAGCAGAAACCACTGTTAGGAGAGAGGGATATTTAATGGGAGGAAGACAGACTAGAAAAGAGGAAGGAGAGAAGTCAGTTTGAAGAATGGGGCAATTTCTGGGAGGCTAGGCTTAGGTGGGGCACGAAAATGGGAGACTGACTGGAACTTGTGGTGGGACTTGGCAGACGAGGAAAGAAGCTTGAAAAAAGGGAAATGCAATGAGGCAGTGGTTACAACAATGGTTCTTAAACCTCAGTGAGCCCCCAGTCCCTGGGAGGGCTTGTTAGACCTCTGATGGCTGCTCCCCTCCCCAGTGAGTTTCTGATTCAGCAGCTGGAGGTGGGCCCTGAGGATCTGCATTTCTAACAGCTTCCCAGGTGATGCGGATGCTGCGGGGAACTTTGTGAACCACTTAGAGTTAGACTGTTAGTCTCAGGAACCCCACCTCTACACCTTGCTAGTTGTGGGAACTTGACAGGTTCCCTAACCTCTGTATCTCTGTTTCCTTCACATGTAAATACGGATAATAATGATGGTTAAATGTTGCAAAGCTTACTGAGTTAATGTATTTAAAGTTTTTAGCAAACTCTAACACCTCCAAGCACCCACTATCTTAAAAATTATTATTTTATCAGGTGCCACTGCTGTACGTTTTTGGAGAAATAAGGGATATAGTTGTTACTCTAATGAAAAAGGAGATATAACTTCATAGATCTTTACTAACAGGATGGACCCGTTCAGATTCCAACTTAACTCTTTATTTCCCTGTCACAATATAGTACCTAACTAGCTGAAATTAATTCCTGATAAGAAAGTACTCAAAGGCTAATTTTCACAACAGGTAAACATAAATGGCCTGAGTGGAGATGGATGGTGTTGATGATTCTACAACAATATGAATGTATTTAATGCCACAGAGCTGTACACTTAAAAATGATTAAAATGGTAAAGAATTAAAATGGTAAGTTAAAAGAATCTGAAAAATAATATATATGCATATATATACATATATATGTATATATATCACTTTGCTGTACACCTGAAACTAACACATTTTAAATCAACTATACTTCAATAAAAAATTTTAAAAAGTTTTTTTAAATTAAAACTTTAGCATATCAGAAAAAGTAAATAAATAAAATGGTGAATTTTTTGTTACCTATATTTTACCACAATAAAAAAAATAAGGTAGATGGCCTGAGTATTACTTTCACCTCCCTCCCTAATGATCTCCTATAGGGAAATTCATTTTGGAATATACTTTAGCAACTATTGTTCAGATCAGCCTACTTAGTTTGAAGAGTGACTAAATTTTGAAACAGAAATTGTACATCCTCTGGGCAAGCTCTCTAGGCCTGCCATTGTCAATGCAGTCTCTGATAAATCAGTTTTAAAGATGAATCCGGTGATGTTTTTAAGGTCCCTAATATTGAATTGCAGTCACTTCTCATACACAAAAAGCCCACCTTTCTGGATTCTCACTGGATGATTGAAAAAGAAAATGCCCTTAAGGACTTGGCCTGAGACAGCCTGTCTTTTGCTTTGAACTTTTCCTTTGTGAGACGATGAACTTGATGGGGAAATATGGGCCATTCACTCATTCTAGTTACATAGGCCTTCATCTGGTGTCAGTAACCTGCTTTTTTATGGTTACATACTACCCTGGCAAGAAAAGATATCTTTGTTCTTAAAATCAAATACTACAGCAACAGAAGTAAAAGGCCTCCTGATAAAAAGCATATGAAGGATCTGGGAAAAATCATTTAGAAAAGCAAATACAGGTAACTTTCAATTGCCCATCTCAGAGCGAAACTCAACATCACACAGAGGTAGTCACCCTATTATAAGAAAGTTAGATCCCCAAAGCTTGTAATCACACTGTGTATAACTTGGCATGCATTTTCCTATAGCACCATTTCTACATGTAAGACTATATTTTGAACTTCAGCATGGAACTTGGAAAATCAGGAAGAGAGGTCTTTGCTGGACTCAGCTAGGAGAATCCATCCAGGTTGAACAGTCTCTAGCCATCTGTAGCATCAGCCCTGGAGTGGAGTGATGTCCCTTTGCTACCACTGCTGCCATCCCCATGGGAGGCAGGTTGCAAGTTGTGCATTCATATCACAGCAGTGGCTAACATTCAAGGTTGGAGCTATTTCAGAAATCACAATGTGATTTTATAAGATGTTTTGCAGAGACATCTTAAGTAATAAGTGTTTCTAATGATTTTGAAAAATGGAATTAAAGTGGGTTGTGACTATCTAGCTTCTTCTCTTTCTACCCACTCTTCAGCCTCTTTTGTTTTATGTACTGTTCTGTTGCATGCCAGGAATGGGCTTACATGATTTCTCAAACTCCAATCAATGTAAATCAACATAGTATTTGTAGTAGAGTGGTGAAGAGCTATTCAGATCTGGATTTTATGTGAACTCTTGAACAAATTACTTAACCTCTTTGAGCTACAGTGTCCTTATGTATAAAATGGAATAGTAACTCATAAAAGGTTATTGTGAGAATTAAATGAGATGAAATATGTAAAGTGCTTAGGCTAGTGCCTAGACTTAGTCCTAAGTGTTAGCCATTACTATTGTTACATGCTTCTTGGGCTATCTATTGCTACTTTTCTGGCTTATGGTTAATGCACTCATCAACATTTGCATAAATGATGTTGTAAAAGTATGTGTTATAAGCATTCTGTGCATCTGCATAGCAGGTTATAGCTTATAAAGCAGTTTCTCCTTTGATCCTTAGAACAACCCTGTGGAATCAGAAGAGCCGAAGATATCTCCTCTTTTGACACATGAGGAAACAGGCCCAGAGAGGTGTAATGACTTGGTTTGGACTGATTTAGGCAGAGTGAAGAGTCAACCAGAGTCAAGACTCTTTAATCCAGTGCTTTCTGTTATCTATGAGAAAGTGTCTTCTAATCACTGGTATTGCCAACCTAAGTCTAGGAAGAAAAGGCTTACATGTTTCTTGCTTTAATAATTTGTTTTTTTAGAAAATGTATCCAAGAAGCCATGCTTTCTGAATAGGGTTTTAATGTTTATTTTTCTTCCATGTACTGAAATTTTTTAACTCGTGGGCAACAGTGTGGTAACTTGAAAGATGATCCCAGGGATTTCATGCTTCTGGCAGTTTCAGGTCACACTGGGGTGAAATATGACATACTCTAGTCACCCCTAAGGTAATGATGTTGTTGAGATGGTGGAAACCCTGATGAATTCTTAGGCAGAATGAATCTAAAAGGTTGTTTCAATATTTTTATCCCTTTTAAGTGACTTTGACTTTCCACATACTGATTTTTAGATTACTTAGTTAATTAAAAAAACCTTTAAACTTCTGACACAATAACAGTTTTGGCTGTTTTCTTTGGAGTAGTCTCCTTTACATATCAGTTCTCTATATATCTATAGTAAAATTTCCTTTTTGACATAATCACAGCATAAACTGTTATAACTTCTTGGCTCCAAATGTGACACTAGTTTTTAAAGGAGCAAGAAACAAGTGTTCTCCCTATCTGTCATCATGTAAATGTTAGAAATTAAGAGTCTTGAAAATCATCCATTTGGGACATGTAATATGATAATAGTTAAGGCCTTGGGTAGTAGAATCCAAGCTCTACCATTTATTAACTGAGCAAATTGAGGGAAATTATTTCATTCTAAGGCATTGATTCCCCCCTCTATCAAATGGTGATGTAATTGACCCTGCCTAACAGGGCTGTTGTGAGGACTAAGTGAGAAGGTGTAGTTGTAGTACCCAGTAGTAGGTTAGATGCCATCACCCCCATTATCACCATCATCACCACTGTCACCACCATCATCGTCATCCATGATGGTCTCAGTAATCTTGATACTGGGTTGTATGCCTCTCTTTGTACAGATTCCATGGTCATAGGTGAGAATGAATCATTCGTAATTATGAGCAGAATAATGTGTGATAAACTTAAATTATGCAGTTACTGCAGTCTTTTTACAAAACCACATCTATAGGGTTAAACTGAAGGGCAGTTTTGAGGCTTTGGTCTCTGAGTGTGAATGCATTGTCAAGCCCTTCACAGTAAAATACAATAGCATTCCAGATCTCAGTATGATGTCAGACACAATGGATTACTCATTTCAGTGGGAGTTCATTCTCTCCAAAAACCCAAAAACATTCATCCAGAAATTTCAAGACATACTGATGAAGACATTGCCAGCTAACTCCACCAAGGACACTTGATTCTCTTTTTTTCTTTCTCTTTAGCTCTTTGTTTTGCTGAACTTAACCAGTGAATTATTTTTGTTCTATTTTATTTCTTTATGTTGCAGACTTTTATATTTGGACAGGAGTATGCAGAGCAGAAAGTATATAGCACATGTGTTGTTCACTGTGTATAAATGAAGGTTTCATTCATTCAACCAATATTTGTTCAATATCCATTGTATTCAAGACACCAGTTTAGGTACATGATTCTTGACTTTAAGGACTTTAGATTCTAACAGTGAAGCAGATTAAAATCAAGCAAACATGACAAAAAGTACGATAATAGCAAGTAATTTTTGACCATGGAGTCCAACTTTCTTTACATTTAAGCTAAGACATAGAGGAGTAGGAATTAGCCATGGAAATAATTTTGGAAAGTGCATTCTGGGATGATAGAGCAACTCTGATCCATACCTCTTTTCTTTTTTAGCTCAATACTTTATATATGTGATAGGTTTCTTTTTTTTTTTACTTAAAAAAAATTAATTTAATTTAATTTATTTATTTTTGGCTGTGTTGGGTCTTCATTGCTTCGTGGGCTTTCTCTAGTTGCGGTGAGCGGGCTTCTCATTGCGGTGGCTTCTCTTGTGGAGCCCGGGCTCTAGGCGTGCGGGCTTCAGTAGTTGTGGCGCACGGGCTTAGTTGCTCAGAGGCATGTGGGATCTTCCCAGACCAGGGCTTGAATCCGTGTCCCCTGCATTAGCAGGCGGATTCTTAACCTCTGTGTCACCAGGGAAGCCCCCCTGTGATAGGTTTCTTACTGATAAAAATTACATCATTACATTGAGGGGTTTTGGAAATGATTGGATAATAGAGAATAAAACATAATGGAGTCTGTAGCAAGTGAAAAGGTGATGCCAGAATTTAGAGTAATATCATAATTATTTAAATTGTCACTAGAATAGATTTGGGGGGGTTAGTATTTAAATACATATAGAGTCTTGAATAACACACAGCAGTCACCCATATGTATGTTCAAAAGGCTTCAGTTACTTTTCAGAATTCTGCTATTGTTTAGCAAATCACTGGATTTTTTTCCCTTCCTGGTTTAGGATATCATTGAAATATCTTGGTATAATTACTTCCATACTTTGTCATTAGTGTTTTATATTCTTTATTACATGGAGTAACCCCCCAAATTGTAGCTGTGCTGAAATGAAACTTCCTCTGAAATTTTTGTTCTAATTCTGAGGTTGGGGGGATCCCAAGTGTAATCTATAGCACTGTTTAAGGTTTGAGTCTAGAATTATAAAATCTTCTATGTACATGTGCAGGGCTTCACTGTAATTCAGAGTGGAACAATCAGCATTCAAAACCACATGAAGCTAGGACTCTCTTCCTTGCCTTCCCCACCCCCCAATAAAGTGATATCCACCCATGAGTCACAGACCATTCATTCCCTTGGGTTTGGTATTAGTTCTGCTTCTGAACTCTCATGGGCCATCCATTGCCTGAAAATCAAATGAATGCACAAGGAGAGATTATCATTGTTGGGGATTTGTGGGAGCCCAGACACTTTTTATGAGAAGAGATTGTCCCCTCCAAGGATGTTATTTGAATCTGAAAAGAGGCGGTCATAAAGGAAGTGGCGCTGCTTTAATCTGCTATAGGGAGCTGCCACCCTGCTCTAGGCGGTCTTCCCATCTGAGCAAGAATGAGCATTCCGCTGGAGAAAGCAGCTGAGGTTTGAAAACAGTTCCAATTTTGCAGTTTCAGGAATGTGTCGGAGCTGCAGCTTTAAGATGGCATTTCCCCTCTCTCCGCTGTCGAGAGAACCTGGGCTAATGTGAATGGGAGTTTTGTATGAAGGTTGCAGGGTGAGTCAGAGCCACTTGGTAATCAGGGCAGCAAAGCACATTAATCCTTAAGGGATATACTTTACATACAGCTTCTCTCTTTTCTTTTAAAGTGAAAGTATAAGTAAAAGTTCCATGTGCTCCTGTAGCTATCCTGCCTTTGATCCCATTTTAAGTTCTGCACCGAAGGCAACTTGATCTCTGTCACTATCTCCTTTCCTAGATGATAATTAGCACAGTTCTAGGAGACTGGCTGCAATGATACCCTTTGCTGTTAGAAAAGGGGAGCGGGAGTACGGATCGGAGCGATTGTTTGCCGTGTTGATGACTGTGATGTTGCCATGGGAAAGCTCAAGACTTCAGGAGAGTTTGTGTTTTGTTGGGCGAGGTGCCAAGCTGTTGTGACTTATTACAGCCCCTGTGAGTGAGCCGTACAGAACAGTATCCTGTGTAGCAATTCAAAGGGCAGGATCGCTTTAATCAGGGAAAGATAGAGCACTGAGTATTCACATTATGCTTTATTTCAACTTGGAAATGATAAACAAAGCCAACATTTTGGTAGTCTCTGGGTTTGCTCTTTTAACTTTGGAGGAAAAACAAGTCAATTCTTTGCACTCACCCCAACTCAAAGGCAAAACAAAAATGCTTCTGCTTTACATAGAAAGACCCCTTGTCAAGAATGGTGTGCTCTCAAATAACCACTCCACCCGCAAATGCTAGTTCATCTTGACTCAGCCTCAAGAAAAGCAAAACTTCGCAGGCAAAGTTGATTTGGTGTTCTAAAAGAAAAAAGAGAAAAGGTAGAAGTTTGGGAAGGTTACTTCTAAATTCAGACTCCAGGCAGGCCTTTGCCTCACTCATCTGGGAGATTCAGCCATCTGTACCCCCACGTCTAGCTTAATACATGGCCCAGCCTAGATGTTTAGTCATTGTCCAACCACACCAAAGGCAAGGAGTTTTTGTTGGCATTGTATGAAAAGTTAACATATAGATCCACGTAAAGGAAAAATATGGAGCTTTGTGTATTATTTTGGCCTTGCAGGTCCCAAAAGGCTAGCTATGGCCCCCTTTTTGCAGTAGTCAACACAGCCCTAATTCTTTAGGAAGATGCCAAGTCTCCATTTCATTTTGTACTGTGTAGACGTTGCCTAGAAGTTCCCTTAGTGCCAAGTCTTTTGAAGCCTTTTGATCCATTCCAGGGAACTCTTGGAAGAGGAGAGAACTTCACAATTTCCATTTTTAGCCTAAAACAGATGTCAACATGTTAACTCTTCTTCGTTTGGTGTCGTGGGCCTGGGCCTGTGCAGTGACCACAAAGATGCCACTGAAGTGCTCCATGTTTTTCTCAGTGTGTTTTCATCCAGAGACTTGTAAGAAATATATATGTTGCAGATAAATGAAGCAGCTGTCTTGAGACATAACAGGAGTAAAGGTATTTTTTTATGTTTAAAATACTAGAGTGATAGATTTTAAATGTTCGTTTTATTTCTTTTTTTTAAGATTTGAAAGGCTTTCATAGGTGGATGAATAAAGGAAGTACATGATTTTTAGCAGAAGATTATTTATTTCCCAGCTCTTTTTTTTTTTAAGGTCCATTTTCTAGGAGTATTTCACTTTATCTTTTGTAAACACTTTTCAGAGTGTTTATACTTGTGTTTGTTGCTTTGTAGTTTTATTTGGTTGCCAAATTAGCTATTTATTTTCACCCAATTTGACCTTAGAGGGACATATTTTATATAGAGACAGTTGTTTTCATCTGCTTTAATTTTCAGTTACTGTATTTCCAATTAACTATTCAGAATCGTTAATCATACAAGATGAAGAAGTTTTTTCTAATATAGAAAAAAATTCCCTTTGTGTACTAAATGACTCAGATAGTAAGTTACAGATATCTAGATTTTGGGAATTGGAAATTGATGAGATTCTTTTTCCCCCAAGCGTTTTCTATATAATACGGTTTCACATGTATTTTAATTTAGGACAAATACTGTCTCATTATCATCATCATCATCATCATCATCATTGTCATCGTCATTGTCTTTTAAATAGACCTTATTTTTTAGAAAAGTTTTAGGCTCACGGCAGAATTGAAGGCAAGGTACAGAGACTTCCCACATACTCTCTGCTCCCACACATGCATAGCCTCCCCCACTGTCAACATCCCCCTCCAGAGTGGTACATATGTTACAACTGATGAACCTATATTGACACATCATTAACACCCAAGGTCCCTAGTTCACATTAAGGTTCATTTTTGGTGTTGTGCATTCTGTGGGTTTTGACAAATGTACAGTGACATGTGTCCACCATAAGAGTATCATACAGAACAGTTTCACTGCCCTAAAAGTCTGTGCACCACCTGTTCATCCCTCCCTCCCCCCAACCCCTGGCAACCATTGATCTTTTAACCGTCTCCATAGTTTTGCTTTTCCCTTATTGCTTTAAAATGCAATATCTTTAATTTTAAAATATTTTGAAAGTTACTTAAAAATTTGAAAGTCATTTAAAATGGATAAGGGTGTTTTTAAAAAAAAATCTCAGAACTTTGCTTTTGCATTAAGAATTTGTTACAAATGGAATAATTCCTTCACCATAAGTGGGAATTCCTTGACCTAATAATATTTCAGAATGCTTTTCTCAGTCAAGGGGATTACAACTTTCTGGGGCTTTGGAATTTTCAAAAACTGATTGAGTCAGTAGCTCCTTGAGTAGAAGCATAAACGGCATAACACATAAGAGCATAACATGGCACCGACACATTTAGCTTTTTCTTTTTCAATGAGCCTTCCTCCTGGATGATGCTGGTGTAGTCTCATTGTGATCTGGGCTATGTTTCTGGAGAACTTTATGCGGTTATCTGCTCAGGTCTCCATAGCTCCTCTGGCTGTTCCAAGAAGAGTTATCTGAATACATTATTACTTGCAGATCTATAATAGGTCATTAAGGAAATTAGGGCTAATGGGAAGCATGAAAAACTTTTGGAAGTAGATGACATGAAATGTAAAAGGATGATCTTCTAGACGTAAAACAAACCTTGGTTTCACTCTCAGGAAAGACTACTGGATGGATGGGGTGGGGAACTTCTTTCTCGTCCTTTCTAAATCCACCTCAGCCCACTTCCCACTTTGTGTTTTAACTATTGCAATACTTCCAAACTGCCCTCTTGCCCCCTTAACATATCCTCCATCCTTTTGCCAGTTAAATGTCTAAAATGCATCTCTTGTCGTCCCTGCTTTAAAATTTTAAAATAGCACCCTCTTCCTACAGAAAAAATTCTGAATTTCCTAACAGACCCTGAATTTTGTGGATCCTCATATTGGGAAAATTCTAGGCTTGTTACTTACTGGAAACTAACGGTGGCAGAAGTTAGCCTGACTCCTCATTCTGAGGAGTGAGGGTGTGAACCCGGCCTCAGCAGGAGAGCCAGTGTCCCACCTCAGAATTGGAACTCTGGGATCAAGGGAGGCTCGAAGCTGACTTGTAAGAAGTAGGGCCCAAGCAGCCTTCACAGATTTAAAGGACTGGAATGGGTGTATCCTGTGAGCATCAAAAGGCGCTGGATTGGGAAAGAAGGGGCACACATTGATGGGGATTGAGGACCATTCTGGGTCCTGGCATCCACTATCTGGTACATAGTAATTGTGCACTAAGTATTTGCTCATAGAACTAACTGACCCACAGCTGTCATTCTGATGTTTTGTTTTATTTTTCTTTTCACCTTGTTAAACACCTGGGTCAGAGGTCAAGTGGGATGGGGAAGGTGTCAGCTCTAGAGCCTCGAGTGAGCCCAGGAGTCAGAGAAATACCCTGGCCTTGTTTGGGTACCAAGGGCAGCTTCGGCAGCATGCCTTACCTGCTACCCATCCGTGTCACTGTGGAGCTCATTTTGGGGGATCTGTTCTTACATGACACATATTTTGTCTTCTGTACTCCGCCTGTCTTATTCAAAGGCGTGTCACATAGTCATTATCACTAAGGTAAACTCTTGGCATGGAAATAGCTCAGAAGAGGAAAGGAAAACAGACCCCTTTATTTTCCTTTATTTGAAAATTCTTAGATGCACCAAAAGGAATTATTAGAATGGCTGTTTCCACAGTTTTTTTGTATTAGTATATACGTAGAGCAGAACTCATGGAAAACTGATTCCTACAGGCTCCTTACTCTATGGCCCATTTCTTGAGGAGAAATTGCTATTTCACTATAGAGATAACTATAATTCTAGCAAGATTAGCAAAAGAAACAGTATCAATTGTACTTTGAGATTGCTGATATTTTGACATTGCAGAAATTTCTATATTGGTAAATTACGTGATATTTCTATAAAAGTTAAAGAATGTACTACTATTTGAGGAAATAATTCAGGACACCCGAATAGGAAGTATTATCTCTCCTAGAATATGTGTGAATCGTATGCCCCACTGTTTCAAGGAAAGTATAGAAAACATTGCAGAATGTCAAAACTACATGGATGGTCAGTGTTGACCAGCAGTCTGGTAAAAATGGGTCCTTGAATTCATTATAAATTGGCAGAGCCCTTTTAGAAAACATTTTGGCAATATCTTTCAAGAGCCACAATAATATCTGTGCCCTTTGACTCAGTAATTCATTTCTGGGAATCTCTCAGAGGAAAGAATCCAAAATATGGAAAAAGTGATACGCATGAAAATAATCATTGTAGGGTTATTTATAATAATAATAAAAACCCTTGGAAACATCCATATGTACAACAGGAACAGAATTAAGTGAATTTTACCTATGTAAAAATATGAATATGAAAAACCCTGGAAAGTAATACGTATAAACTATAATGGAAGTAATGGAACTACCCTGGTGGTCCAGTGGTTAAGACTCTGTACTCCTGATGCAGGGGGCCCAAGTTATTTCCCTGGTCAGGGAACTAGATCCCTCATGCCACAACTAAAGGAGCCCGCGGCCACAACTAAAGGAGCCTGCCCGCGGCAACGGAGATGCTGCGTGCCACAACTAAGACCCGGCACAGCCAAATAAATTTTAAAAATATAATAATGGAAGTATTAAGATGGTCTGCGTATCTGTATATATTCTTTGGTTGCAAGCAACAGACACCGACTCTGGCTAATTTAATCATTAAAATAATTTGTTAGAAGGACATGGGGTTGTTTGCAGAATCCAAGAAAAGTTTGAATAACCAAACCTTGGGAAGGGAAGGAATGAGGACAGCTCTGAGGCTCCAGGTAGCAGGAACTGGAAAATCCTGTCTCAAGGGTACCTCCTCAGGGGAGAATCAGATCTACCTGGTTTCTGTTCAGGTGTCATTCTCCCCAACCTCAAGAGAATCAGAGTTTCTTTGATATGTCTTAGATCATATGTCCACTTTGTGACCAGGGGAGGAGGGCACCATGATCAACAGTCCCACCCAGATCACATGCAGAAGGAGGGGTGGCTCTCCTCGGGAAATAGGGGAGATACTAGTCACAGAGAAGAAGGAAGAATTGACGTGGAGCAGGCCAAAACAACAGATGTATAGTACATGGTGGGTTTTTTTTTCTCTTCTCTGTATATAATCCAAACTTTCTTATATTTTCAAAATCAGTTAGTTTTAATCAACAACATGTCTGTCTTAGTATCTGAGTATGAATCCAAGAAGCACAATTCATAAAGTGGCTGAAAAATTTTCCCAGCTTTGTGTTTACTAGAATGTCTTCGACCATGGTATACATACTTTAATTTAGGACAGTTAACAAATTCCTATCTTATGTGATGCATCTTTTAGCATATATTTATTTATTTATTATTTTTTTTTTGCGGTACGCGGGCCTCTTACCGCCGTGGCCTCTCCCGCTGAGGAGCACAGGCTCCGGAAGCGCAGGCTCAGCGGCCATGGCTCACGGGCCCAGCCGCTCCGCGACATGTGGGATCTTCCCGGACCGGGGCATGAACCCGTGTCCCCTGCATCGGCAGGCGGGCTCTCAACCACTGCGCCACCAGGGAAGCCCCTTTTAGCATATATAAACTCTAGTGAAAAGCTCTTAGAAATTTATTTGTTCATATCAGTTAGTCCTGGGCCACACACAGGGTAGCAAGATAGTCATTCTGCTTTTAACACATGTCCATGGACTATAATTGATTGGCTTGACCCCTCGGTTTCTAAGTTGAGCGGCTCTGCTCTGGAGTCTAACTACTACTGATGTAGTCTAAAGGGGGCCAAGACTACAATGAGGAAATCAAGACACATAGGTCCAAAATTTGAGGATACACTCACTCTCAAGTCTTGCATTCACCTAGTGTGAGTGTCTTCATAAATTCTATGCCTCACTCTAGTCCCAGCCCTGGTGACTGGAAAGCTGGCATATACACAGATTCAGAATTCTTAATTTCTAGGAAAAAGGAACCTATTTTTGATCGCTCTCTCTCTCTCTCTCTGTTAAATTTTTACATGATAGCTGTAGGGTCCTAACAATACCTGGGAGCCTTGGTCAATTGGTATTAAAAATCCTTTGTAGCAAAGGATTCATTCAAAACCATGTGGCTAGTTATAATTTAAAAAAAATTAACATTTATTGAATGCTTACTGTGAGCCAGGAGTGGGGCTAAGCATTTTGCATTTCATCCTCCACATAATCCTGTGAGGTAACTACTCCCATTGTAAAAATCACCTACGCCGAGGCATAGCAATTTAGGTAATGTGACCAGGATCCCAGAGTGAGTCACCAAGATCCCAGAATCAATAGCAGATCCAGGACCTAACTCTAAAGTCCCTGTTCTCGATCGTGGTGTTATGCCACCACCATCCTGGACTTTTACCCAGTTATTTCCCGTCCCCCACCTGCCTCCGACTCACCCCCAGAAGCTCTGGGGTCATGAATCCTCTCTTATGATGTCATCTGGTCCAGGGATCCTCCCTTTCTTCCAACAGCTTATCTTCCTTTCGCTGACTTCCCTTCCAGCTCTTTCCACCGTGCACACTGAAAACTCCTTTCCATTGTATAAAAAACTTCTCCACACCCTCAGTCTCCACACAGCATGCTGCCTTTACCTCCAGGCCTTCAGTGAAACCTGGTTCTCCCCTAAGAACATTTCCTTCCCTCTTTTCCTCTCAGATAAAAGATGGAGAAGCTTGATGTACCTCAAAACCTTTAGGAAGCGGTATCAGCATTATCTTAGTTCCAAATCGCCTCTTTCAACTTCTCCCTCCTCCTCTGAAATTTGCACCATTCAGCTTTATTGCCTGTAACACGTTTGGTCCTAGCTGTCTGCCTTTATTCAGGTCACTTCCATGCCTTGACAGCCCGCCGAGGTTTTTCTTTCTTCCAACTCCTGTCATCATCCCAGCAGATTTCACATTCCTGAAGGAAACGCTTCAAACGCTCCAGTCTCTGTTAAATTTTTACATGATAGCTGTAGGGTCCTAACAATACCTGGGAGCCTTGGTCAATTGGTATTAAAAATCCTTTGTAGCAAAGGATTCATTCAAAACCATGTGGCTAGTTATAATTTAAAAAAAATTAACATTTATTGAATGCTTACTGTGAGCCAGGAGTGGGGCTAAGCATTTTGCATTTCATCCTCCACATAATCCTGTGAGGTAACTACTCCCATTGTAAAAATCACCTACGCCGAGGCATAGCAATTTAGGTAATGTGACCAGGATCCCAGAGTGAGTCACCAAGATCCCAGAATCAATAGCAGATCCAGGACCTAACTCTAAAGTCCCTGTTCTCGATCGTGGTGTTATGCCACCACCATCCTGGACTTTTACCCAGTTATTTCCCGTCCCCCACCTGCCTCCGACTCACCCCCAGAAGCTCTGGGGTCATGAATCCTCTCTTATGATGTCATCTGGTCCAGGGATCCTCCCTTTCTTCCAACAGCTTATCTTCCTTTCGCTGACTTCCCTTCCAGCTCTTTCCACCGTGCACACTGAAAACTCCTTTCCATTGTATAAAAAACTTCTCCACACCCTCAGTCTCCACACAGCATGCTGCCTTTACCTCCAGGCCTTCAGTGAAACCTGGTTCTCCCCTAAGAACATTTCCTTCCCTCTTTTCCTCTCAGATAAAAGATGGAGAAGCTTGATGTACCTCAAAACCTTTAGGAAGCGGTATCAGCATTATCTTAGTTCCAAATCGCCTCTTTCAACTTCTCCCTCCTCCTCTGAAATTTGCACCATTCAGCTTTATTGCCTGTAACACGTTTGGTCCTAGCTGTCTGCCTTTATTCAGGTCACTTCCATGCCTTGACAGCCCGCCGAGGTTTTTCTTTCTTCCAACTCCTGTCATCATCCCAGCAGATTTCACATTCCTGAAGGAAACGCTTCAAACGCTCCAGCTTTTAGTTTCATGACCTCTAATTTCATTAGCATTCACCTCAGCTCCACTGAGAACTGGATTCCCATGGCCTCACCCTTGACCTTATCATCGCCTCAAACTGTCCCGTCAATGAAATCCCAAACCCTAGTATCACAGGATCTCATCTACTTCCACCTCCCCAATTTCTCACTCTCGCTAAGCCTCCTGCTCTTCCTTATGGAGACCTCAGCAATCTTGACTGCTCTGCGGTTTCTTACTCTCCCCACCTCCTCTTGACTTTTGTTCTTGTTTTACGCAAACTGAGTCTCGAGGTTGGCAGTGGAAGTAACTCTCTCACCAGCACAGGCTCCGGACGCGCAGGCTCAGCGGCCATGGTTCACGGGCCTAGCCGCTCCGCGGCATGTGGGATCCTCCCGGACCGGGGCACGAACCTGTGTCCCCTGCATCGGCAGGCGGACTCCCAACCACTGCGCCACCAGGGAAGCCCTCTTTATCCCTTTTCTTATTGCTCTGGTTTTGATTCCTCAGAAGCTGGACCATGAGGAATTGAGTGCAAGTAGTTTACTCAGGAGGTGATTCTGGAAGGTATGTGAACAGACATGGGGAAGCGAGACAGAGGGAAGGAAGCCACTGCAGGGTGTGTTAAGAAGCAGGTTGCTGCTGTGGGTAACTAGGGCTCAATCTGACCGTGGACCTTGGGCAGATGTGTGGAGCATGTCTCAGAGTTGTCCTCCCACCAGGCACAAGGCGGGTAGTGTATTTATCCACCAACATCCATGGGTCATGGGCTGAGGGCTGCTTCCAGGGGAACTTCTTCCCTAGAACTTCTTGCTTCCTCCTGTCCGAGGGCCAAGCCTGCTTACATAGCTGGAGAAAGCCCCAAGGCAGAGGGTCTCAGATGCTTATATGTTAAGAAGCTGTCAGTGTGCACAGGAAAGGTGGATGCCAAGAATATATGGGTGGGGCACAGGCAGCATCTATTACATTCATCTACCATGCAAAACTCTCAATACAGGATTGATCCTACATGCTGCCTTCTGAATACCAACCGTACTTTGTGCTATTCTGAATATCTAGTTTCTGCTCTTGGCAGGACCCATAAATAACATCCTATGCTCTTTTAACTTGTTGCCTTTCTTTCATTTCCCTCAGGATTTATGATTAGAGTCAGACAGATTGAGTTCACATTCTGGCTCTACCACTTTGTGAATTTGGGCAGATATCAAACCTCTCCAAACCACATTTTCCTCTTCTGTAAAATCAGAATATTAATGCTGATTTAATTTTTTTGTTATAAATTGTGTAATGCAATAATAAATACATTCAGATGTATAATGAAACATACATATGTATAGCCTATAACATATATTTTATATAATATAGATATAAATATATAGATATATAACCTAGCATAATGACTAACACATAGCAGGAACTCATTAGCTCTTTATCTTCTTAGTTATCTTCTTACATAATCCCAACGTTTTTAGCAAATGGCCTTGCCTAATATAGCTCGCAGAGAAAACAGACCATGAGCTCCTAACTCTACAATGTTTCAACACCCTCCCAGCAGAGAATACCTACCCCTGTGTTTATACATTCCTTGAGTCTCAAAGGGAGGGATACTCTTCCTGCTCAAGGCTAACCTTTATCTGAGCCCATTTCTACTCCTCCTGAACTTTATACCATCAGTACCAGCATTCTCCTCCCTAACCCTCAGCCTTTCCATCTATCTTCACACTTTTTCTTCAGACAACTTTCTTTAAATAATTATAATCATTTGGCTTATATATACGTTGCATTTTAACTTTAACCCAGTCGGAGTATGTAGCATGCTGTTTATTAATTGAAGCAATAAAAGACACCCTTACATTACATAGCTGCCAAGGTAGATATCAGTGCTGCAGAAATTCATGTAGCCTTCAGCATAATCATACAGACCTGGAGGGAAAAATCCTAAAATATTTATATTTCCTGAGCATAGTAGGTTTCCGGGAAATTGGGGGAAGCAATGAGAAGATGAAGAAGATGGGGTATAGGTGATAGGTAAAAGGTAGGATTTAGGGCAGGGAGTAGGATTTATAGTCTATAATAATCAAGGAAATGAAAATCTGTAACTGCACTTAAAAAGAAATTTTAACATATGAAGTATTTCTGTATTTCCCCCCCTCTTATATAAAACATAATTGACAGGCTTCCTTGGTGGCACAGTGGTTAAGAATCTGCCTGCCAATGCAGGGGACACGGGTTCAAGCCCTGGTCCGGGAAGATCCCACATGCCGCTGAGCAACTAAGCCCGTGAGCCACAACTACTGAGCCTGCGCTGTACAGCCCACGCTCTGCCACAAGAGAAGCCACCGCAACAAGAAGCCCGCGCACTACAAGGAAGAGCAGCCCCTGCTTGCCACAACTAGAGAAAGCCTGTGCGCAGCAACAAAGACCCAACACAGCCAAAAATAAATAAATTAATTTAAAAAAACCGTAATTGGCGTATCAAAAATACTTCTTATCGAGTCTTTAGACTTTAGGATTGTGAAGACAAAAACAAGTTGACAGATTGCACATGAAACTTGTGGGAGTTGCTTTCCATAGTAAGTAAGCATACCGAAAAAAATCTGTTCCTGTTATAGGTACCAATTTACCATTAGTATTGTTCTGTTGTTTTGCAAACACTCGCTGAGTGCTTACTCTGTAGACTTTCTCATTAATGCTCTGCTGTGCTCTGCATAGATTGTGAGAAGACAAGAACAGTAAGAGGAAGTTAGTCTTAGTCTACGCCATGTGTAGAGTGAGTCACTGGTCAGTTTGAACCTGTTCTGTCGATATCCTAGATGCTACAGGCAAGGTCATATCACTGTTTCTCATTTAATGGGAATTAACAAAACATTTCCTGATAACTTGGGCTCCTGTTTTGACCAGACCTATAATTGCCATAATTTCATTGGTGATACAGACTTTGCAATTTTATGGAGGGAAAGTGTTCCGTCTTGTTAAGAGTTGGCTGGGTACCACAATAAGGATTCAATTCATGTGAGGATTCTACTAGGGATTGAGTAAGCAAATGAAGCATTTATTCTCTTTTCTCTCAGTTTGCCCCATCTGTCCAGTGGATGTTATACTGTTTTTTCTTTGTCGTTCAAGGGCCAATTCAAATATCTTGAATAGTTTCTTGGCCATCAACCCAAAGAGTTCGTTTCCTATTGTCCATTAAGATGCAGTACAATTAACACGGCTCATAATTCTACATTCTTTCAACTTTTTGGAGTTTAACAGTGGTACTCTAAAATTCTTATCCCTTCTTACTCTTACTCTCATCTGTACTTCATCCTTGAACTTTTGACCTGGGAGTTAGGCACCTGAGGATGGTGCTTTTCAACTTGCTGGCCATGAGCCATTAGTTGGTCATGAAACAAAATTAGTGAGCTGTAACCATTAAAAAAGTGAATGGAGTAGAAATCAGTGAGTTGCATATCGGTAGGAGTATTATTTTCTGAAATTTGTTCCAATTGTGTGTGTATGTTCTGGGTATGATCTAAAATATATTTCTTGCTGTGGGTTACAGTCAAAACAGTTTGAAAGCCACAAAGAAGTAGTGCAAAGCCTACAAAGAAGAATGTGTCACAGATGAGTGATTAGCAATTTACTTGAGTATTAGTTTGAAGCTACTGCTTTTTTGTTTATTTTTAGCATCACCATCAGACACCCCTTGGTACATGTATGTTCATATATGCGTGTGTGTGTGAGTATGTCTGTGTGTCAGCAGCACACAGAACAGTGGTAATTTGATTGAACCACAATGTAGTTTAATACTCAGTTGGGATTTATCAAATAACATGACTGCACATTTAATTACTATTGTGCGGCCAGGTTAAGTAATAATGTAGGATTCTGAGGGTCTTGGGATGAAACAGACTCCAGATGATGGGCATTTAGTTCTCACGCTTGGGCCTTCAGCAGTGTATCTTAGTCTGTGTTGACTTCTATTTACAGCTCATCTCACTTGGGCATGCAGGAAGCAGTTTTCAATGTATTTGGTGTGAATCTGGGCTTACAAATTAGTTTGAAAAATGCCACTTCCTTTTTATGTTTCTATATATAGTAAAACATTTTAATCCTGTCTCTGTTTTTATTGAAAGTTTATTCACCTGTGGTTTTTCTATAACTCTTTAAAACTCTCTTAAAATATCAGTGTTTTCAGAAAAATTCTGGCCATTGCAAAAGTGAATTAGTAATAGAAATTAAATTTGCATAATTCAAAGTTAAATCCAAACTAAATAAGTCTTTCATTCACCTGGTGTTACCTCAGTTTTGGTGGAGTGTCTGAGTTTTAGCTGGACAAGATTATTTGAAAATGTATTTCTACATCTGGGAGAAATTGCTAAATATGCCCTTATATTGCAGCTGCTGTCACTACACTGAATTTGGTCTTCTTGGCCATAAATAACAAAATTAATTTATATTCAAATACCTCACTTCCTAGTAAATTTTCTTAGGTGTTAGATACATGGAGCCTTGAAATCGGACAGCTTGGGTTCCCAAATCCCACTTATTAGCTTTGTGACAGAGAACAATTTTCATAGCCTCCCTAAGCCTTATTTTTCTCATTTGTGAAATGGAGATAATAATAGTGTGTACCTTATAAAGTCAATAAATCAAGGCAATGCATATAAAGGATAAAGCATGGTCCCTAGCATATTGTAAGTTTTCAATAAATGCTATCTCTGTCTATTCTGGAGGAGATTCTGTTCTTATCAAAATTATATGAGAACTATATGAAGTTAAAATTCTTTACTTGTCGGCCATTTGATTACTATACCTCTAAATAAACAGTGAGCTTCTTAGAAATAGTAATCTCTGCCATCTTTCTCCTTTAGAATCGCTAAAGTTTTTCCCTGTAAAAATTCGTACAGAAGGTGCTTATAACAAGATGCTGATCATTTAGCTACAGTGGATGAAAATGTGAAAAATTTCCCCAAATGGTTGTTTCTTTTTCTTCCATCTCAAGTTTACCATGTGGTTTTGGTGTTAGGGCGACCACATCTTTAGAATTAATTGATGTGTGTTAAAAAGAAAAATCAGTAAATGTTTTCTTACAATGGGTTACCTTTGATATGAGAACATCCTTGTTTCAGAGGAGAGAAAATTCACAGTCTCCGCTCTTTGTAATGTGTTTGTGGAGCTGGCATTGTTTTCAAAGGGAGAATACTTGAGCTTGGCATTTGTATAAGTTTCCCTTATGATGTACTTATTTCTAGGGGACAGAACTGCTTTGGGCCAAGGATAATTAAGAATGGACATATTAGTCTTTTGAAGAACTGTTTAAAAAATGAAAGCTAAGCTAATGCTGCAAATAATACTTAAAATTCACTAGTCTCCCTCCAGAGTACTTTCTAAACTTTGGGAATTCAGCATTTATTTTCTAGCTGCAACTGGATAGTCAGCGCTTGCCTGAACAGCCAAGGTTAAATAAAGGGCTTAGAAAGTATTTATCCAATCCACTTCAACTGCTAGACTCTGGATGTTTGGAACCTTTAGATCATTTGAATCTTTTTACAGTTTTCTTCTCTACTTCTCTGTTAAATGTATAAAATCTTCAGTGTTTTCATCTTTATTTGAAACATTGACCAGTCTGTTCAGATGTGACTGTTTCACTTTAACTTCCTCTGATTGGGCTGACACATGAGAATGGCATGCTATCAAAATGATTATTGTTCTGTATACTTTCCATGGGCTGTTAAGCTGTGTCTAATTTTTTCAGCCTGACATTTTTGAGGGTCCCTACTGCTTGAGTCTTCAAGGTTGAAGTTTTGCTGTTGTTACTGTTGCTGTTTCCTTTTAGTTTGCAACGCTTCAAACTTTCTCTTTTTAGTAAAGCATTTGACGTTTTTATAGTTATTATCTTAATGTGCATCAAAAAAGTAGTATGATTTAACATTCTTCAGATGACCAAAAATGCAAACCCTATGCCCTTACTCCCTTTCAGCATATGAGAGACTGAGGAAAATTATTCATTCTTCTCATGATTTCAAAGATGTCACATAGTTTTACACCTGATTACAGTGGGGTTTGTTTGTTTGTTTGTTTTTTATTTTGTTTTGTTTTTGAATATACTAATCTGCCACAGGCTCACACTTAATACTGAATAGGTGGATTAAAATGGTCATGCTCCAAACCTTTAGTATGTATAACACACTAAGTGAATTGGGCAGAAACTTTGATTGTGGATGCTTTAACAGTAAAAACGTAGATAGTTGGGACATGACACAGGTAATGTCATGTCCATTTTCATTAGAGATTCTTTTTAAGGAACACGTGGTTGCACGTGACTTCTTAGCGGTTGTTTCAAAAATGTCCATATTCTAAGTTATGGGTTCCCTTCCTTTTCAAGCATAGTCCAAGTGATACATTTTTACTTTCCATTTGAAAGGCAGTGTAGTATTTGAAAAAATCAACTGTAAAGCAGAAAATTTACAAATAATGATCAACTCATATATCAGATCTACTTTCTCTAACTTGAATTAACCCAGGGATGTTTGGGGCTGTCTTCTGTGAAACTTTGCTAGACTTTGCTCCCTATTTCTCCACTTGGTTTTACATTCCAGTCCTATAAACTCACACTATGCTGTTAAAAGAGCAGACTTATTCATGGATTTGCCTACCATCATGATAGTCATATATCAATGCACTAGAAGGAACAGAATAGAAAAAGATTAGATCATTACTGCAAAGGGACAAACTAGCCTTTTTTTAAAAAATTGAAGTATAGTTAATTTACTACGTTGTGTTAGCTTCAGGTGTACAGCAAAGTGATTCAGTTATATATATGTATGTATGTGTGTGTATATATATGTATGTATGTATATATATATTCTTTTTCAGATTCTTTTCTGTTATAGGTTATTACAAGACATTGAATATAGTTCCCTGTGCTCTACAGTAGGTTCTTGTTATTTATCTATTTTATACCTAGCAGTGGGTATATGTTAATCCCAAATTCCTAATTTCTCTCTCCCTGCCCTTGCTATCCCTTCTGGTAACCATTCTGTTTCAGAAATAAGTTCATTTGTATCTTTTTTTAGATTCCACATATAAAGTGATATCGTATGATATTTGTCTTTCTCTGTATGACTTACTTCACTTAGTATGATAATCTCCAGGTCCTTCCATGTTGCTGCAAATGGCATTATTTCATTCTTTTTTATGGCTGAGTAATATGCCATCGTGTATATATACCACATCTTCTTTATCCATTCATCTGTCGATGGACACTTAGGTAGCTTCCATGTCTTGGCTATTGTAAATAATGCTGCTTTGAACATTGGGCTGCATGTATCTTTTCAAATTACAGTTTTCTCCAAATGTATGCCCAAGGAGTAGGATTGCTGGATCATATGGTAGCTCTATTTTTAGTTTTTTAAGGAACTTACATACTGTTCTCCATAGTAGCTATACCAATTTACATTCCCACCAACAGTGTAGGAGGGTTTCTTTTTCTCCCCACCCTCTCCAGAATTTATTATTTGTAGACTTTTTAATCATGGCCATTCTGAGTGGTGTGAGGTGATACCTCGTAGTTTTGATTTGCATTTCTCTAATAATTAGAGGTATTGAGCATCTTTTCAAGTGTATGTTGGCCATCTGTATGTCTGCTTTGGAGAAATCTCTACTTAGGTCTTCTGCCCATTTTTTTGATTGGGTTGTTTTATTTTGTTTCTTACATTAAGCTGTTTGAGCTGTTTGTATATTTTGGAAATTAATCCCTTGCTGGTAGCATTGTTTGCAAATATTTTCTCCCAGTCCATAGGTTGTCTTTTCATTTTGTGTATTGTTTTCTTTGCTCTGCAAAAGCTTTTAAGTTTAATTAGGTCCCATTTGTTTATTTTTGTTTTTACTTCCATTACTCTAGGAGACAGATCCAAAAAAATATTACTGTGATTAATGTCAAAGAGTGTTCTGCCTATGTTTTCCTTTAGGAGTTTTATAGTGTCTGGCCTTACATTCAGATCTTTAATCCATTTTGAGTTTATTTTTGTGT
>NC_041229.1:37259530-37301219 GCF_002837175.3 Physeter macrocephalus
GTAGATAGTTGGGACATGACACAGGTAATGTCATGTCCATTTTCATTAGAGATTCTTTTTAAGGAACACGTGGTTGCACGTGACTTCTTAGCGGTTGTTTCAAAAATGTCCATATTCTAAGTTATGGGTTCCCTTCCTTTTCAAGCATAGTCCAAGTGATACATTTTTACTTTCCATTTGAAAGGCAGTGTAGTATTTGAAAAAATCAACTGTAAAGCAGAAAATTTACAAATAATGATCAACTCATATATCAGATCTACTTTCTCTAACTTGAATTAACCCAGGGATGTTTGGGGCTGTCTTCTGTGAGACTTTGCTAGACTTTGCTCCCTATTTCTCCACTTGGTTTTACATTCCAGTCCTATAAACTCACACTATGCTGTTAAAAGAGCAGACTTATTCATGGATTTGCCTACCATCATGATAGTCATATATCAATGCACTAGAGGGAACAGAATAGAAAAAGATTAGATCATTACTGCAAAGGGACAAACTAGCCTTTTTTTAAAAAATTGAAGTATAGTTAATTTACTACGTTGTGTTAGCTTCAGGTGTACAGCAAAGTGATTCAGTTATATATATGTATGTATGTGTGTGTATATATATGTATGTATGTATATATATATTCTTTTTCAGATTCTTTTCTGTTATAGGTTATTACAAGACATTGAATATAGTTCCCTGTGCTCTACAGTAGGTTCTTGTTATTTATCTATTTTATACCTAGCAGTGGGTATATGTTAATCCCAAATTCCTAATTTCTCTCTCCCTGCCCTTGCTATCCCTTCTGGTAACCATTCTGTTTCAGAAATAAGTTCATTTGTATCTTTTTTTAGATTCCACATATAAAGTGATATCGTATGATATTTGTCTTTCTCTGTATGACTTACTTCACTTAGTATGATAATCTCCAGGTCCTTCCATGTTGCTGCAAATGGCATTATTTCATTCTTTTTTATGGCTGAGTAATATGCCATCGTGTATATATACCACATCTTCTTTATCCATTCATCTGTCGATGGACACTTAGGTAGCTTCCATGTCTTGGCTATTGTAAATAATGCTGCTTTGAACATTGGGCTGCATGTATCTTTTCAAATTACAGTTTTCTCCAAATGTATGCCCAAGGAGTAGGATTGCTGGATCATATGGTAGCTCTATTTTTAGTTTTTTAAGGAACTTACATACTGTTCTCCATAGTAGCTATACCAATTTACATTCCCACCAACAGTGTAGGAGGGTTTCTTTTTCTCCCCACCCTCTCCAGAATTTATTATTTGTAGACTTTTTAATCATGGCCATTCTGAGTGGTGTGAGGTGATACCTCGTAGTTTTGATTTGCATTTCTCTAATAATTAGAGGTATTGAGCATCTTTTCAAGTGTATGTTGGCCATCTGTATGTCTGCTTTGGAGAAATCTCTACTTAGGTCTTCTGCCCATTTTTTTGATTGGGTTGTTTTATTTTGTTTCTTACATTAAGCTGTTTGAGCTGTTTGTATATTTTGGAAATTAATCCCTTGCTGGTAGCATTGTTTGCAAATATTTTCTCCCAGTCCATAGGTTGTCTTTTCATTTTGTGTATTGTTTTCTTTGCTCTGCAAAAGCTTTTAAGTTTAATTAGGTCCCATTTGTTTATTTTTGTTTTTACTTCCATTACTCTAGGAGACAGATCCAAAAAAATATTACTGTGATTAATGTCAAAGAGTGTTCTGCCTATGTTTTCCTTTAGGAGTTTTATAGTGTCTGGCCTTACATTCAGATCTTTAATCCATTTTGAGTTTATTTTTGTGTATGGTGTTAGGGAGTGTTCTAATTTGGGGTCTTTTGTTTTTCCATACAAATTTAAAAATTTTTTTGTTCTAGTTCTGTGAAAAATCCCATTGGTAATTTGATACAGATTGCATTGAATCTGTAGATTACCTTGGGTGGTATGGTTACTTTAACGATATTGATTCTTTCAATCCAAGAACATGGTATATCTTTCCATCTGTTTGTGTTGTCTTCAACTTCTTTCATCACCATCTCATAGCTTTTGAAGTACAGGTCTTTTGCCACCTTAGGTAGGTTTATTCCTAGGTATTTTATTCTTTTTGATGTGATGATAATAAATGGGTTTGTTTCCTTAATTTCTCTTTCTGATATTTCATTGTTAGTTAATAGAAATGAAACTTATTTCTGTACCTTAATTAATTAATGTCTTTTTGATGTGATAATAAATGGGTTTGTTTCCTTAATTTCTCTTTCTGATATTTCATTGTTAGTTAATAGAAATGAAACTTATTTCTGTACCTTAATTAATTAATGCAGCAACTTTACTGAATTCACTGATGAGCTTTATTAGTTTTCTGGTAGTGTCTTTAGGATTTTCTATGTATAGCATCATGTCATCTACAAACAGTGACAGCTTTATTTCTTTTTTTCCAATTTGGATTCCTTTTATTTCTTTTTCTTCTCTGATTGCCACAGCTAGGACTTCCAGAACTATGTTGAATAAAAGCGGTGAGAGTGGACATCCTTGTCTCATTCCTGATCTTAGAGGAAATACTTTCACCTTTTCACCATTGAGTATGATGTTAGCTGTGGGTTTGTTATATATAGCTATTATGATGTGGTGAGAGTGGACATCCTTGTCTCATTCTTAGAGGAAATACTTTCACCTTTTCACCATTGAGTATGATGTTAGCTGTGGGTTTGTCATATATGGCCTTTATTATGTTGAGGTATGTTCCCTCTATGCCCACTTTCTGAAGAGTTTTTATCATAAATGGCTGTTGAATTTTATCTAAAGCTTTTTTTGTACCTATTGAGATGATCATATGGCTTTTATTCTTCAGTTTGTTAATGTGGTGTATCACATTGATTGATTTGTGGATATTGAAAAATCCTTGCGTTCCTGGGATAAATCCCACTTGATCATGGTGTATGATCCTTTTAATGTATTATTGGAGTTGGTTTGCTGTATTTTGTTGAGAAATTTTGCATCTGTGTTCATCAGTGATATTGGCCTATAATTTTCTTTTTTATGATATGTTTGTCTGGTTTTGGTGTCAGGGTCATGGTGGCCTTATAGAATGAATTTGGAAGGTTCTTTCCTCTGCAATTTTTTGGAATAGTTTCAGAAGGATAGGTGTTAGGACAGGCTAGTCTTCAAGTGTTGCTGGGAACGACTAACCCAGCTAAATGAGTCTTTGGCAACAGATATAAAAGAAAATTTCTACATTGGAGAGGTATCATGGAGTACAACAGTGGAAGGAGCCCAGCCTTTAGAGTCAAACAGACCTAGGTTTACATAATTAGAAGCTTGGGCAAAATGAATTAACTATTTATGGTTTCAGTTTTCTCATCTACAGAATGGGATAATAATATCCACCCTATAGGACTGTTACTAGGATTAAATGAGGAAAAGTGTCTATAGCATTTAGTCCAGTGCCCAGTGCACAGTGGACATCCAATAGATGAAAATTCATTTCCTTCCCTCCCCAGAATTCTCTTCTTTTTATGAAGTCTGCCTATTCCTGCTACCCAAAGTGTTATTTTTAAGGCCCATTATAGTACTAAAATTTTATGATTCTGTGATAAAGCCAACTTTTTACATTGAATCAATTCCATTATATGCTGCCTTCCTCAATAGTAAATATGATCAGCTAGAAGGAACTAACTTAGCTGAATTCCATCCAAGGATGACAGCAGTGGTTCTGTGCTACAAAGTAGAATGGTGCATGGCAATAACATACAGGCGGTAATTTGTTATATGTATTCACTGAGTGGTGACACAACTTTAGTACTCAAGTATTCCTAAAGAGTCCTAAGAATAGTGCTTTTCCTAATATATAAATGTTTCACATGCTGCAAAATGATGTTCTGGTGGCACACATATCTGTGGCAGGAGAGAGCCAGCCATCTCAGAGTCTAGTCTCTGGTGTTGCATGGGCTCCTGGGCAAATGTAATATACATCCAGGAGGTGAAGATCATAGTAGGAGGTGATTAGCCTTTACATTGACAGATGCTCTCATACCTGTCAAAGTGACTGTGGTTAGCAGCAGTATTTTCTGAATAAAAAGGTGATAATGTGCACACACACACATATGCCCCTTTATGTGCTTGTACAAATATTACACATGTACACACACAAGAAGCAGAAGGCACATGTAAATTATATGTGGTTCCAAAAAGGATCCAAAGAGGCCTTAAGTAAAGTAATACCAATAAAAGGGAAAACAAGACTGTAAAATGAAAGGGAAAAATAATGTACTAAAAGTAGAGTTTTAAGTCACATGAACTAACATTTCACTTATCTGAAAGTTATTTTCCTGAAACCTCAGCAATATAGAATATAGCCAAGGACCAGGCAGTAAACAACACAGTGCTTGTGAGGAACTAGTATAAATATCACATGGTTCTCAGAAAAACCAATTCTGTTTTCCATGCCTTTAATTACCTAACAACTTTTTTTTCAAGTTTTCCTGCCTTCAGAAATTAGATGACTTCACCTACAGAAAAAAATATTCTCTATATAATGATCTCAGCAGAAAGTAACAAGCCTGATAAGGTGGAGGGGGTCAGAAAGATTATAAAAAACAAAATAAAACAGAAAAGCCCAGCAGCCAGAGTCCATGGCACATAGCATTACGTGTGAAATGTGTTTTGAGGGCTTTACCACTTTATAGCACAGTGCAACAATTATTATTAATAATGGTGGTTCTGAGTTATTTAGACGTAGATTGGATTATGATCAAGATATTCTTTAAGAAAGTAGACAGTGTATAAGACCATTTCACAAAGATATCCATCCTAATTTGTGAAAGTAAGAAAATTTGGCACTTCAAGGGTAAATATCAAATGTCTGAAATTTTGCTTATATGAAAAAAAATCTCATCAGGATTTGTGAGGATTTATAATGCATGTGTGGATAGTAGAGGTAGAGTGTGGTTCAGGCAATGTGGAGCACATTAGAATCTTGAAATCTTGATTGTCTCATCAGTCAGCTTGGCCTCTGTGCCTTCGCCGGGTTAGCCTGGCAATTGACCATCCATGGGGATGAACTGTGCTTATTCTCAGTCTCAAAGAAGAAGCAGAATGGAAGCACCACAGTTATTTTGGCAGTAGCACTAACATTAATAGTAGCAGCAGCATCAATTACTATTTAATGAGCCACATTCTCCCAACTGTCTCTTTCAAGCCACCAGGGTACCATTTTGTGCAGCAGAGTGGTAAATCAAATGGCATCCTACTGGGTTGAAAGAGTAACTGCATCTCCCTTAAGAGTTCAACATACTACCTGAATGTGAGAAAAGCTTTGGGGAGAATAAAGGCCATTAAGTGCCCCCAGGGTGTAAGACATTGCCAAAAGTACCAACATTTCCCCATTATTCTATAGGGCCAAATGGATATCAGCCATCAAGAGGAGGTGGTCCAATGGTACTTGGTGTTCATTCTCTCCTAAAGGCTAATGAAGGAATAAAAATACACTACTTCTAAGTTTCAGAAAAGTGAGGGAGGTTAGAGGACCTTTTCCCCTGATTCCAGTTATTAATTTAGTTTGTATTTATAACCAATCTCCTTCCAAACATTTTAAGTCGTTTTACGTAATAAAAAGGACATTAAGGGGCTTCCCTGGTGGCGCAGTGGTTAAGAATTCGCCTGCCAATTCAGGGGACACGGGTTCGATCCCTGGTCTGGGAAGATCCCACATGCCGCCGAGCAACTAAGCCTGTGTGCCACAGCTACTGAGCCTGCGCTCTAGAGCCCGCAAGCCACAACTACTGAAGCCCGTGTGCCTAGAGCCCGTGCTCCGCAACAAGAGAAGTCACCGCGATGAGAAGCCTGCGCACCTCAACGAAGAGTAGCCCCCGCTCACCACAACTAGAGAAAGCCCACACACAACAATGAAGACCCAATGCAGTCAAAAATAAATAAATAAAGTTATTTAAAATAAAAAAGGACATTAAGTAATAAAAAACATTCAAAGTGATCAAAGAAAGGAAATTCTGTCCCTTTGAATATATGATGTGTGTACCCAGTTCACTGAGAAAGTTAGATATATCAAATTAATACATGATGCCAAATAAAAAACAAATCTAGCTACATTACCCTTTCCTACCTACACTTCATATTCCACAAATTCTCTCAAAAGGGATCCAGGTTAGCTAGGTTTATGAATTTCTATTAATTTAAATAAATCTCCAGGGTAAGATGTGTAATGACTATAAGCATAATCTGCTCTAAGTAAAGTTTGATGCTTTTAGGTGTCAAAAGGAATCAAGAAGCTTACATTTTGGGGTATATTAAAACTCTGGACTTGATATTTCAAATCTGTCAGGAACTAAAAAATTCATCCTTCATTCACACATGAGTTATATGGAATTCCACAAACAGTTATGAAGTGCCTACTAAGATTCTAGGCTGTGGAACTGTAAGGGTCTGTTCCTTGACATTAAGAGTCAGTATATTCCAGTTAATTTTATAATCTGTCTAATCATTTAAAAGTTCAGTTATTCGTAGACATGTAGAGAACAGAGGTGTAGACACGGGGGTGGGGGGGATGAACTTGGAGATTGGGATTGACATATGTGCACTGCCGTGGTGTAAAACATAGCTAGTGGGAACCTGCTGTATGGTGCAGGGAGCTCAGCTTGGTGCTCTGTGGTGACCTAGATGGGTGGGATGGGGTGGGGGTGGGAGGGAGGGGATATATGTACACATGTAGCTGATTCATGTGTACATGAATCACAGGCTGCTCGACTCACACGTAAATCAAAGCTAGGTGAGATTAGACTCTGCATAGAGTTAAAAGGATTAACCGAAAAAAAAAAAAAAGTGCAGTCTGAACGCAACAGTCTCATTCCCAGTCATGGCTTTTGAAAGCCAAGTTTCAGGTAGAACTTAATGCTTTGATATCAATCCAAGTCTTTTTCTATCCTTCTACCATTTCATGACTCAAGTACTAAAACTGAACGTAGGTCTCAAAGATGGTTAGGAGACGAAGCAGGCTTTACCCATATCACGCTGCCTTTCCCCATAACTCTGTCCCTACCTAAGTGCACTGCCACAGCCGCATACTGGAAAAATACAAAGTTACTTATCAAAAAACATATATCAAGAATTCAACACATGCTTGCTCGGCTTATTAGTAGGAAAGTTACACTTTCTTCAACGTTTTAAAAAGTTTTTATTGAAATATAGTTGACTTATGATGGTGTGTTAGTTTCAGGTTTACAGCAAAGTGAATCAATTATACATGTATATATGTATCCATTCGTTTTCAGATTCTTTTCCCATATACAGAATACTGAGTAGAGGTCCCTGTGCTATACAGTAGGTCCTTATTAGTGATCTGTTTTATATATAGTAGTGTGTATATGTTAATCCCAGTCCCCTAATTTATCACTTTCTCCCACTTTTCCCCTTTGGTAACCATAAGTTTGAGATCTGTGAGTTGGTTTCTGTTTTGTATTAAGGTCATTTGTATCATTTTTTATTAGATTCCACATATAAGTGATATCATATGATATTTGTCTTTGTCTGACTTACTTCACTTAGTATGATAGAAAAGTTACATTTTAAACTTAACAAATGTGATTCTGTGTTTAGGTATTATCGTTCCAGAGTGACCTGCATTTACACGTATAGTATTGTATACAAACCTTTTGAGTTTTACCAAACTTTCTGGAAATCATGAATTAATTTAAATTTATAATGCCCAAGTGTTTGTATGTCACATATTTACTGGCCTCACAGCTTAATTTAAATTCACATTGGAGGCTAGTGAGCAGTCAGACTTGATATTACATGAATAATCATGGTATTACCAGTTACTGCTTAGCAGTTTATCATTGTACAGGCCAGATGGAAAATGTGCTTGTCTCTTTTATACCTTGTTCTAGATGGTAGCCAATTAACATAATCTGCAGAACAGTAGATATCCAGCCTCAAGTAACAGGATCCAGATCGTGTTAAAAGATACTGAACATTTGCTCTGAACTCTGAATTCTGTTTCTGCCATCAACTATTTCCATATATTACACAAGAATAGAATATTTCCTGTGGTTTTCAGGTGCTTTCCAAGATTTGTCATTCAGATTTATAGCACCCGATGTAAATATTTCAGTGACATAGTAAAAAATGTATCAGGATACCATTTCACTTTGTCTCAGAGTTCATGTGGGGCCCTTTTGGGATTCAGTGTCTCAGTTCCACAAATTTGCAAAGTGTATTTAACGATCCAACTGATAAGCCCTTCCTTTCATGCACTCTCTGTGAATTAGTATGAAAATGAAGGACTAACGTTTTTCCTTAGCTCTCTAGCTATTTTATCTCCTAACTTGAAATTAAACAACAAGATGTGTCAGAAGAAGAGTATTATGATGGTAAGAACATTGAAAGATAACATCGGTGCTTGATTCTTCCCTTACTAAGGTGACTGAGTATTTAATGACTCTACTTTGTAGTTCAGTTACTGTAAAGTAATCCACTTACACTAGATTGTCTGTTAGTACTGTTCCAGCTCCCTATGTTTTGATTCTAAAATAAATATTATATTTAAAATTTCTACACTCTTTTAGAAATGCTTTAAACTAAAAAAAAGACAAAAATCAAGATACATGTTTCTATAATGCATTTACGTGAAATTAAATTTTCTTAGTGTATTTTGCTATAGGTTGCCAGTCCTAAAAGCACTGGTAAGGCCCTGGCCACCAGACGTTGAACTTCGTTTTGCTTTAAAAAATGTATCCCATCCAAGGACAGAAGTAGACGTATGCATTCACATAATCCCTCTGCGTCTTCCGGAGGGTTTTCATCAGATGAATTTCCCCCAAAGGGCCTTTTAGCTACCAACAGCTTCTCTTTAGGACATATATATTTCTGACTGTGGTCATTTGTTAAAGAGAATTTTAGCAGATGTTATTAATCAAATAAATTTAAGAGAGCTATTGCTTTTCACTTTCTCCCATGGTATAACTCTCATATAATAACAGGTTGTCTGGGCTCCCCTTTTTGAAACTATCTGATGACAATAATCTTTATTCTTGTAAGCTCAGTTTACATCTTTTCTTTTTCTGATCTGTTAAGTGCTAGCTGCTGATTTCTTTGTACAGTATCTCCATCAATTCATTTTCATCCCTGGAGCAGTCCATCAGACTGCCCTCTCTTGTGAATACATTGTTACTTTTTTTTTTGGCTCTAAAATACACAACGATCCATACACAAAATTTGGGGGCCACATTGAGATCGCTGGCTGATATGCTGACAGTAGAAAGATTCATTTAAATTGCTTAGTTGCACATTGGAATGGTTGAATAGGTTCCTGTCTCAGAGATTGATCAGCAAGCTTATATGAAACACAAGTTATTTAACATCCTCACCACATACCTATTTTTCTCTAGACCAGCTCGTACGTATACTCATGTTGACACACTAGGGAATTAGCATAGTCATTTATTCAACAAGCATTAATTAATAGCTGACTTTGTAACAAATCTGTAATAAGAAGGATAAAAATGAATGATATTAGCTACAGTTTACTGAATGCCCACTATATGCCAGGTTCTAGGCCCTTTTTATAAATATGAAGAATAACAGTTTAAGAAATTAAATTTCTTTTTCCCCTAGTGGGATTTACATTCTAAGTGAGGAGACAAGCATAAAAGCAAATATTTGTGATATTTGCTACAAGAGAAATATGAGCAGAGGTGGTTTTTGTGGTTTGAATCCTTGCTCAGTACAGGCTTATTAGCTGTGTGACTTTGGACAAGTCCTTAACCTCTCTCTGTGGTTTAATACATTCATTTGTAAAATGAAGAAAAAATCAGGTTCAAGAGATATGGTTGCACAGACTGTGCACTGCACAACTCCATGAAGCCTTACGTGGCACCATTCAATAGTTAATGATGGGCACCTCATAGGCTAGTGATGAGGATTAGCAGAGAAAATATTTTTTAAAGTGCTTAGATAATGCCTGGCACATTACAGTTTCTGAGTAACTGTTTATTATCACTCTAAAATGCTGAATTAGAAGAACTGAAGAGATTGATTCTTCATCAGGAAAAAGTATTCATGAAGATTTTTCGAGAATTATAGAACATTGATTCAAACCCATGCCATTCTTTCATTACTTCCACTACTGTGGAGGCTCATATTCCTGGGAAACTAAGGCTGCATGGCTAGCAGAGTTTTAGTCCTGCATATTGGAGCTCAAAAACTGTTTTCAAGCCCAGCTAAATGGTGTCACAGGTACTTTGGCACCATCAGATTGGTGTTGGCTCTAAAAGCCCAGAATAACTCGTGCAATCCTAAGGAAGCATGCAGAGTCACTACTAGATTCACTGTTATATTTCCAAATCTCTCCTTTGGAAAATGGCTTATCAATTCAGTGTTGAGGGCCAAAGAGAAGAAACTGTTATTCATCTGGAAAAGTGAAAACATTAAAAGAAATAGGAATAACAACAGGAGGAAAAATGGGCTAAAGATGGTGATGTTTTATATGGAATGTGTGGAGTTAGATGTATTAGCAGGTGTAACAGCCAGGAGGAAGTGTTTATTGGTCAGTTGGAACGATGTGGGTCCAGGCCTCTGGAGAGGACTCAAGTCCAGGGACAGTGATTTAAAAGCTACATGCATGTCTTTGAAGATGAAATTTGTAGCGGTGGAAGAGCTTACTAACTGAAAGTGGTACCTGTTAGGAGATGCCTACGTTTTGAGGATATGGGTGGAGAAATGGTTTTCCTTTTGACTAGTAGGCAAGGGAGAAAGGAGTCTTGAGAACAAAAGTGATATTCTATAGTATCAAACGCTGCAGAGGTATGTAAGAGCATGAGGATGGAAAGAAAAGTTTGATAATTAGAAGGATATATGTGGACATCTAGAGAGCAAAGTGCTTTCAGTGAAATTTAGAGAATGGAAGACAATTATAGATGGGGCAGGAGAGGAAGTGGACATAGCATTTGTGAAGAGCTCTTTGAAAAATTTTAATGGTGTGAAGAAGGAATAGTCCTCAGGAAAGGAGTTAGAGATCAGAATAGCATTTTTGTTTGTTTGTTTGTTTTGCGGTACGCGGGCCTCTCACTGTTGTGGCCTCTCCCGTTGCGGGGCACAGACTCCGGACGCGCAGGCCCAGCGGCCATGGCTCACGGGCCCAGCCGCTCCGCGGCACGTGGGATCTTCCCGGACCGGGGCACGAGCCCGCATCCCTTGCATCGGCAGGCGGACTCTCAACCACTGCGCCACCAGGGAAGCCCCAGAATAGCATTATTTTTAGGTGAGCATAACGAATACATTTAGAGGCAGAGGTAAATAAGTAAGTGGAGAAGAGCTTGAAATGTAAAAGAAAGCAGGGGTAAATCACTAGTGCATAGTAGCTCATTTGACAATGATGGGCGACTCGTGAAAGCAGCTGGTCTTTGGAATGTAGAGGAAGGATGTTGGTTGGTGTAGTAGGTTCATGAGTCATGGTGTATCTCTTCTAGCTTCTTAAGTGCTGGCTTCAGTCACATTTCTCACCTTCTTAATGACTTCTCCAGCTAGAGACTCAAACTTAGTAGTTAGTTCTTTGAGGGCAATGGCATTCTTTCATTTGTGTCAATTTTCACTTTTGGAGAAGACAGTTATAGCACATATTATTTTTATTGATGTAAGGGCATCTTGATATTCCCTTTCTATTAACCCTGTAAGTGCCCTGGTAGACAGCATAGATAGTAATACTAAACTCACACATCTACAAAAAATGTGCTGGAAAATGAGCACCCCTACTTAATTTCTGGTTAAAAAATGGATGTGACATTAAAATAGATAAGGAGGCTGTGATTGTAATTTTGGTGTTGGATGTTAAGGCCACAGAGAGTACAAAGTTTAATAATTCTGCAGTGAACGCAGAAGAAACCCTACACCTTGAAGGTTGCCATCCCTTTAGTTTATGGCTTATTTAGGTTTCAGTTTTATAAGTGATCAAAAGTTAAAGTTTGTGGATTACACAATCTTTTGTTTGCCCTTGTTGATGGATTGGTTCCTGCTTTCCTGAGTTTTTAGTGGAAACAATTATATCATATAAGAAACTATCTCACTTGCTTCTATTCCCTGGCATCATGTATGGAAAAATACAGCAGTTGGTTGAATTGTCTGCTAGAAACTGGCCTTTAAAGGAGAGTATAAGAGGAAGAAATTTTGCAAGTGTATACTTTAAGTTTGAAATGAAAAGGGGAGGGGGGACATAGGGAGGTGACTGAGTTCACATTGCAGTTTTTGAAGGTAATTTACTAATTCATGAAGGAAGTTACAGTTACCTCTGAAATGTAGTATAAAATTTAAAAATTCATTTAGATTTGAATTATAAAAATTCAACATGATCACTGATTGTAGGAAGATGATATCTGACCTTAGTTATATTGTCCAAGCATAATTTTCTGCCTTATTTAAACCAAGAAATCTCACTTTTCCCTGTGCAATTGAATATTTCCTGCAAAAAGTATATCTTCTAAACTAACCTTAAAAAGGAAAGAGCACTTTAAACAGAACAAGCTTTAAAAAAAATTTTTTTTAATCAGGAAAATTGCTACAAATTTCTATTCTACTCCAGTATTGAAGACCTGACCTGGCCTAGCCTGGTGTATGAGGGTGGACATCAATATGTCTTGTCTTACTCAGTAGATGTGTCCTTGAAAAATTGTACTGAAAACCAATTTTCAGATTAAAAAATAATTTAAATCCACTCAAATGGCTTGAAGTAAAAGAATTCTGTTGTGAATCTTGTGAGTGGAGAATGCCTTCATAATTGTGCCATGGAGAATGCCTTCATAATTCAGTATATAGAAGTCACTCCCCACCCCAAATACCGACACACAGGCGTTTCTTTCTTTTAAATTCTGATTTGTTTGGTTGTAATGGTAGTTTGTTCAGTAGATCAGAGGGTCTTAAACTGGGGATCCATCCTACTTTCACTGCAAAACATAATGATCCCCTCCCCCACCAAAATCAAAGGCAGATGTTATATTTTTGATGAACAGTATTGCTAATTCAGCTGATAAACATGGGTAGAAGCCATTGCTCCTTTTTCCACAACCAGTGCCTCGTTCCGCCCTGTGAGCCCAGACCCTAGGGAACCCTGTGTGGATATCTATGGGCGCTGCCCTAGGGAGCCCTCTGCAGCTACTGCGTGAGAGCCCCAGCCCTGCTTGCTTCTCCTCCCCAGTCAGCCATCTGGACCCCCTGGGAATAGGCACCCCTGGCAGCAACACTAGCAGCCTCTTGAGCAAATGCTCAGTGTCCCATCCCCCATGCCCCTAGCTGTGTCTGTCCTCTGTTGCCTGACACTCCCCTGGAAGTGCCCTCACATGGCTACCTGTGGGAACTGTGGATCCCACCATATTCGACTAGATTGTTAAATATTTTGAATATTACTCCCGATGACAACCATGTTGAACTTTCAGTTTTGTGATATATTTGAAAACAAAACTCGTAAGCGTGCATGATTTGAAAATCTGCAAATAGTAAGTGCACTAATTTTCCTTTTAAAAGCACTGTCTCTTAAATAATGTACTCACATGCTACATTTGGAACTACCATTGCAAACTTTCGCTCCTTCATCTGAGAGGTAAACTGATGTACTTAGTTCCTATAGTGTATCCTGTTAGATATTCGGGATATGGAAGTGAAGATAAGGTACCTCCCCTGGGAGCTCACAGTTGAGAGTAGGAAATGTATGTGCTGTATGAAAAGGGTATATCCCACAGAATGATATTATGTAGATAAATTAAACCGAGTTACAAATTAAATTAACTAAGGCAGAAAAGACTTCTAGCCACCACTCATCATTATGACCCCATATAAATTTCCAGTTCATGTTGTGAATAGAGCAGGTACCCTGGGCATTGTGTGGTGGTCTTTAAGTAACGAAATAGCTTGGTGTGAGGCAGTGAGGCCTTCATTGTAAGGAGGGTTCAAGCCCCGATCCACTTACCTATCTCTCAGGCATATTGCTGATGTACTAAGATCCCTTTCAATTGCGAATTTCCATGATTCCATGAAATAATCTCTGACCTCCTAGGAAGGAAATAAAAAAATAGAGGATACAAAAATGGAGCAAACCATCCAGAATAGTAAAAATTGAAGAAAAAAGGAAAGGAGTCTTGGAATGTACAGGAGAAAGAAAGGGTTCAATAACAGTTTCAAGATCTGTAGCTTTTCACTTGGCAGAAAACAAATTACTATGAGGCGACATTGGGAAATTACTGCAATTCATTGCCTTCCTTTAAAGTTTTTTTTTAATTAAATAATTTTAGACGATTGCCCCTTTCTGTGAGAAATATAAGACCAAAGGGACATGCATACTAATTTTTCTGTTTTCTTTTTATTCCACCTACTGACTCCACAGTGTCTGCTTTCCAAAATTAGTTTGAAAGCCCACAACCTGTGTCTGAACTGGGCGAAATAGCACAACAGTTCACACCTGGAATGAAAGAATGATTTTTATGTAAGACTGTAAATGGCTGTGTAGAGCTCTATCTGTATACGAATCTATTTATAAATACATTTTATACATGACAGATTCATTTAGACTAGAACTGATCCCAGGGTAAAGCAGCACGAATAAAGTATTTTTTTTGATAACACTCTCACTCAAATAAGAGAAATGAGTTCTTGCAGTTACCATTTTCTCTATGACTTTTTTTGAGATGCAGAAAAACCCCATTATAAAGTGCTTAGATCCCCCAGGGACACAAACATGCTGTAGGTTACGATCCATCTTCATCTGCGTGGGGAGGTACAGCTACTCCTCCCTCAGCTCCACAGTAATTCCTGCTGCCAGTTCCAGATTGTTCAAACCTGTGGGTCAGAAAAGGCACAAAGACACAGATGAGCCATAGGTATGGTACATTCATAAAAGGAAAAAGTACTTTCATGAAAAACATGTCAGGGGACTGGAGGATGTCTGACTGACAGAGGACCAGGGAGAACTAGATTCAGTACCTTAGAGATCCTGGCTAAGCCCTGAGAAGTTGGTCATTTGTCCTCCCGTGTCTCCTCTCCTTGTGTGTCTTCCCTTAAACTTTGTATAGGGCTTTGTACTTTGCAAAGGACTTTGACATACAACATCTCATTTGTCTCCTATATACTGAGTGTAGGAATGAACAAAAGGTCATCATTAAGGACAGATTGTGAGTTTATGCACTGAACACTGCAAATGCCACCCCAGCAATGGGGAGACCTTCCTGATATTCCCACTCTCCCTGTAATGAAAATATCATCGATAGCCAACTTGGCAATAGATCTGCTCACTCTCTGCCCTCTCCTGGGTGACCTTAGATAAGCCCAGGGTTTTAAAACCTTTCTCCTGTACCCGAGCCCACATATTCAACTGTGTAATAGTCATGTCTACTTGGATGACACATGGTCATGTCAATTTCAATGTCCTAAACTGAAGTTTCCCCTCCAAATCTGTTCTTTCTTCTGTATTCTTTATGTTAGTAAATGATGGTCTTTCATCCCAGCCAGAAATATGAGAGTTCTCATAGATTATACCATCTCACTCACTTTTCAGTTTCTATAAATGACCCAGTTCCTCTATTGTCTGCTGCTTTACTATCTTTCCCCATCCTCTCTTCTTCATTATCCCCACTGCCACAATGTTAGCTGCTCCAGATCTCACATTTTCTCACTTGTACTGCAACAAAAATATCCCAAACAGTTACCCTGCTTTCAGGCTAATCCCTTCCAATACGAAGCTGCCAGAGTGGGCTTCCTGAAATGTTCTTATGTTTATCTTGAATTCAACCTCATTAGCAAAGCTCACAAAGACCTTTGTGATATGCTATTGCTGAACAAAACTGTTGGCCTCCCTAGAAAGGCAAAGTGTATTTGATACCACTGTGCTGTTCCCTCCTCCTGGAAAGCCCTTCCAGTCTCTATTTTAAAAACTCCTATTCATCCTTCACTGCTCAGGGAATCATGGGTCATCTTGTTAGGAAAGATCCACCACCTCCCCAACTTTCCAGCCTGAGTCTGCTCCTCTTTCACCCTCTTCTAATACTCAATCCATCATAATGTTTTATGTATCCTATCATTGCACTTAATGCATTAAACTCTAATGACTGTTTTGTGGGGCTGTTCACCTCACAACACTGTAAGCTCCTCAAGGCAGAGACCGGTTCTGATGGGCTTAGCACAGTGACCAGCAACAGGAGAAGCATTTGGTAAATGTTGAACAGAATCTGTTTTACTTTTTCCGGAGCACAAAGCATGCATGAAAGATTAATTTGCTCCACATGGGAAGTCGTTGCCCAGGCTTACCAAAAGGTCAGGTCTATATGAAGTGGTGTTACTTTTTTCCCCCTTTCCTTTAGCAAGACATTAAAAAGAAAAGCACAGTTTAAAAACTGGGACCTATGGAACCTATTTCTTTTGTGAAAAATGATTACAGAATCAGATTCCCACAGCACCTAGGCTATTCCCTAGGGCAGTGCTTCTCAAAGTGTGGTCCCCAGAAGAGCAGCAGCAGCATCACCTGGGAACTTGTTACACATGCAAACTATTGGACCCCACCCCAGACTGTCTGAGTTGGAGACTCAGATGGGGGATGGGGTTTAGCACTCTGTTTTAACAAGTCCTCCAGGTGACCCTAGTGGTCACCCTAGTTTGAGAACTACTTCTGGGGATTAAACAAAACACTTACAGAAGGATATTAGCATTTATAGAGCACCTATTATGTGCCAGACATGTTAACTTTGTCATTAACTTTTTCACAATGCCAGATTAGCACTTAAAGATTTAATTCCGTAGCCAAAACAATCTTGAGAAAGAAAAACGGAGCTGGAGGAGTCAGGCTTCCTGACTTCAGACTATACTACAAAGCTACAGTAATCAAGACAGTATGGTACTGGCACAAAAACAGAAATATAGATCAATGGAACAGGATAGAAAGCCCAGAGATAAACCCACACACATATGGTCACCTTATCTTTGATAAAGGAGGGAAGGATATACAGTGGAGAAAAGACAGCCTCTTCAATAAGTGGTGCTGGGAAAACTGGACAGCTACATGTAAAAGAATGAAATTAGAACACTCCCTAACACCATACACAAAAATAAACTCAAAATGGATTAAAGACCCGAATGTAAGGCCAGACACTATCAAACTCTTAAGAGGAAAACATAGGCAGAACACTCTATGACATAAATCACAGCAAGATCCTTTCTGACCCACCTCATAGAGAAATGGAAATAAAACCAAAAATAAACAAATGGGATCTAATGAATCTTAAAAACTTTTGCACAGCAAAGGAAACCATAAACAAGACGAAAAGACAACCCTCAGAATGGGAGAAAATATTTGCAAATGAAGCAACTGACAAAGGATTAATCTCCAAAATTTACAAGCAGCTCATGCAGCTCAATATCAAAAAAACAAACAACCCAATCCAAAATTGGGCAGAAGACCTAAATAGATATTTCTCCAAAGACGATATACAGATTGCCAACAAACACATGAAAGAATGCTCAACATCATTAATCATTAGAGAAATGCATATCAAAACTACAATGAGATATCATCTCACACCGGTCAGAATGGCCATCATCAAAAGCTCTATTTACAATAGCCAGGACATGGAAGCAACCTAAGTGTCCATCGACAGATGAATGGATAAAGAAAATGTGGCACATATATACAATGGAGTATTACTCAGCCATAAAAAGAAACGAGTTATTAAAAAGAAAATTGAGTTATTTGTAGTGAGGTGGATGGACCTAGAGTCTGTCACACAGAATGAAGTAAGTCAGAAAGAGAAGAACAAATAACCGTATGCTAACACATATATATGGAATCTAAAAAAAAAAAATGGTCATGAAGAACGTAGGGGCAAGACGGGACTAAAGACACAGACCTACTAGAGAATGGACTTGAGGATACAGGGATGGGGAAGGCTAAGCTGGGACAAAGTGAGAGACTGGCATGGACATATATACGCTACCAAACGTAAAATAGATAGCTAGTGGGAAGCAGCCGCATAGCACAGGGAGATCAGCTCCGTGCTTTGTGACCACCTAGAGGGGTGGGATAGGGAGGGTGGGAGGGAGGGAGATGCAAGAGGGAAGAGATATGGGGACATATGTATATGTATAACTGATTCACTTTGTTATAAAGCCGAAACTAACACACCATTGTAAAGCAATTATACTCCAATAAAGATGTTTAAAAAATAATAATAATAAAAATTTTAAATAAATAAAATAAATAAAATAAAATAAAAAATAATGTATTAACCTATAATGGAAAAGAATCTGAAAAGGAATATATATATGTGTGTGTGTGTATATATATATATCTGAATCACTTTGCTGTACACCTGAAACATTGTAAACCAACTATACTTCAAGAAGAAATAAAAATTTTAAAAATTACAAAAAAAAAAGATTTAATTCTGCTAAGATACCTTTAGTTCTATTTAAAATTATTTTAGATATAGCAGTCTTGAGTTTGCTGTAGTATCTGGCCAGGTGAAAATGGTGCATCTTCCACAATGCTGTCCCCCAGTGCTCTCCAGGAGTGATTCCTTGCTTCTTTATACTGATTTGTGGCACTGAAGTGACATGCAAAATATATTGCCTTGAATCATAGATATCTACACAGCTTGCTTATCTCTCAAACTGTGAGTTTTTACAAAGCATAGACCCTGTTTTATGTGCAGAAGCCTGCACTCTGCTTTAGATAGTACTTTCCACATATGAGCTAAACACTAGATAAATATCAGTTGGATGAATGAATGAATCTTACAACATTTATCACAGTACTATCCAGATTTAGGTTTGTACTACACAGAACAGGGATTAAAAGCTTTTCTGTTTTTTTTTTTTTGCCTGAGAAGCCGTATCATCTGTTTATATGGAAGAGAAGGGGAGAAATAATTATGGAAACAGAGAAATAACCATGTTTTTTTTTCTCTTCTTTTTGTTAGCTGTTTCTCAAGCCACTTCAGCCTGGTTGATGTTTTAAAGACACAGATATTTAAATGTGTGGATTAATTTAACTACATGAATCCCAGAAGCTATCTGAAATGGATAGTTTTTATAATCCACCTCAAATATAAAATCTTCTTTGGTTGGAACTATGGGCATCAATACAGGTTGTCATGACCTTAACACATCACCCTTGGCCTTGGAGGTGCTCTGTTCAAGGAGAGACAAGGACGTTTCTTTCCTTAAAAGTGGCCCTCTGTGACATTGCTGTTTTGGATTTTAGGACTAAGCTAAAAAAAAGCTGGGCACTGACAAGTGAAAGAAATTGTTCTTGCTGTCCTCTCCCTGTAGGCAAAGAGACCGTCATTTTGGGGTGAGGAATGGCCAGAGTATTACATGACAGTGCAGAGTTGTCAGTGATCCAGAGTGAATATGCACAGCCTTCAAGGGAGTAGAATGACTCAGGCTAAAGGAAGAAAATGAAACAACAGTCTCTTATACTATATTCACCACCCCCACCCTCCCCAGTTATTGCTTTCTCTAGAAATGGAGAATGGGCCAGAAGACTGGTTATTATTTCATTTTTTTTTCCTTGAGATTCTGGGCTTATTTCCATGGACATGAGATTTGAAAGCAGCTAAGTGAAAATTGTGATTTCCCTGCTCTCCTCCTTGCCTTGAATATTATGAATTCTTAACATATTCACCTTGCTAGACTTTTCCCAGTCATTGTAAAATTCTCTTTCTGAAGGAATGTACATTTCTGGAGGTTGTGAATAGGGTCTTCTATGGGCTAAAATGTTTAGCACTTGCCCAGAGTGAGGAGCTAATGATACTGCCAATTACAATCCTATTAGGTAGTTAAAGTAGACATAGAGATGAGTGAAAATGGAAGAGAAATATTTTTATTGATTTATAGCATAAGGAAACATTTTTGTCTAAGTGCTACTATTTATATGGCAGGAATGTTTAAATTAGAGAAAAGTCATAGGTCACACAACACAGTTGTTCTGTTCTCTTCCAGTGTCCCATGTGGAGAGTTGTACTTACAGCAGCACTGATAGTGAACTTCACTTTAAGGTTTGAATTCTACAACAGGAAAAAAAAATTCCTTGATTTATGGACAAAGAGGAAAATGTAAAAGTTAGGATGTGTTTAAGAACTAGTTCACCAATTATGTTCTTAGCCATTATTCTAAAGGGATCTGGGAATTAACATTATTCTCTGCAGTATTGTTTGTAATAGCTGAAAAGGGGAAGTAACCTTAATATCCACTCATAAGGAGTTGACTATATTATGATGCATTTATATGATGGAATATTATGTAACGATTAAAATTTAGGACACATATACATTATATTAACATGGAATTAACTCAACAAGATATTACGTGAAAAAGTAGGCTCCAAAATAACATTTGTAATATGAACCCATTTTTGTGAAATCATACATGTCTAATGTGTATGTACAATAAGATTAATGACAGCAGTTACCGAAAACAGTCATCGTAATGATCTCTAGGTGGTTGCATGCAGGTGATATTTGTTCTCTCTTTAGACCTTTCAGTATTGTTTGAATATTTACAAAAGAATATCTTTTTAAAATAAATTAAAAATGTAAGAAAAGAACAGGTTGTAAGAAAAGAACAGGTTCTATGAGCATATGAGCTGTATTGCTCTATGCAGCTTCTGTTTCAAATTATGTTTTAGTTTTTCCAGTGCAGTTCTACACTGCTACCCTTTCCATTTAGAAATATATTTAATTGATAGGTGGCCTAATTCAATATTTCTGGTTTTAAAAAAATTTCACAATAGATATAACTATGAGATTCATAAAGGATAAAGTAAAAATAGCAGAAACGAACTAAAAGTTTTTTTGGTTAATATCAGAGAAATACAAATATAAAAATAAGAAAACTGTAGGAGAGATAGAGAGATATGAGTAAAGATGGCCATAAAGAGAAATGAGAAATGCTTTGAAAGAGAACTAAGAATAAATAAACCAAGAAAATTTGTAAAAGAAAAGAGACAGGACGATAGAAGGATACTACCTTATAATGAGCATGAATTATATGTTATAATAATTTAAACTAAGGATTTGAACTCCACAGCAGTCCTAAGAATTTTGTAGTTTTCAATCCTCATTTTGTATATGAGAAATGAAGGCCTGGGAAAGGCAAGCATCTTGCCTTAAGTCACAAATTTGATGCTGTGACTGGAGATCTCTTCTTTTTACTAGCCCTCCTAAAAGTTATTTTTTTTAAACCTCAAAATAATTCTGGGGAGTATCACCCCATTTTACAGATGAGAAACCTGAGTCTCACAGTCACAAAGTAGCTTGTCCTAACCCACATAGCTATTACATAGAATAATCCAGACTCACACTTAGATTTCTTAACTGTAAGTCCAGTGTTTGCTTGTGTGTTTTTCTTTTTTTCTTCTAGCAGTACCGAGAATAACTTGCAATAGAAAGGAAAAATATAAATAAAATAAACAAAGGGATAGAGATGAAAGCTACCAAAAAGAAAAAAAGCTTTCCAAAATTAACAACCATTTGTTTAAACATATGAAAGTAAATTACTTTCATTTGCATGAAATTACTATTTTGGGCTAGTGTAATTTTTCCCAAGTCAAATATTGATGAAACCCAGTAAATTCTGTCCCTTTTAATCTAAGTTGAACTTTAAAAAAAAACTTTTCAGGGGGTAAATAAATTATTCTTCCAAAACCTTTACAATTTTATGGGAAAATAAGAAAGACCATGCAAGAGAGACAAGATTATTGCCTTGGTTTATAAACAGTTCAGAATTCAGATTGTTTTTCATTGTTGTCAAAAAACAGTACCATACTTTCAGTGCAACTTGATGCCAGTTCTGATTGTGACTTTCCTCTTGTTTCTATGGTAACAAACTTTACTGTGATCAGCACTATGTAAAAACTTTCTGCATTGAAAGAGGCAAGGAAAACCTGACTCTGTGTGCCTGATACACATAGTAGGGGCTGAATAAATGTTTACTGAATGAAAGAGTGAAAAAAAAAATATATAGTCTCAGCCATACAATTGCATGCTAATCAGATGTGGTGCTAAAATTTGCATATGCAAACATCTTCATGGGACAGAACAAACTTTAGCAAAACAGTAAGGTGTAGGGTTGTTTTTGCTTCACTTTAGACCCAGATTGTAGCACAAAGAGAGCTAAGTCTAAGGCTTAAATAGCTTAATTGTGCAGCAAGTTAGAAGTTAAAGGGTCAGAGTAATGTTAAGTAAATGAAGCTGTTTTGGAGAAAACCTGTAATGCTGCATTCCAGGTCTCCAAAGGCACAGTGCCATTTTTGTGTGTGTTAAAACAGTTTAAGGCCAAATACTGGTGTTTGCTGACTTCTAGAGCTTCCTTATGTTTCCAGTCTTTGCAAAGCAACATAGCCAAGCACACAATATCTAAATCTGGTGTACTGCTTCTGAGATTTTGCTTGGAAGATATTTAAATACATGTTGTTGTTTTTTTGCTTTGAGCTTATAATCTGGTCTGTTTTCTAAAAACTTTAGTTTCAGGCAGTTGACCATTTACGTTTTAAAAGATGTCTGAAAATTCCAATCCAGGTAAGGTGGGTGTCTTTTGTAAGATCACGGAAGCCTTTTAACATGGAAGAAAAAGGTAGGATCTAGGTGTGTGGACCAAGAGGTTTTTTTAACATATTATCAATCAACTCAACAAATATTTATTGAGTTCCTGCTATGTGCCAGGTACTGTAGTAGGAACACGGTAAACAAACAAACAAAAATCCTGCTTTCATGGAGCTTACATGAAAGGAAAAATATTAGTGGGGAAACCAAAAATAAACAAACAAAAGTAAAATAAATAAATGTTAGATGGTAGCAAGTGCTGTGGAATAAAATAAGGCAAAGAAAGGGGCCAATTTTAAATACAAAGGTCATAGAAGCCTCACTAAGATAGTGGCATTTGAGCAAGAACCTGAAGGAGGTGTAGGAGAGTGCCAAGCACATAGCAGATGGAAGAGCATCAGGCAGCCTGAACTAAAAGAGCAAAGGGTCTGAGACAGGAGCCTCCCTGGCGTATTCTAGGAATAACAAGGTGGTCAATACGGCTGGAGCAATAAGCAAGGGAGAGAGATATAGAGTTGATGTCAAAGAGGTATTAGAGTCTGGGAGAGGAGGTGGAAGGCAGATTGCGTAGGACCTTGTAGACCATGGTAAGAACTTTAGCCTTTGTTCTAGATGAGATGGGACTCCTTGGAGAGTTTTAAGCAGAGAAGTGACATAATCTGACCTAGGTTATAAATGGATCGTTTTGGGCTGTTGTGTTTAAAAAAAAAAAGGGAGAAAGGGCAGAAAATGGAGATTGTATAGGAGGCTGTCGTACTAATGCAAATAAGAAATGACGGTGTCTTGGAACAGACCAGCAGTAGCAGAAGTGGTACGATTTGTTGGATTCTGGATATCTGGTAGTGATGACTGCACTCTGAATGGCTTGAATGTGAGGTGGGAAGGAGGAATCAACAACGATGCCAAGTTTTCTCACCGGAGCAACTAGAAGGATGGGTTTGCTCTTGACTAAGAAGGAGGAGACTGTCTTCTTCACAGATCGAATTTTGGGGAAAAACATCAGGAGCTGATTTTGGACATGTTAAGTCTTAGACATCTAAGAGGAGATATCATCTGGATGTATGAGTTTGGAGTTCAGAAAAGTTGCCTGGTTTAGAGGTATAAACTTGACAGTTATCAATGACTAAATCATAGACATTATTTAAAGCCATGAGGCTCAATAAGAGGTCTGTGGGCTGAGCTCTGGGACTCCCAACATTTAGGGGTCAAGGAGATTGGGAGGAACCCCCAAAGGAGACCGGAAGGAGGGGCAAATGAAGGAAGAGGACAGATTGGGAGCCAAATGAACCCATTTCAAGGAAATATAAAGCAAAAAGCGCTTTTTGATGGGCTGCATATATTTACCAGGACATGCCAAAGTGAGGAGAAGGAAACAGAGGAGCTATGTAACCTTGGTCCCTTTAGCAACAACCATCTTAATACCTTCTCAGGAGTATGTCATCCAACAGCCATTTAGGCCGACCAGAAAGCTGAAGCAAATGCATGCAATGATGATTCCTGTGACCGGCTGCCACAGAAATTTCACCCTATCCACAGAATTGTAGATACTTACTTTGGACAAGTCCTGAAAGGAAACCTATTTTAATCCACCTGATACAAAATTTCCACCATGAATTCATCCCACGATTTTTCTTAATCATCTTCAATAACAGGTGATTTCACATTTCCGAAAACAGTTGGTGCTTCTTTGAATTCCTCTGACTAGCAGCTGCAATAAAAATGGCCAAGTCAGTGGACTTCCCTGCTGGTCTAGTGGTTAAGACTCCGTGCTTTCCACTGCAGGGGGCACAGGTTCAATCCCTGGTTGAGGAACTGAGATCCCGCATGCTACATGGTGCGGTCATGAATAAATAAATAAAAAAATAAGGGCCCAGTCACTAACATGGTACATGAATGAGGTGGATTATAATGCCGACATTGTATTAATTTATAACTTAGGACGTGTCTGAGTTTTCAGAGATTTAGCCCAATCCACATATGTATTCATTCAAGCAGTCCAGCATTTGCTTGATTCATATACTTATTTTCCTCCAAAGTCAGATTTTTTACTTTTCAAATGTTTGTTTCTGGGCAGCTACAAGGAAGAAAATATATTTACCTACTTTTTAAGATGCATGCTTGGGCTTCCCTGGTGGCGCAGTGGTTGAGAGTCCGCCTGCCGATGCAGGGGACACGGGTTCGTGCCCCAGTCCGGGAAGTTCCCACATGCCGCGGAGCAGCTGGGCCCGTGAGCCATGGCCGCTGAGCCTGTGCATCCGGAGCCTGCGCTCCGCAGCGGGAGAGGCCACAACAGTGAGAGGCCCGCATACCGAAAAAAAAAAAAAAATGCATGCTTAATTATGTTCTAGTTGAAGGGGAAATTTCAGACGATTAAATAAAGATAGCCGAATACCATCATAGCAGAACCTTCATAATAAACTAAAATCCTAGAGAGCAGAGGTAGCATCCTCCTGGTTCTAGAGGTATGTGCCTGTCAGGAAGAGAAAGCCATTTCCACGTTTCCAGGGTCATGCTGAAATCACATGTCATGTGGTTTCAACAGGGGCCATATGTTGATGCCTGTTCCTATAGGAGAGAAACTGCTGAGTTGTTCCAAACAGCGCATAAAAATAACAAACGGGCTGAATGAGCAGGCACAGTCAGGGCCTAAGAAGTGTAAAAAGCCCCCATTTTGGCTGTTGCACTAGCGGGGGTACCTCCCACCATACTTGAGGGACAGCCTTTCCGTAAATAGACTCAACTCACAATCCCAGCCTGGAGTGCAACCAGCTGAAACCAGCCCCTGGAGGAATTGAACCCCTGCAGGGAGGGCAGAACCAGTAGTGCTTTCCTGTATTTCCCTGCCTGCCAATGTTACCCCAATCCAGAGCTTCACTTCTACTGTGGGCAGCACAGGGCAGTTAATAATGCACCTAAAATGGGAAGCACAAATCAGCACCATGTGTGGTTGTTTAGTTAAGTTTTGCTTTCTGGTTGCCTTGGGGGAACTGTAGGGAAGGTTTTTTGTTGTTTTTGTTTTCCCCTGATGTCTTTTTTTTCTTTTTCCCCTGGTTAGAAACTGAGCAGTTCCACATTGGGTTGAAATGGATATGCAGCATTTGTGTTGGCTGAATTAAGCACCTATAATCATATATCTCCTCTCCTTTGTCTACGTGTGCCACCATCTTAATATGTAGGACAGGAATTTCATTTAATGGAGACCTAATTTTTCTATTGTCTTAGGGCTTATTGAAACCAGCTCATTCTCCATTAGAATGCTTTTCTGTACTTCAGCCATCAGCTCAGCACTGACTCCATTATTGTTTTTCACCCTTTTCTTTAAATACTATGTATTTTCCATCAGTCCAAGTAGCTGATAAATTTGCTAACACCTGCAAGGAAATCTTCTGCCTTTTTCTCCTAGGTTTTGCACATATACAAATTGTGCATTAGGAATGCTATACCCTTCCTCACAAAGCTGCGTGGCCATTCTTTCATTCTTTTAAAAATTACTTGTGGACCTACTATGTGAAAGAATATGTGATGTGCTCAGTGGAAGATTTACTTTTCCATAAGGTTATGGTTTTGTAAGCCTCCAATATTTCTGAATTTATATGCCTTGAATAGTCCATCACAGAGGGGCCCTACTATGACATACCTCCACGAGTATGATAATTATTAAAGTGTGTCCTTGGAACGTACCCAGCCACAGAAGAGGGAAAGCCTGTCACAGCACAGGATGCTGAGTACATCCTGATGCTCAGCACCTAGGTGTCAACATATCCATCAGCTTTTAGCTTCTATCCTGGAAGTCAAGTCTGCATTTGAAACTTGTAGACTGTTTTGAGATACAATTCATTAGAAAGATGTGTGGTCAGTTTCACTTTACCGGTGAAGCTCAGAATGACACCAGAATATTGGTTTTGAAAGACTGTCATCCTCTTAAAGTCCAGCTCAGGACTGACACAGGAGGGCCACCGTCTTCACTGATGAGTCATCTGCTCCTTTTTCTTTTGAGCAGGATTTCCACGATGCAGACTTCAGTGCAGTGCAGTTACATCAGGAGCCATATTCCACTTATTCCCTTAAAAGATTACACCAGTTGCAGGAGTAACTCATGGGGAAAATATCTCTGTTGCTTTTCCATCACATTTTCTGCTGCTCTCAACTCTCCCCTCTTCTTCCAAGCACTGAGGCCAGGAAAGGGCCCTCACTTTTCCATCCATTCGTATGGACTAAGATGCTTTGTACTGAGTGTGTTGGTCTGGTGATTTCCTGGCCTCTTCAGGAGCCTGTCCTCCTCTGTGGCGGTCTCTACCAAGATCCTACGGAAATTCAGCTGACACTATTTGTTTTGTGCCCTAAAGAGTAAATAATATGGTTTTTTTACACAGCAATTTGAATTCCTTAGGTTAGTGTTATAGCCTCAGTATGGTTAAGTCCTGGCCATCGGCTAACTTTTTGAAAGTCAGAGAGGGTCTTGCCGTTCAGAACTCCTCTCCTGACCGAAGGGTCTATGTTTATGGCTGAAGAAACAGACTTAACATATTAAAGGCATACTTAGTATATTAAATATGTCAATGATTTGTACTCCTTTCAATCTTTCCATTTCAGAAGCGTCTTGAGAACTGGTCTAGTATCACAACTCTTTATTACAGCATCGAGTACAGTTTCTAATGCTTCATTTGCAGACCCTCTTTTATTACCTTAAAAGATACAACTTGAAGCTACAATAAGGTAGAGTCAATGAGGAGAGATTCCAAAATGGATAAAATAAAGCTGAGGGAAATTAAAACGGCTCGCCCAGTGTGACTAAGAGGGTCAGGAATAGAACCTACTCCTAATAGAACACATTTTTGTATGGGAGGCACAAAAGAACGGGACATGTTAACAATCAGAAAGAACTCAACTTCAACCATAAAGCATATTTGTATACACTGTTGCATATTGTGTTCAAATGACTTATTTTTGCCTTGGTCTGTTCCAATGCACATTCCTGCCAGAGGTAGAAATTGGTTTGGAGATCATTTTTTTCTCCCTCAGCATGCAAGAGTCAGAGTTTCCAGATACTTAACTGAGTAGGGGGTCTTGGTCATAGAAGACATGAACTGGTGGGGTCCACACCTTGTGACCAATTCTGCAACACCTTGGTGTGTGAGGGGGCTTTACAAACCCAGCTGGTTTCCATGGGAATGAATAGTTGCTAAGGCAAATGTGGGCAAATGTAGGTAGCCAGCCCAGGCAGGAGAGCCTTGGGCACATGTAGCCGCAGCTCAGGTTATAGGCTCCAGGGAAGTGATCTGGCTCTTGTGTGAATTATATTCGTAACCAACATTATTTCACAGGGATTTCCATACATTATCTCGATTTTTCCTCACAAAAGCCCCAAGAAGGAGGTATGTTAGCACGCTGGGCCATAAACAGGCTCAGGGAGATTGCAGCAGGCTCAAGGTTACACAACTGTTACAGATCTTTTATGAGGCCATAAACAGGCTCAGGGAGATTGCAGCAGGCTCAAGGTTACACAACTAAGAAATGAGGATTGCAGAACATACAGTCAGGTCTCTTGACTCAAAGTTGGGTGGCTTTTTATTTTTATTTATTTTTATCTATTATTTTTTAATTGGAGTATAGTTGATTTACAATGTTGTGTTAGTTTCAGGTGTCCAGCAAAGTGAGTGATTCAATTATACATTTTTTTTTTCAGATTCTTTTCCCTTAGAGGTTATTACAAAATATTGAGTGTATTTCCCTGTGCTATACAGTAGGTCCTTGTTAGTTATCTATTTTATATGTAGTAGTGTGTTTATGTTAATCCCAAACTCCTAATTTATCCCCCCTCTTTTAGGTACCCTTTTAATGAGACCAACCACTTTGACTACTAAAAGTGTTCTTGTGGCCACACCAGCCTCCCCACTTACCTGCAGAGGCAAAGTACAGACTGAAGGAGTTCTTCCTGTGCTTAGGGGTGTGTAAACTGTCAGGACCCCACTCTACTTTTCCCCTCTTTCAGGACCATCTTAGCTCTCCCTTGGGGTGAATGCAGGTCACAGTGTGGGGTCATCTGCCTCTGCGGTCTTCATCTTCACCATGGACATCAGACTTCCTTTTAAGGTGCTCTGTATGATTCACTAATAGTTTGATTTTTTTGCAAGATACACATGCATTTTTTGACTGAGAAACATTTTAGAAATGCTGAACATATTACTGTGATGAAATAACAATGACTAATATTGCTGTTAAATTGTTGTAATTATAAGGGCTTCAACCTTTTTTTGATTCAGTGTGTTTGTTTTGATTTGTTTTATCTTGCCTTTCAAATGGCCTTTTTGGCTTTGAAACATTAGCAAATGGTGCTGTTCTCTTACAGATCTAGTTCCTACTTTTAGCAGCCATGGGAGATATATTCAAAACATACCTGAATTAAACATGGCATTTTAGAGAACATTTTATTTTTACTGATTTGTAGTAAAAGAAAAACTGAATAAATCACAGTTGGTTATAAAGAAGTGATAGTACCACTGATCTTAGGGTGAATAAAATACTCTTGAGAAATAAATTGTTTATGTAGATATGATAATACCATGATATATTCAACCCAATCAAATACATAAACTAGAGTAGGATTTTTTAAACATTTAACTCCTGGGGAAGCAGTTTACTACTAGACAACAATGTTATGATTAGTCATACTTAGCCATATAGAGATCTATAAACACATAGATGCAAAGTAAATGCAAATTATTTGGCTTATTAATGGATGATAGGATTGAAAAGAAGTCAGGAAGTGCATAAAGGTGAAATTATAGTAAACCATAAAAATACGGCACTTGCAACCAGTTGATCAAAAAACTTGCCATTTCTTGGGTGGCAGATGAAATAGAACATTAAAACAAGGATTTTAAAAAATGGATTAAATTTAAAAAACAAAAGGAAATGGTAACTGGCAGGGAAAAACAAGAGGAAGCAAAATGAGCAGGAATCAGAATCCTGGGGCAAGTTGTTTTTTTGTTTGTTTGTTTTTCTGGGGGAAGTTTTTTCACATTGATTTCTGTGAATTCTGTGTATGTAATAGAGAATGCTCATTGAGGGTTAAATTTAATCTTATCTCTGAGAACACTGTAAATTACCTTTGGTCAGCACCTTTAGAAAAGTAAAGAACTGAATTTGTGACTGAGCTCTTTGTTTGATCAGCACACCCTCTATATAATTTTAATCTAGTTTAGTCTCAATTTCATACTTTTAGTGACACATGTCCGATTGGTGGTGCTCAAACTTTGGTGCAGGTCAGAATATCCCAGGATGCTGGTGAACGGTGGAGATTTCTGGGTGCCATCCCTGGATATGCTGGTTCAGTTCACCTTGGGTGAGACCCAGATGCAAGGACTAAAGGCTGCCTTTTGAAAACACTAATATAGAGAATCATGAACCAGGAGGGAAATGGCTCTTTGAGTCAGAGAATGCCATTGATTTTTATGAACTCTGACCCTATCAAATATAAATTTTAAAATTTAAATTTTTGTTCATGGTGATATACTGGAAATATGATATAGTCCATGTTGGTGAAAAAAGACTTATAAAAATGTCTGTGATTACACTACTTGGTTGCTTATAATCAACATTTTTAGAACATAAAGCTGAAAGAATGACCTAATTCAACTCTTCATTTTGAGCCATACGAGGCTCAGGGAGTTGAAGTAAGTTGCACAGTGTCACGTGGCTCGCTAATGACCATGTAGGATTATTTTGCTCTTTCCATTCCTTATGTTGCATCTCTCTTAAAATTTTCTGAAAATGGTCCAGTATTATAAAAAGGACTGAGGGTAAGCCAAGCATCCCATTAGCTGATACCTTTGACTTATACAGAACAATGAGATTAGAGACTTGGGCAAAAATATATACAAAGAGTCAACAAAAGCAACTGCATAGGGACGACTATATGATATGTCATGTCCCTCCTCTAAATAAATGTCATGAACTAGGGGATGGCTTAATGATGCTAAGTTGTTGCAGGCATAAAAGTTTGAAGCAAATTATGAGGCTCCAGGATACGGTAAATTGGTTTTACCTTCTAAAGACTATTAAGCTTCGCTTGGATTTTTCAAAACTGCCCTCTCCCCACAAAGCTTTCTAAGAATAGATAGCTTCTTATTTGGTCTGCCACCCCTGCCAAATCAACTAGGACTTTTTTGGGGGGAGGGGGTAGCAGATTGCAAATAACCAAACCCTGATTGACAGTGTTTAAAACAAATAGAGATTTTTCTTCTCATATTACCATATTTCGGGAGATAGGTCATCGTTGGTATTAGTTTAGTAGCTCAGTCATATCAAGGCTCAGGGTTAGCATCTCTGTGACGCTCTTCTCCTTTCTCTCATCGTCTCAAACTCCAGGTATCACATTGGCATTCAAAGTAGGATGAAGGGATGGGCAAGGGAGAAGAGGGTTGAGAATGGGGTGTGGTGTGACAGAGTGTCTGCCACTCTCTTGGTTCGTGAAGAAAATCCTATTATTCCAGCATCATCTGTGTAACTGACTGGGTCTCATGCAGCACCTCCAGGTTGAGACGTTCTCTCTTCTTGCTCCTCCTCCTGTACCACCATCCTTCTAGACTCAGCTACTTTGCCCCCTACACACACACACACCACACAGAGTGACCACATACCCACAGTCAGTCAGAACCTGTATTTCAGAAGTCATTTGATTGACAAGCCTTTAGGAATGTGCACAGGTGTCCCTAGACTATAGGAAGTTTTGTTGAATAAGCTTTCTCTGTGGATGTCCAGCAGCCCTTGGTCCCTGCTTCTTTAAAAGAATGATTGAATCCAAACATGACACACTGATGTTATAAAAAAAAAAAAAATCAGAAGTTAGTATCTTGAAAGCATATCCTAAGGCTTTTCTTCAGGTAACCTTTATATTGAACCATAAAAAGATTAAAGACACCTTCTGTTGGACTCAGGCCTGTCATTCATGCTGAGATTGTTCGGGAAAAGAGGTGCTGACACCTTTACTAAGTGAAGTCAAGGTCTTCCAAGCAGGAAACTGGTTTGATGACAATACGCTGACTTGTCAGTTAAGCTGGTGGTTGCCCTGGGCTTCAGAGATTGGCTCTCTTTTTGACTTCTAACTTTTGTGTGTGTGTGTCGGGGGAATCTTATGAGTCATGGTTAGCCTTTCTAGCCTGATTAAGCTTGAAGGAGCCTCTGGATTATTGAAAAAAAAATGGATTTTGCAAATAGTTGTCTTCGGCATCCCCACAGGATAACAAGCTAAGGACACCTCTGTGTGTAAATGCTTCCAGATGCAGACAAATTTTTCATTTCACTCTCTACAGTTTTCATTTTAAAGGGTTATTGAGATGGAAGCGTTGGAGCAAAGTGCATTAGAATCATTTGCCCTGGTTTCCCATCCGGGTGAGGCCGACTCACAGTTGCAAGGGGAAAACACTGTCTAAAAAATAAATCTTAATCAAGTCCCTGTAGTCTATCAACACATGCTTTTCAGAAGAAGGAAAAGAAGAAACAGCTGAGGAAAACAGGGCTCAGTTGGTGGAACATCTTGAAGGGGGCTGGCCTCTTAGAAAATTAAAAAGACATGTGGTAGCCTAGGAAGAGTCTGTGATTGTTAAATAGAATAATGTAAAGGAGGAACTTTAAGATACAACCATTTTAAAGTTTAAAACAACAATCTGCAGTTATTTGGACCGTATGGTTGTTAGGATGGTTTTCACCCTTTTGAAAGGGTTCTGAACAGAGTTACAAATAGTTTTTTTTTTTTTTTTTTAATCATTGGGCCAAAATAAAAATGTCATTTGGCCTATAACATATTCTCTGCTCCCACCCAGCAAGTCCTGCTCCCGTTTCCTACCAATCATCCTCCCCTCCTTCTACAGCTTCCTGTACAAAAGGCTAGGATACCAACATCTGCCTGCAGCAAAAACACATGCATTTCAACCAAATAAATAAATACAAAGGAACAAAAGTCTGGGTACACCATGTTGCTCTTATTCTCACCGGCTGACTCCCATTAGTCCTCTCTTGTTATTGTTATAATGTCTTTCAGGCCTTAGGCTGATGGGCCTCTGCTCAAGGGTGATTTGAAACCTGCTGATAGCGGCTGGAATGAAGCATGGAGAATCTTTTAAACTTAAGGTCTAACCTCACTGAGTTAGACCACTGTATTCTTGGGCTTAGATGTTTACTCAGTAAATGATGCTCTTCAGTGGTGGTGCCTGGGCCATTGCCCAGCCATGTGGAGGGGGGTGAGTGTGGATATGACTTCCCTCTTTGGAGGAGGCTTCTGCAAATCAGAGCTAATGGTACCCTAATGAGAACGTTCACCTCCCAGCTCCTCTGTGCCAGTGCGGTGGATAACAACAGGATGTGGGTTTTAAACACGTGTAAGCTTCTTCAAGCTGCCTCTTTCAGTTTCATTCTTTTTTAAGGCACTAGAAAATAATAATTCACATATTTGGAGCAAACTTTTTTTTTCTTGCTACCAGTATGCTTTTTGTCATAGTTTTATCCCATATCAGGACTCAATTCCATGCACATTTCTACAAGCCACTCAGGTAACTGAGTTAGTATCAACATGTATTTAGTATGCTATGCAAACGAAAACACAGTTTATGACACAGGCAGATTATGATGTACACTAAAGAAGTTTCACTTTCTGTAGATGGGAAAATAGATTGTATTCATCATCCACTAAGGGTGTTCTATTGCTGTACCTCTAGACTTGGTTGATGGTTTTAATGAACAGGACCAAAAGATGTCAAAAGCCACAAGCATGTTGGTTGTAAAAATCAAAGGCATTTAGCTCAAAATTAATTTCTTTTAAAAGAAGTTGTGACATTTGAGCAGGCCATAAAATTAGGATCTGCAGGCACTTTTATCAGAGACCGGAGAAAATGAGAGGGAATTGACTTCCATTCTTTGCATTTTCTGTTGTTATTCCAGTCCTCACCCTCCCTTCACTGTCCCCTTTGCCCCTCATCCCAATCCATTCTTTCTTTTCTATTACTGGCTATCTTTCCTATCCCATCTGTTTCTCCATCTCTTTTTACCTTGCGTTGTCCTTTTCCCATCACCCTTAGGATACAGAGTTAAGAGAAAATACAGAGGATGGTCAGGATTGGTGAGCAGAGAAATTTTGTAGATTTTTTTTTTTGTTTTTAATCACAAGTTTTGAGTTGTTTTTGCACTTGAAGTATGCACATGATAAAAAGAAGGTTGCCATTTCAATTCATATTGTCTTGAAAATGCAAAGACTCCTTTCTAGTTTTTCTCTATACCGAAGACTTTGTTGGACTGTGGACTCTGTAATTATGCTCACTGAACAAATACCTTGAAAGGGAAACAATTCCAAGTCATGTATCAAAGATTCAATTTGACATGTATTTACTAAATGCCTGACATGTCTATGCCTTTTGTTTATTCATTACAGCAAGATAGAGTGAATTCATATTCTGTGCTGGCACTGTGCTCCGTGTTGAAAATCCAAAATTAAATAAGTCACAAGATTCCTACCTTCAAGAATTTATAGTCTAATGGAGGAGAAAGGGGTATAAAAACATCAATTTCAGGGTGACGAGAGAGTGGTCTAATACCCAAAGAGCTGTGGTTTTAAAACGATGATGCAAACCAGTTATCTCTTGCTTATGGAATAGATGGGCTACAGGAAATTTGGTAATAAAACAAGTTTATATAAATTGAAACATTTTCCTACAACTCCACTATGAAGTTGGAAATATTTTCCCACAGAAAAGCCTCCCAAAATGTCGAATGCAAAACTTGAGATCACAGAAAATACTATATTGTGCCTATATTTGGCCTCCTGAAAATTGTGTCTTTACAAGGCCATCCCTGCTTTCATTTGCAGTCCCCATCCTGCCACTCACTGTTTTCTTCTTGGAGTATTTTTCTATTTCTGGGATTGCCACTATCTTGGGACCGGAAGTACTCCTTTCTTTCTTACTATGTCTTTCTCCTTTCTTTCTTTCTTCCTTTCTTTTTTACTTTGTCTTTCACCTATGTCTTCACACTCAGCCTCTGCAGCTCAGTTTCCCTCCTTCCTTTCTGTTGAGAGATTTATGGCAGATAATAGAGTCAAACAAGATGTATTCCAGCCTGTGGTTTCAGATGTGTAAGGTGTGACTTCCTGTCTCCATCTGTCTAGCTCAAGAATTAACTTAGGGTGAGGAAGGCTGATATTTATTCATTCATTCAATAAATACGTATTGACTGCCTACTATGTCCAAGCAGAGCACAGTTCTTACCTCATGAGTTTACCAGGTAGCATGGGAAGATGAGTATTAAATGCTTGTTTGTTCGTAGTTGTGATTAGGGCTACAGAGGGCAAATATAGGTGTCTGTGAACAAATAGGGGGGGAACTGAGTTTGTCTGGAAAATGTTAGAAGATCAGGAAAGGCTTCCCTGAGGAGGTGATATTTAAACTGAGATCTGAAGGGTAAGTAGGAGATTCCTCCAGGTAGAGGGAAGAGTAAAGGTTTGGGGGCAGGAAGAAAAATGGTAGTTTTGAGAAACTTAAAGGTGGCGTGGCCATAGGGAAGAGAGCAAAAGGGAGAGTGAAACAGGGAGGAATAGGATTAAGCTCAGAGGCTCTGGAATCAGATTTCCTGAGTTAGAATCCTGGTCTCACGGATCTATCCGTTAGGAGTACTTTTGGCTCCAAATAACAGAAAACCTGCCTAATAGAGTTAATATATAATGTACAATATATTGTCCCTACAAAACAAAAAGGGTGAAAATAGGCAGTTCAGGGTTGGTTGGTGCAGGACTTATGCGTTCATCACAGGCATCCTTAGCTGTCACTTTGTCATTTCTGAGTTGGAAGTGGCCCTGGGCATAATGGCCCCACTGGAGGCGAGAGGGAGGGGAAAGGTGTGCAATACCAGGTTCTTTTTTTTTTTTTTTTGCGGTACGCGGGGCTGTCACTGTTGTGGCCTCTCCCGCTGCGGAGCACAGGCTCCGGACGCACAGGCCCAGCGGCCATGGCTCACAGGCCCAGCCGCTCCGCGGCATGCGGGATCTTCCCGGACCGGGGCACGAATCCGTGTTCCCTGCGTTGGCAGGCGGACTCTCAACCACTGCGCCACCAGGGAAGCCCCAGGTTCTTTTATCTGCAAAGTTATAAGCTTCTCAGAAATCCTCTTGTGTACTTCTGCCTACATGTCATTGGCCAGAACACAACCCAGATAGTAAGGAAAGCAGGGAAAGTGAGAATGTAGATTTACCAGCTGTGAGCATGGAGGCAGCCCAGTGAGGAGGGATTGGGAATGTGTATTGGTTTCCTCAGTAAACAGTGACTGACATAAGCACTCTCCAGCTTTATGATCTTTGACAAGTAACTCAACTTCTTCAGTTCCTCATCTGAAAAATGGGGACAATAAGAGTGTCCATCTAAAAGGGTTGTTATGGGGTTAATTGAAAGAATTTTTGTGCTCGGTACATAATAAGCATTCAACTGATGTGAGCTCTGATGATATGCTTGACAGATATGCAGCAATCAGGTCATGAAGAGCTTTGTAAGCCATATTGATCATTTTGTGTTGATCCTTAGCACAATGAGAAGGTACCAAAGGATTTTAAGCCGGGAGGAGGCATGATCATATTTGTGTTTTCAAAAGAGGCTTCAGTTTCTCCTCTAACGGATACAACCCGTTGTGTGACATTGCAAACTGTCAGCACAATGCTTTGCTTACTAAGCTGTGTTTGCTCTTGGATAACTTCTTTTAATACGTTTTTGGCACTCTAAGTTGTTTTGAGATGTGTGAAGTTAGAATCAAATGCAGGTGTTTGATTTCCTTTGATTTTTTTTTTTTTAATTTTTAACCCTGGGGCAATTTAATGCCAGAATATCAACCTACTTTGATCAGGATTTTCAAATCTATTTGGCTGATAGTGCACTTACGGGATAGGAAAAAAATACCAGAAAGATTTTACTTTGCTTTCTTGAACTACTGCCCTACTATTGAGGACCACAGCAAGCTTACATGTTTAAAAAAAAAAAAAAAAAAAAGGAAGAGCTCCAGCATTCCTTTCACACTCCCACTCACCCCCGAGGTTCTTCCACTTCCTTCCTAGGCTTTTTTTAGAAGCAAGTGTGTTTTTCTCACGTCCGGCAACAAAGGATGTTTTTGTGCTGCCACTGAGGTTTGTGTGTGTGACTGACTTCAGAACGCTTTCTAGAAAGTGCTATCACTATTTGCATAGATTAAGTAGAACTTTATCTTAAGCGAAAGTCTCAAAGGGCTATTTTTGTTTTTGTGAGTGGATTTGCCGTCATTTAACTTCAAATAAATTTACCTATGTGTTTTAAAATAATCTGAAGAGGACCTGTCAAAATTCCTTCACAAGTCCCACATGAGTTTTAATCTTAAAAAAAAAAGTTCAGATGATTCTTTCAGCATATTGTATTTATTCCTATTACCTTGTTAAAGAGTTTATCATCGCTTCCTTAAATATGTCTGAAAGCGCCGCACCGCAGGTTGGAGGTAAGGCGGGGGCATGGTGGCTATCTATAAGCTTTGGTGATTTTCACAGAGAAAAATGCTTGTAACGGTCACAATGTCCCGCGCTGGGGCTATTGGATGCCTTGACATTAGGGGTTTTCATTTAATTGTAATTCTCTGAGCAATGAGACAAGGTGAAATCAACAAAACTCAGATGGCCGAGAATTGTGCCATAAATCCTGTGAGAGAATTTACCTTTACGTTGTCAGACAATATAAATCTTTCAAAACGTATGCTTAAACGGCTTCACCTTTTCTTGATGAGAAATGGGGTTTACATTCCAGGTTTTATTTCTCAACCAAGAGAAAGATATTAAAAGAGCCTCTGAACATTTTAGACACATTTTGGTGGCCAATCTCTGTCCGTGTGCTGCCAGCAATAATCCCAGCAATGGAGAGACAGCATTCCGTTGAGTACAGAAACAACAACCTTAGCTGCTTCCTAAACAGGATTGCATTGGAGATAAGTATCTGCTTTTAGTAAATGCCAAGCCCCACCCATAGTCTAGATAGGAAGATTTCCACTCATGTGAATTTTGTGATTTCTCTTCTGTTGGAGTTAAGGAAGGGGAGCTTGGATTCCAAGGTCAATTTAATGTCTAAATTCCTTGGCATTTGTCATGTTAGATCAGCACATCTCGGGTGGCCTTCAGTAGTTATTTTAGCATTGATTTACCTCTAGTGGGGTAAATCAAAGGAAGATTTAGAAAATCAAAGTCAGTTTTCCTTGGCGTTTTCTCAGAAACAAAGGGAAGCTGTGGTGTTGATGGGTTTTTTTTTTTTTTTTGCTCATCTTTGCCTTCGATGCAAAATCACTCTTTGTATGAGTTTCTTTCCCATGTTGAATATTTGTTATAGGCAGAGCCTTGGGTATTTCTGTGGTTAGGGGATTATGCAAAATAATTTGAAGGCACATCAGCAGACATTGAGGAACTAAGTATTCATTTAAAGAGACAAGATATTATAGTGGGAGTTGTGAGAGTGGGCGTGTGGTGGTGTGAGAATCTAGTCTTTCATGTCACACCTGGGCTTGGATCCCACTCTAATACCAGAGCAACCTTGTGCAGAGGACTTCATGTAGTTCATCTGGAAAATGGAGATAATGAAGATGCTTGCCTCTAGGTTGCTGTGAAAAGGGCAGCAAGGTACACTTGACTAAAAACATGACCCAAACCAGACTGCTTGTTTACAGCTGATATGGCCTTGGGAAAATCTCATACTCACTCTGTGCCTTGGCTGCCTCATCTGAAGATGGAGACGGTGCTAGTACCCACTTCATAGGGCTGCTGAGCATCTAAAAGGAGCAAATAAAGGTAAAGAGCTGAGAACAGTGCCCTGCATGAAGCATTATCTAAGGGTTTGCTTTCATTTTTGTGGGGATTAAATATAATGCGTGTGAAATGCTTGATACACATGTAGGAGGTAACTGTTAACTATTACATTATTTAGAGAACTCAGCACAGTGTGTAGTACATTTTCAGTACTAAGTAAATTTCAGTTGACTTTATTATCTATTGCATATGCCTGTGTATGTGTTTATATAATAAGAGAGAGAAGTACATATTCCCCAACAACATAAAAAACAAAACCTTATGGGTCAAAGTATATAGGACAGAATGGATATTAGCCAAGCCATACATCTAGGAGAGTTCTTGCTGCACTACCTGGTGCTTAAATGGTTTGTTTTGTCCTTATTTATAAGCCTATTTATTCCATGGATGCTTCGCCAGCATTTTCAACTGTGGATGGAACCCCTGATACCTCATAAATCAAAGGAATAATCACTACTGATTGTTCCTACCACCATAGAAAGTTAAAATATACTTGGCTTTTGGGCTTGACTAGAAACCTAATTAATGATAATAATAATGCAGGCATTTTCCCACTTATAAACAATTTATAGTCTAAAAATTCAGTTATAAAGCAAGAATTTGGATTGCATGATACCCAATAAAAATAATGTTATAATGACCATTAAAATTTAGGCCTACCTATATAATTATCCTACTATCTTGAAGAGCAAAAAAGGTACTGTACATTGCTGATAACTGTATATGAGTCATGGCATGTATTCTGATTTCTAGGTAGAGAGATACCAGAGACCTCTTCCCCTGTGAAAATCCTGGGGGTGATGGGGATGAGAGGGGTGCCTCCTGTCCGTCCCCACCACCTTTTAGTTTACTAAAGAGACAGGAGTTTGGAGGATACGGTTTTCATTATGCAACTTCAGCCTCGGTTTTCTGGGCAAATCAATGGTAGAAGAGAAAGAGGGGCTTTGAGGTAAAAGTCATCATTGGTATGTATATGTCATTCGTAAAAATTACTTTATTGTTAAAACCTTTGGCATGTTTCATTGTCCCCTACACTCCCTTCACCCCAGTCCACCTCGCCACAAATCAAACAGGGCCATGGTCCTAGGGGATAACTCCAGTTGTTTCCATTAGAGTTCTTCCTGCCTGTACCCCCCAGTATGAAATTGAGACAGCTTTCAGATGAAGTTGTCCCTGAAATCCTCCTTTAAAAAGGCAATATTAAAAGAAAAGAGTTTGTAATGTCATTATCACTATTAATTCTGAATTGAGTCAGATTTAATTGTTTTGCCAGGCCAAAAAATCCTCTCTGACTACTGAGTCTGTATGCAAAGGCAGCCTGGCAGAGAAATCAAATACTATGCCATCTAAGATGTGTCATCACTTAATGCTTTACATGGAACAGAAAGTGACGGTGGCTTTCTTCATGATCCAAAGCTGGTAATATGACATCTGTTTTTTCATTCATTCAACAAACATTGAGTTTTCAGTATGTGCCAAGCACTCATAGGTGCTAGGTGTAGAGCAATGAAAAACAAATAATATGCCTGCTGAGGCTAGACTGATGATAAACACACCAGCAGGTGAAGACATAGTGTGTCATACAGTGATAAGTGCCATGGAGGGGATTAATTTCATATAGGATGGTTCTGCAGAAGGAAGTTAGGGAGCGAGCCATGTGACCATCTGGGAGAGGAGCTCTCAGAACAGCAATTACAAAGCCTCTGAGCCAGGAGCATCTTTGTTGACAAAGGTGTTCAGCTGGATCAGAGTAAGCTAAAGGAGCTTGGTGAGAGATGAGGTCAGAGAGGTAGCAGGGGTACTTTATAGGGCTTTGTAGACCATTAGAAAGATTTGATCTTATTCTAAGTAAGAAAGAATATGTTTTGAAGATAGAGCCAATAGGAGTGTAGTGCGTTGGATGTGGGGTGTCAAAGAAAGAGCAGAACCAAGGATAACTCAAAATGTGTGGCCTGTATAACTACAATTGTCATTTATTGAGCTGGGGAATATTATTGGAGCATCATGTTTGGCAACAGGGGAAGAAGCGGGGGAGGGGGGAGTTGGAATTTTTATTTTGGACATGTTAAGTCTGACATGCCTATTAGACAACCAAGTGGATATGTCAAGTAGGCAGGGGATAGATTAGCTGGAATTCATGGGTGAAGTCTGGCCTGAAGTTATATGTTTGGGTATTTAGGGCCACAAGACTGATAACACCAGAGAAGGAGTGAAGATAAAGAAAAGAAGAGGTGTTTGGACTGAGTGCTAACACTCTCCAGTATTTAGAGGCCAGACCAGCAACGGAGATGGAAGAACAGCGTACAGTGAAGAAGACATAGGAGAAGACACTGCCCCACAAGACAAGTGGGGAAAAGAGTTGAGAAGGAAACAGTGTTTGTGCATGCCAAATGCTGCCAATAAATTAGATAAGTTGAGGACTGAAAATTGATTATAAAATTTGGTGAAGGCCATTGGTAACTTTCAATCAATGCAGTGCTGATAAACCAGCTCTTCTGATTTGTAGTGTGTACCAATTTCCATGCTGTAAATATCTCCATCATAGCCTATTTCAAGCTACCAATAGTTTCAGAGGAAGCTTGCAAAATTCTTGAATTTAACAGTTGGCTTCAGCTAGCTCCCGCACATCCTGCCTTGACAGGAGCCATTTTGGTGGAGTGGGTGGGGAAGGAAGGGATTCATAAGAGATGAAACGAGAAGAATTGGAGACGGTGAATATAGACAATAATTTTTGAGCACTTCTACTATAAAGAGATAAGGTGGTAACTGGATCAAGATGTGTGGTCAAGAGTTTTTTGTTTTTGTTTTTGTTTTAAATAGGAGATATAGCAGCATGTTTGCATGTGCATGGTGGTGATCCAAGCAGAGGGGGGAAACTGGTGAAGGAGAAAGCAGTGAAAATTGTTGGAGTGAAGACTCTGATTGGGAGAGAGGAAAGGGTTTAATGCTCAGGGAGGGGGTGGCTTGGTTTCAGCTTAGAGCCTGGGTAGTTCCCTTATAGTCACAGCATAGAATAGAGTAGCATTGCCCAACAGAAAAACAGTGTGAGCCACATATGTAATTTAAAAATTCTAGCAGCCACATTAAAAAAAAAAAACCAGGAAAAAATAATTTTAATGATTTGATTTAACCCTTTTTTTTTTTTTTTTTTTTTTTTGGTGGTATGCGGGCCTCCCTCTGTTATGGCCTCTCCCGTTGCGGAGCACAGGCTCCGGACGCGCAGGCTCAGCGGCCATGGCTCACAGGCCCAGCCGCTCCGCGGCATGTGGGATCTTCCC
>NC_041229.1:37301237-37371883 GCF_002837175.3 Physeter macrocephalus
GCAGGCCCAGCGGCCATGGCTCACGGGCCCAGCCGCTCCGCGGCATGTGGGATCCTCCCAGACCGGGGCGCGAACCCGGTCCCCCTGCATTGGCAGGCGGACGCGCAACCACTGCGCCACCAGGGAAGCCCCTTGATTTAACCCTATATGTACAAATTATTCAAACATGTACTGAATATAAAACAATTACTTATGAGATATTTTACATTCATGCTTTGTAAGAAAATTTCAAAATCCAGTCTGTGTTACACAAACAAGCACATCTCAATTTGGACTGGCCACAGTTCAAGTGATCAATAGACACAGGTGGCCAGACTGGAGAAGGCAGGTATAAACAGTTAAGTGCTTAGTTGTCTTGGTGGGAGGTTGTGGAAGTTCTACTTGCTTCTGTTTTCTCAGTGAAATAAGATTCAAGTTAATCCAGCAACTGGGACTGACAATTGGGCAGAAGGTGCTAGAGGTTTGAGGAGAGAGGAAAAGGTGTGAAATAGTCCTGTAGGAGAATGACAGAGTGAATGGAACCAGAAAATTGTACTAGGATCAGGACAGCACTGACACCCCACTTGAGGTTAGTGGTCCAGAATTTAAAGTGAGACCTGCAATTCCGAGTGTGTGGCTTTCTTTAGCCACTTTCTGTTCTGCAGAGGCAAGGGCAGGGGCATCTGCAATGTGTACAGAGTTGGATTGAACCGGCTTGAAATGAATTAGAAAGCAGACGCCAGACTGTCAGTCCAGTAGAAAATGCTAAACTTTCCCCATAGGAAATTTATCCACTTTTCTGTCTGATCCAGGCTTTCTGTGTGTGGGTTGGTGGGGGGGAAGTATGAGATGTTAGGCAAGAGTGTGTGGGAAGGGTTTAAAAGCATAGTGACTTTTTTTTTTCGGCCATTGAACTCCTATCTCAGAATTCTTCTCTTAGCAAACTCTCCAAATTCTCTCTGGGGTCCCTTCACTGAGCTGTGCGTGCCCCATCTCTCTCCTTCCTTAGAAGTCATCAGACTGTTTACTAAGGTTTATTATTTTTGCACGGCCTGAATCTGATATGTACTTGTCAAGACGAAATGGGTGTGTTGAGCTGACTCTATGTTTGTTGGAGCCCAGGAAGATGTTAATGAGGGCTCTCAGTTCCCTGCTTGTAACCTGAAGCTGCCAGCCAACAGAACAAATCAGAGGTTTCCAGCAGTACACTGAGGTCCTTATGTAAGGCGGATCACACGCATTTTTGTCTTTGCAGAATTTCTTTCTGTATAATTATTCTTTTGATCATGCTACACATGAAAAGAAAAGCAACTGGGGGTATGAATCATGTCCTTGTTTCTCTTGAAATTCAGAATTGAGACAGGGTGAGGAGTCTGTGAGTACCGCTGGTCTGAGGGAGGTTGTTCTCCATTCTTAATTGACAAACTGGGTGCGTGTCCTCCATGGTGCCCTCAGAGCAGACCTCCAACCTTGAACCTTACATCCATCAGTCACCATGAGTAACCTCATTCCTGGGTGTGATGCTGCAGGCAGCACAGTCTGAACTTTTCTCTACTGTGCACGTAGGAACACTTCATTGCTCCTCAGCAAGTAAGTTAGGTCCATTGGACTCCATTCGGACTTCTACTGAAATGTCACAGGAATTTTCTCACTGGTTTGATATTAAAGGGATTTTTTTTTGTGTGTGTGGTATGCGGGCCTCTCACTGCTGTGGCCTCTCCCGCTGCGGAGCACAGGCTCCGGACGCGCAGGCTCAGCGGCCATGGCTCACGGGCCCAGCCGCTCCGCGGCATGTGGGATCCCCCCAGACCGGGGCGCGAACCCGGTTCCCCTGCATCGGCAGGCGGACGCGCAACCACTGCGCCACCAGGGAAGCCCTAAAGGGATTGAGAGGTTAATCTGTAACTGTGCTTTTGACAGCTTTCAGAATTATCGGTTTACAAGGGGAGTTTGTGGATACAGCAGGTAGCTCATATGTACTCTGTTCCCTGATGCCTTCCTCGACACCCCAGACAGAATCAGTCACTTGACCCCTGGTGCTCTCATTGCATTTTGTACATATTTTACCCATGTCCCTGAACATGAAGTCCCTTTCAGAAATTCATGTTTTTGCATATGATGTTTCTTCTACCTTTCCCACCTATAAATACCTCCTTATCCCTCAAAGTCCAATAAATATTTGTTGAATGGATGAATGAGATGCTTTTAGAGGAGAGGGCCTTCCCTGAATTGATCACTTTTTCTTACAAGTCCCCACACACTTGGGTTATGTTTCATTTGGGGCACTTATCCAGTTCTTAAGATGTATTTACCTCTCAGTCTCTTTCAGGAGTCTGCAGCTTTCTCCAGGATAGGACTGTGTTTTATGTACTTTTGTTTCTTTAGTGCCTAGCATAGTTAGTACCTGGCTATGTGATAAGCCCTCACATTTTTGTTGAATGTGACATGCAGAGAATTAATCATGATAGTGTGATTTACATGAATATAGAAATAGCTTGAATTGGACCACAGTTTTATAGCCCATACAAGGTAGTACGGAAGTAAATCATCCAACTTGATGCATTTCAGATGAAACCTCAAAATGAGGATATATTGGGTTTAGCCCAAAGCAGAAATTTATATAAAGGATGTAACCTTTGGCCCACCACATTCAGGAATTAAACTAAAAAGAAATGTAAAAATCCATTTATAGGTAATTTCAATTTGAGGCTTATAGGTATGTAAATAAAGGTTTATTTAAGGTTTAATAACCAAGTTTCATGTGGGTTCTTGTTTGGGAAAGAAAACTTTCACATGGCATTAATATACAGTAAATTGTGATTTACAAAAACATTCTTACATCCTGTCTGGAGTGAGATTTTAATTTGTCCAATGAACTTTCCACTGAAAGAGAAAATGGCTAAACTGACAAACTAATCTAGCTATTCACGTTTTGTTTTGGAAACTTGCTATTCCCAAATGTTCCCTGAATTTATTTTTGAAAATTCTTTGGAAAATTCAAGGAAAACTTGGTCTTTGGGAAATAACTTGAATGTTAGATTTTGTATGTCAAAGGAGTATTGGATTTCTTGTTGATAGCAGTTTTATCGACTTTTTATTTTCTTCTTGTACTATTTATTGTTTCTACAATTCAGTATGTATGTGTTTTAATCTGACATCTGACATTTTAAGATACACTGTTTCTTATGTTTTAGTTGGATAAAATAGATGTATAAGTAAAAAAGAATGTTTTGTGTACATCTTATCTCATTTGATTGAATGTGTCTTCCAGATAATAGGAGTTTCGTATCGAATGGATGGATAGGGGTGTGTGTATGCTTTGAGAGTGCAGGTGTTAGGTACAAGTCACAGCTGTGCTACAATACATATTAACTCTCTGGCCTACAGCAAATTAATGATGTAAACCTCTGTTTCTTCCAATGTGCATAATCATAGTTCTACACAGGGTTGCAGAGATTAAAATAAATTATGCATGTAAAGAATTTTGTATCACAGTTGGCACATGGTGAGGGCTCAGAAATATTATCTGTTGTTATTACTCTTATTAACATAACAATAAATGGCTTTAACCATATAACCCATTTTTTAAAAATTTAAGGATGAATCATTACAACATGTAGGAATTATGAATGTATTGACTGTAGTAGGTTTGGGGATACAAGTAATCTTCTAATCATTATAGCTCAAATTCTTCTATCCATACGAATATGAAGGGTAAAGTAACCAAAAGCTTCTTTATCTATTTTTAGAATTACAAGCATAGCTTAGATATGAAAACATTCGTATGCTTCACCATGATACAACAGCTGGTTGTATTACGTACCATGTCTTATTAAAGTATCATCATTTTGTACAGTTTAAAATGTTTATAAATTCTAGGTAAGCATTCTTCAAACAGGTGTCTTTCCCTCTAGGGTGACACCGATATTTTCAAAAGGGGTGATAATATTTTTAAAGGTCTTTAATAGGGTTGGATCATTAAGCATCACAGCCCCCAGGTTATTTTCACTCTAGACTTAATGAGGAAGAAACAGCGTGATCTTTTAGGCAAAAGAATTCGCCACTGAGGTCTGCCCTTGAGTCAGTTTCCCAAAGAGAAAGTCTGTAGGCGCAGAGGGAGGGCGCCCGGGGCCACTGATGGACTTAGGTTGTGCTCAGAGAAGGCTGGCTGCTCAGTAGGCACTTTCCACTTTTCTCCTAAGTTGAACATCTGGGTCCGCCTTCTCGGCGGCGTGGGCTAAACACCAGTCTGAGGCTGATGAGAAAGGGCCGTGGGCTCCTTTGGGTGATGTTCTGGCGAGGCCCGCGCCGCGCGGCTAGGGTCCCACTCGGCGCGCGCGTGGACACGCGCACATTGTTTTGAACTTGAGCAACTCCTCCTGTTTTCTCTCCACCCTATTTCTGTTTGTGCAGAGCTGGCCTTTTCTGGCAGGAAGTGCCAGCCATTTAAGGAGTGCAAGCAATTCCCGACAGCCTGTCCTCCTCCCCCGCCTGGCTGCTTTGCTTCCATCTCATTGGCCCGGAGACGGGCCGGGGCTTATCCCTGCGAAGGTTCGCATTTTAAAAATGTCTTCTTTTGTCAGCTTGAGATTTTCCAGAATTTAAAGCGGAAAGGAAGAGAGGAATACAAGGAAGCTATTAAAGATATATTAAATAAACTCTACTGGGAGCAAGTGTAAGTCTAAGAGAGAATATGTAACTTTTGCAAGGGAAGTTTTGGTGATTGCTTATTATTTTAACAAAGAAAGAGGGAGGGAGGGGGAGAGAGAGAGAGAAAGAGAGTGAGAGAGTGTTTTCTCCCTGAACTGGAGAAGCAGATGTTAAAGGAGAAGGGCAGGAAGTGGCTCTGACAAATGAAAGGATTTTTGATTGAATTCATGAGCTAAAGTTTCCTGCCAGTAATTCATTCAAACCCTAGGCTACATAAAAGAAAAACCCACATAATTGAATTTTAATCGCCTAGCTTTTTAACATACAACCAGAACAGGCAAGTGGAGCTGCCACAGGTAGAACTGAAATAATGCTGTAAGCAGATCTTAGATGATGATTTATTGGTAGTTAAAAAAAAAAATTATGATGCCCTTTGCTTCATACTGCGCCTCCTTTATGGGTGCTTGTGGACCAGAGGCTATCCCTTACTCTCTGTATAAGTTAAAATCCTTCCTGCAGATTTTTTTCTTTAAGCTGTTTTGTGGGCAGGTGCAGATAGCTTTCATGAACTGAGCCAGTTGAAATGTTTTGTTTCAGCCTGCAGAAACTGAGGTTTTAAAAAATGAAACAACTGTGTTTTGTGCTGTATCTATAATTCAGCTGGAAAATGTGTTCCCCAGTTTATGGTGAAGTCTGCCACTTCTGTTTCTTTCTCTTAATGAACTTAGTTTGTTTACAGCCTTAAGGAAATCTTGTCACTAGAATCCACCCTCAACACTCCAGTATTTTTCAGTCTGATGATTTCACAACCAGGGCCATTGCAAAATAAGGGTAAATGGGCTTTTTTTTTTTTTAAACCCCTGGAGATTTTTTAAGAACTTTTTTTCCTTTCTTTTTTCTTCACAGTGTACTCAAGTAAACAGTTTCAGGAAAACGTGAAAACACTGAGACTTTCGTACCTTTTCATAAATATAATATGAAATAAGCTACTTCTCTTAGTGAAGTCTTATAATTTTATACCAAGCAACAGAAAGTGGGGAGTCAATGCATCCTAAAAACTCTTGGTTTGGTGCTTGCATTATTGAGTCCTCCTGCAAAACAAAGTGAAGAGCAAATTAACTCCTTGGGAGTACAGAAGGTTCTGTGGCCATCGGTGGTGATGAGCCACTGCTTTCTGCTCAGTCACACTCACATGGGCACTAATGCCAGGCCGTAAACCAAGTAACCATAGCCAAAGCCAGAATGGCACGAATGGGCTGCACTGTGAACTGAACAAAACCCAACTATAAAGGTTGTAACTGAACTAAAGCATGTCCAAAAATAGTCCTAATGAACTAAACCAGCATGATACTTACATACTTTCTAAAATGATTGAACAAAGCAAAACTAGAACTTCAAAAAAATTCCATGAACTTAACCTGAAACAAACTAAGCGCCCATTGGTCTGGATCTGTGTTCTGGTGTTGTTTATGGGATCCTGGCTGGAAATGAAGGGTTTGGATCCTGCTCTTATGTTGACCTTCACAACGATCACTGTCCCAAGGATACTGAATCAGGCAGCAAGTGTTGAGGGGCAATACCTGTTAAGTTGTCAGACTGAGATACAAACCCCAAAGGACAGGGTTGCTCACCCTCAGCACTATTGAGAATTTGCACTGGATAATTCCCTTTTTATGGGGGGCTGTCCTGTGCATTGTAGGATGTTTGGCAGCGTCTCTGAACTCTGTCCACTAGCTGCAAGTAGGCCTCCTCCCTCCAGTTATAACAAGCAAAAGTGTCCCCAGATGTTGCCAAATATCTTGGGGTGGGGGGGCAAAATCACCCCCTGTTGAGAACTGCAGTAGTCATCAGTGTTGTTTAAAAACTGCTGTTGTATCGATTGTACTGATTGAATCAATATCCAGTAGATATTGGAAAGAAAAGCAATACATTTATCTGCCCAGAAGGATCATCTAGTAGATAGTAAGTCCTAAAAGTCCTCATTTCAAAGTTGGTTTCTCTACTAAAGCAAGAAACCCTTTATGTTGGAAAGTCCATGTATGGTATTATGGTGAGGCAGAGCTAAGGAAAATACTGTAAGTTATAGAAGACATTTATAAGCACACACACTTATAAAAAGTTTACTTCACACCAACTTATGGTGTCAGTGATAAAATGATTCCAGAATCTTCTGACCACACAAACAGTGTTTAGCTTCATATTCTGAAAAAAGTGGCAGAAATATTTCAACACATTTGAGTCTAATAGTAGTTTCTAGTTCACAGTGTAGGGAGATGCTGTTTGATCCAGGCTGCCTATGTACCCTACAGTGAATTATTATATATTAGAGTGTTATTTCAGGAGAATTAGACATCTTAATTGTAACTTTTTTTTAGTTTGAGTATGTGCCTTTGAAATGAAATTTATTGTTATTATGCACTTCAATGAGACTTCATTTTTATATATTATAACGGTACCTTTCCCTTGGCAGCTTTCATTTGGTAGGAAGACTCATTTGTACATCAGAGCATTACTTGGAACAGTGAGTTTTGCCAAGATTATAATGTGGTAATTGCATCTAAAATTAAGCTGTGCCAAAGCATTGCAAAAATAATAATAAATCCACTAAATATATAACACGGACACAGACAGTTCATCAACTTTTCTTAATACTGTGAAAAACAAACCAAATTTTCTATTTTTTTGTCTGTGAGGAAAACATGGGGAAAGAATAATCACAGTATAAAATTGAACAGCTAATCGAGTTTTCCAAGTGGTTTATTTTAAGGATGATTTAGCATTCTAAGGCACAGACCCTTAGCTTTTGTTTAGCTTTAGTCTTTAATGTAGATTATAAATCAAACTGCTGTATAGCAACAAAGAAGAAAGTCACTGGTTAATATGTCCTCGTACAATGTAACTGATGATGATGTCTGTGAAGCTTATAATAACAAGAAACACTCCCTTAATCTCAATCGACCACCACAACCACTCTGTTCAGAATCAATAGTTTTCCTATTTTACCAGTGAGAAAACTGCAGCTCAGAAATGTGAAGAAGACATGAGCAGGTCAGCATAGCTGTGGGAGGGGTCAGGGAGTGAGTTCTGGAATACTAATATTCCAGAACTTACTGGTACATCTGCATCATGGACCATCTGCTCTATGACATGACCCTTTCGCTGTAAGATGTAGGTGCCTTTATTCCATTTTCTTATGATAAAAAACAGACTCTGTGTGGACCACTTGTAAGTGGTAGCCCTAGAATTTTGAAACCAGGATTTGTGACTTTGCTCTTTTTTTTTGATTCCCCTGTACCTTGAATTCAAAAACATAAAAGAAACTCAGGGTGTATCAGTTCACACTAAGTATAAATTCTTAACCTTGAAAAAGTATAATCACATTCTGTATGGCCTCAATTTTCAGGAAAACCAAAACTTAGAAAGCTCTTTATTCTGTCCCAGGAATCTGCCTTTACTCTGAAATTGGCCAGAACAGCCAAAGTGTTTGTATCACTCTGTGCTGGGCGTTCTGAAGAGAGCTGCCCCAGAGAAATGATAGCGCAGGCAATGACTCCTCCAATAGGGGTCAACAGATATTCACTTCCACCTCCTCCACTGCCATCACCCAGGAGAAGGAAGAAAATTTACCCCAGTGAGCTGCTATCTAAAGCCTTTCCTGTCTCCTTCCAATGTATCAAATCATCCAAACCTGACACTACCTGCCAGCCATTGAAAGAATAGCACAGCACTTAGTTACGGCAAGTCAGAAGAATTGGGCCATACCATACCAGTGTGCTCAAGCGTGGGCGCTTGAGTAGTCAATAAATCAGTTCTGACATTCTTAAAGATGTTAGCATGATTTATATCTTTCATCTCAGTTATAGTTGTGTCAACCTGCCTCACCCCTGGCTGGCCAGTCTGTGCCTCTTAAGTCTAGTCCTGGTGTCACGTGCTGTTTCTGACCTGGACTTGGGCCACAGTACCTCTTCATTCTCTGTTTTCTCCACAGGCTCCTGAAGCCCAAAGCTGCTACTTATTCCTTTGGATAATGACCCTTCAGCAAAGCCCTAGTTAAATTCTTTCCCACTTAGATCGGTTTCTCCACGAAGCTTCCATCAGCTGTATTCCATCAGTGACTCAATAATATTCTACCCCATTTTGTGAACAAGTTCTTTATCTGACTGACTCTGTTCATACCAGACACTTGAATAAGTCACATTTCTTGACTTACCTCTTCTAGTAGTTTCTGATTCATTAGCAGACAAATTCTGTGTGATCTCACTTATATGTGGAATCTAAACGACTGAACTTATAGAAACAGAGACTAGATTGGGGGTTGCCAGGGGCTGGGGAGGTGAGAGAAGAGTGATAGTGGTCAAAAGGTACACACTTCTAGTTATAAAATGAATACATTCGGGGGATTTAATGAACAGCATGGTGACTATAGTTAACAATGCTGTAATGCGTATTGAAAGTTGCACTTTACACAACATTGTGAATCAACTATACTTCAATAAAATAAATTTTTTTAAAAAGTTGCTAAGAGTAAATCCTAAATGTTCTCACCACACACACACACACACACACACACACACCAAAAAATGGTTAACTATCTGAGGTGAGGATGTACCAGCTCACTTTACTGTGGTAATCATTCTGAGGTATAAACGTTTATCAGATCATCCTGTTGTACACCTTAAACGCACACAGTGTTATGTGTCAGTTACATCTTAATAAAGCTGGGACCAAAAAGCATTAGCAAGCACACCTCGACATATCATATCTAAAATGGAAGTTTTGTCTACAGCGATAATAGCTACAATGACACCTAATGTTGGAAAGAGTTACTGATCCAGGAGCTGAACTTAAACTTCTCTGGGGGGTAGTTTGGAACAGTGACAACCACAGCCGTTGTGGAAATACCACTGCAGAGACAGCCAGGCTTGGACTCACAATGGTGATTTCATTCAAAATTGGGTTCTTTTTCTCTGGTCTCTCAAATTATTTCCAGAGGTTAACCACTTACAGAAAAAATAAATCTTCTCTCACTTGGAAGTAAAGAATGTGCTATTTGACTTGAAACATAACACAAATATTCTTTGGCTCAGTTTTGTTTTGTGTCTGATGAGCCTAATGCTGCTTTTTTCCTTTATACAAACCCATCACTGGTTTCTTATGTGAGGTGTCCTAGCGTGAAATGCTTAAATCAAACTTTATAATCAAACTGTTTTAAGTAACAGTTTTCTTGTCTCCTCCATATTAATGAAACAAGCTTGTCCTCGGAGCTGGGTATTTCAGGCCTAATTCTCTTTAGAGCACAGGTGGCATGGAGTATACAAAATCTCCTCTGGTTCCTTTAACCACTTAAGTACTAATTTTGTGGCATGGAAAGCATTAGGCTGTGTCCATACAAGCAGAACAAAGCAGAATATTGAGCAATTTTCCCAATTTTATCAATGTAGTAAGTCGACTCGATTGATGTTTCTAGTTAAAACAGATGTTTGAGTTGTCAGGATGGATGCATCCAAATAAAGTGTTTGTTGAAATAAACATTAGCTTAGCAGTTTCCTTTCATTGCAGCAGCATTCTAAACAATGGGCAGGTGTAAACTGTGGAAATCTGTGAGCTTTGAAGAAACTGGACATACTGTAAAAGATTGTCATTTTCCAAATGGGTTATATGCATAGCCAGACTCAAGGCATGATTATTATATTAATGAATGAAGGAATGAATAATTGTTAAGTTTTGTAACCATTTTGGCCTGTGCTTGATCAATTAGTTAAATTTCATGTTCTTACTATGAGTGAATTCTATACATATCGTTCCTCGTTTACTTAGCTGTTCTTTTATGTGTTTATATATTCCACCCTGCAAGTAATGACTGAAACGGTCCCTTTCATTTGGCCCTGGTATTCCATATATATTTATTAAAATTATCCCATTTGGGGGTTTCCACACCTTATTGCTGTTTCTGATATAAAAGTTTGACCTGTAGTTGCCCACAACACAACTGGCAAGCTATGTAACCTTTCAAGCCATGTAAAAACTGTTGGTATTGATTGAAAAAAAAAGTATTTATTGGATGTTTTCTATGTGCCTAACAGTTTACTAGATATTATGGAAAACAGCTTCATCTGTGGGGAGCTGACAATCTAGTTGGAGAAAGAAGACCAACTCACATGAAAAAGTTATAAAGAAGAAATGAAATGTATTATGTGGTCCAGGCTCTTAGAGCTGAGGATAATAAGGTGTTAATTGCGTGGGAGAGACAGTAAACCTCAAAGGAGTTAAAAGAAAGTAGAAATCAACATGGGCTGAGGCCCTCTAGGAAGACTCTCAAAACAAACCAACAATATTTATAAGCCCCTTCTATGTTCAAAGCATCATGAGGGCTCAAGAGAAGTGTGGTCAGAGATGGGACTTAAGCAGGATCTGAGAGGATGAGAAAAACACTGGCCAAGAAGACAAGGTAAAGTAAAATACAGAGCTCAGGGGAGGGGCGGGGGCAAGGGAGAGCCGCAGCTCTGCTAATCAGCTTAACGTTGCAGTTCTTCCTTTGAAACTCCTTAGACTGATGCAGATATGACAGCTTAGATTTTTTAAAATCCATTTTGGCTCTTGCTTGGTCTGCAAAATATTAGCATCCAGTTCAGAGGTTTCTCTCTAAGAGAGAGAGAGAAAAGCGGATAGTGCTATTCTTGGGGATATGGGAAGATGATCTAGCAGAAATGATGGACGGTGCACTAGTGTCTTTTTCTTGCAAAGAAAGGCACTATGGAAAACAAAGGTGCCAGCTAAACTCTATAATGTGTGGTAAATGCAGAAAAGTCAGTATCCCTTAGAGGATGTGGATGAGATGCTGGTAGCCAAGCTCTGTTATTTGTCTGGTTGGTACTCTTTGGGTTTGGAAAAACTCTCCCGTTTGTTAGGCACTTCTTTCTGTTTTGAAACACAGGGCTTCAAAGTGAGTGAGCATTCATTATGCTTTCTAAGTTCCATATATGCTTGTTCTTATTCAAAATCCCCTGCTATGGAGACCAAGAACCAATCATTTCTGGTTTAGAGATGCAACGATACCTGCAAACACCTTTTTTTTCCAGGCAGAAAAGAAATGGGAGAAAAATGTTTATTTTAAATATAACAGTCCTGCTGGTTTTAAGATCATTGTCATTAGCATTGAGATCTCATGCCTTTTCTGCTCTCTGTTTAAAGCACTTTAGGTGTTTTGGGTTTTAGGGTAACACAATATCCCAAGTATTTTATTCTGTCAAGACAGCAGTCGCAAAAGTTCATTTAGTTGTTGGGGAGAGTTTGGAAGAGAGGAGACTATTCTTGCGCTGCCATCATTTCATTAATTTTGTATCCTTCTGTCTTGTGTCTAGAGAGAAATTGGATAAAGTAGAACATGCCCATAGCACTCAAGTTCTGACAGTGCACAGCCTCATTCCTAGTGAAGCAAAGAAGTTTTGCTTTCGTCATCAATGCAAAGTGCTTTTTTGGTGTGAGGACTCCTGCCATTTCCCTCAGGATCCCAGACCTGCAGCACAGGGCGCTCACTTACCAAAAGCACAACCGAAAAGAGCATTCATATCTGGCACAAGCAGTGCGGTGCATCTGTTCTAGGAAAGTGTGGGCCAGATGTACTGCCTTGTCTAAAACAGATTTTACTGCTGTTTACATTCTCTTTCCAGCTCTAATCTGCAGCTTTCTGGCTTGTGCATGATACAGTAGCAAGGAGGTATCACTTGGTTGTTAAATGCTTGAAATGACGTGAAACATTTCACTGCAAACTGGGGTTTTGAAGAAAGACTTCTAAATTGATTTGGATTTCTTTAAAATATCATATTATAGGGAAAGGTCTTAACCCCTAGGAACGTAGAAATTTAGAAGGAATTAATAAGGAATAGATGATCACCTGGGCTAACCCTCCATCTTTTATAGATAAGAAGTCAACCCTGAGGGAAGTGATTACTTGCCCAAGGTCAGATAGCAGTTTCCTGGCAGGATGAAGTCTAAAATCCAGGTATCCTGACTTTCAGTCTAAAGGAGTGATGCAAATTCCTCCAGACCAGGAGACAGCAAACCTTGTTCTGTTAAGGGCCAGAGAGCAAATATTTTAGACTTTGTAAGCCATATGGTTATTGTCAGAACCACTCAACTCTGTCCCTGTACCCGAAAGTAGCCAAAGACAATATGTCAACAAGACTGTGTCTATATAAAACTTTATTTACAAAATCAGTCAGTGGGCCAAATTTGGCCCTCAGGCCACGGTTTGCCAACCCTTGCTCTAGATCTTAAAGAGGAAAATAAGCATGAAAGTCTCCTTGGGAGCTTCTTTATGAGCTACATCCAAATTTGATCTGTCATGGAGAATGTCAGTTTTTCAAAGGTCCGGAGGGTGCAATTAGTTAGATAAAATTGCTCTGACTCAGGCAAAACTGACTCTTTTTATAGCTTTCCTGAGAAAAGATTGTTTATGAGAATTTCAAAGTGTTGAAGAGTCATTCTTCAGGATTGTCCTTATGTCACTATTGTTCCACTTAAATGTGGAAGATTTATGTTTTTATATGCCTTTCAGAAGTTAAATACACTCACCACAGAGGTCTTCTATTATCACTGTTGGATTTTGTTAACACGAGTAACTTCTTAAAATCTAAGCGTATATCTCTTTTTCAGAAACAGGATTCCAAAGAGTTTCCCAGTTTAACAGCAGATGAAATGAAAATGAAGTTTTTCTAAAAGATCCCTATATTTTTATGTAAAATTTCTCTTGGAAGAGAGAAATGTTGAAGTTTCTTAAGTTTGCACGTGTGTGCAAATGTGTGTGTATTTGTGTGTGTGTGTGACAGAGGGAGAGAGGGAGGGAGAGAGAGAGAGAGATAGAGAGACGGAGACAGAGATCTTTAGGAGGCGAATCAGAGGGGTTACCTACATCTATAACAATAGCTGTCCTGATTATGCTAAGGGAAGTAAGTCAGACAGAGAAAGACAAATACTGTATGATATCACTTACATGTAGAATCTAAAAAATATAACAAACTAGTGAATATAACAAAAAAGAAGCAGACTCACAGATACAGAGAACAAACTAGTGGTTAACAGTGGGGAGAGGGAAGCGGGGGAGGGGCAAGGTAGGGGTAGGGGATTAAGAGGTACAATTAGGTATAAAATAAGCTACAAGACTATATTATATGACACAGGAAATATAGCCAGTATCTTATAATAACTAAAAATGTTTTAAAAATTGTGAATCACTATATTATGTACCTGTAACTTACTTAATATTGTATATCAACTATACTTCAATTAAAAAAAAAAACCAAAAACCCCAAAAAGTAAAACAATAGCTGACCTGGAATGAAAACCACATTTCCATTGAAATTTTTTGGTGGGTTCAGTGTCCTATGACATCCTTGGTGGGTTCAGTTAGTTGAACGTACCTTTACTAAGGTAAATTTACAGGGTTCTTCTATTTCATACACATATTTGTGTGAAAAGTAATCCTTTAGGAATTATGTTGTTTTTGCTGGTCTCAATCCAGAGGCATGATTTAAATGGTGGATGGAAAGACACACAGAGTAGGATGGAGGTGGTGTTGACTGAGGCAGGGAAGGGAGAGAGGGGCTCAAGTTCTCATTTTGAGGCCCACCTGCCACATTTCATCTGAGCAGGTGCAGCCAGCTCCTTACTTTCTTCCTGCCTCCCCCTATTCCCCCTTCCTCCTCCTCCTCTTTGCTGCTCTTCACTTTCCTCTTTTCCTACTACTGAACACTAATGTGGCAGAGGAATAGGGTGATCTGTCAAGATTCATCTGGGGGAAAATAATTTTAGTTCTTTTTCATTTCCTTCTTCTCTTCAGTATTATAAAGAATGGGGAAAAGCACATACATATATAACTTTTCCCCACTATAAATGTTGCATTTTCAAAGCTAATAGTTTTATCTATGTGTAACAATTATTTGGGGAGTAATTAAAGAGAAAGTTATCTATTTTAAAGTTCCTTTTATTAGGAAATAACTACTGTAACGCCTCGCTCATTTCTTGTGGTTGTGTTAGTCTCTAAAATAAATTTGGGATAATAAATAACCCTAATATTCTAACTTGCTTTTCTTTTGGTGGTGGATATTACATTTTTTCTTCTCAGTTTGCTTTAAAAGTTCATATAACTGTTCTCATTGCATAAATGATAGCATTAAAAAATTGGTTTTTACAAGCAAATAATTCAGAGGTTAACACCCTTCTTCTGAAACTAGGCACATAATAGGATGTTGGGTTTGATTTGATTTTGTTTTGTTTTATTAATGCTTACAGTTCAAGTTATTTCTTTTCTCATCAATCTCCAGGTTTTATTAAAAGGGGGTAAAGAGTTGGCATGTTGACCAATCTGTAGTTCTAATACTCTAATAACATGACTCAGCATTCTGGCCTCTACATCTGTGGATCCATGTCCTCCTGTTAGAAATTCCCTTCTCCTCCTTTCCACCCACCTACATCCTACCCAGACATCAAGTCCCTCTCTTAAGACCGTAGGACTTTAGGAATCTCTCCTTGGATAATTGCCCACCACAAGGATCCTTACTCTTTGGGAATTTGTGTAGCATTTTCATTTTGTGCCAAACAATTCCTCACTTAATTATATATTATTTTGGATCACTCTCTGGTTGTTTAAAGCATAGTGTTAAGCACATCATCTGTGCAGCTGTTTGAAGAAAAGGCAGGTGGCTCATGGGGAGTCAGAGGTGTGATGCCTAGGGAAGGCCACAAGCTCCCACGGGGAGGAATCAGCTTGGAGCATTTCTTAAAATCAAACTCTGGCCCTCAGACCGACAAGCACAATGACTAGAATGTCAGGATACCACGTGTTGCTACATCAACCAAGGCAAACTCACCTTCACCTGATTCACAAGGCTGATTAGAATGCCAGTTTATTCATTTTCAACATGAAAACTAGTGTAACTAGACACTCAAGTTCTCAGGCGACTGCATCGTCTACCTCTGAGTAAGCTATGTGAGTTCCATAACAACCATCAGAACTCTTGGTGAGCATGGAATCAATGCAAGAGTGGCTAGTCAAATTATTTAAATGTTCAAAGGATTAGAACAAGAACACTGGTGATATATCTCTACCATAAGGATATACCTGCACATAGAACTGGGTAGGTGGTATCCTTTGGTGGGATAAGCTTGGACACTAGACAGTGCTTATAAGAATGAATACTCTGTGACTTTCTCAACGATCCTAGGTATGAGCAACCAACCTTCTTTCCTACTGGCAAATTTTTTCTTAAGATCTTAAATGGAGCTGGTTATTAGCTTCCCGTCAAGTCTTAGTCTTTTGCATTTGATTTTTTTTTCATCTCTGCTATGATCCATTGTACGTAGGGAAATCTCATTTCTGTAACCTCTAATTCCTCAGGGTACATCTCACTGTTGCCTTCCTTTACCTGCTACAGTAGGTACCACTAAATATTGAATGATTGATCATCTCCCCACTCCAGTACAAAATCCTTAATGGCATAGACTGCACAAACATTTATTTATTCAGAATTTAAGAAACAGCATATTTAGTATCCACTATGTTTCAGCATTTTTGCAGTTAATAGGGATACAGAGGTGAGTAAAACACAGTGCCTTTCCTTAGAAACTTCATATTTAAAAGACAGGTGTGTAAAAGAAGTACAATAATGTGTTTTGGGTGCTATGATGAGAACAATGTTGGGACATTAAAGAGGAAATAATTGATTTTACTTGTGGGGATCAGGAGAGTTTTCACTGAGAAAAATGTATTGATTAAAATCCCTTACATATGCAATTTTTATGATAAATTGTTTTAGATATCCATTCAGATTATTAAAATCTTGACATCTTTCTCATTCATGACCATTCACTTGTCATTAAATCCTCATGCCTAATCTAAGTTTGGAATGAAAGTCACAAGACACATCTTTCACTATTTCCTGATTTACTAAACATGGAAATGTAGCTCAGGATTTGAGCATTTGTTGATCTCATGTGACCATGAGAACATTAAATAAGGAAGGAAGTGCAGAAGTGAATACGATGATCTCTTACAAAGCCCTTATCTCCGTAGAGAGGTAGGGTGTCAATTAGGCAAGTGTCACATCTATAGACATCACAACATATTAAGCTTAGTATCAACTCATTTCCTGACAGCCATCCTCAAATATATACATGAATGAAATAAGAGAATCCGGGAACTCTATAGATCTCAGATTGACCAAAACAGAATCAACATAATCTGATGTCGGCAGTCTTGAAAATCAGAAAATCCAAGAGGCAGTTGTCCCTGTATGCTTTTTAATAAATAATTAACATCTCTGTGTACTCATTTACTCATTTGAAGAAAGAGAGCTAGTATAATCTAGTCGTAATCTCTACATATAGGATGCCATAAGATAAATGAGATGCAGTTCTGTTCTTCCAACATTTTAACTACTTCAGTTTCCTAAATTTAAAAGAAATATGCATATATCATTGAAAGAACAATATGTGTAAATCTTTAAAAGAGCATTAAGTGAAATAATGCCTTTAAAACTGAGAATCAATATGTACAAATATGTATAAATATATGTATATATTTGAAAGAACAAAATGTATAAATCTTTGAAAAAATATTTTAATGCATTTTGATGTATTCTTGTAAATGAGAAATTTTTGCACAAATGTTATCATATCCATATTCTAAATAGCACAAGATTTACTTTCTAAAAATGGGACCAAAGGACAGTCATATGGTAGAAAATCTTTCATTAATCAGACCAGATTTCATTAAAAATGTTTTTTAAAGCTGTTTCAATTTTCACCTTATCCTATTGAGGATAACAATTTTGAAAACTTGCCAACTGCTGATAAGAATAACATTTGTATGCTGAGTATAATACTTTCCTTTTTAAGAAAAGATTTCTCTGATTCTAGGATACCAAAATAATACAGCAAATAAATTTGTGTTTTCCATATCCACATCCACTTTTCTGCCTTTGATATCTAGCTCTGATTTTGCAAGATATAATGTTATATGAAAGTAAACACCAAGTGGCTATATTTCTTTGCAGCCCAAAGATTCCACAGTTTCTCCAAAAATTGAATAAATACCCCAAATAATTTAAAATTTCTGGAATAGCAGATTCTACTTTTTTCCTGGTATAATGAAATCAAGCACTCTTTCAGGTTTTTATTCTCTATTGGTCTGAAGAAAACATTTGTGAATTCTTAAGTAAGTTAACCAATTCATGTGTATTGATCTTTTGTGTTCAAGGCATCATGGTAGATGCTGTGGGGATAAGGCAAATAGAAGTCTATATTCAACACCCAGGTTGCTTACAGTCTAGGTCAAAAGACTAGACACATGGTGAGAAATGCTTTATGACATGATGCACAGGGCATTATGGGATGGAGGTGCGTCTAAGAAGAGAGTGGTGATCCAGAGGGATGCCTGCAGTCCATGGGGTTGTGGAAGACCTCGTGGAGGAGCAGGTGGGACCCCTGTAGGATCTTCCCTGCTGCTTTGGAAAGAACTTAATTAAGAAACACTCTGAGGTATAATTGCTCTTTCTAGGAAACAGTTACAATTTGATTCTTTAAGTGTTTAACAACTTTTTCAACTTCCTATTGTTTTCTTCTTGCCTTTCATAGGTTTCTTAGTGCTTTGGGGTTGGATTTGTGTTTTTCTCCTCTGTTGACTTATCTGAGAAATTCTGGCACTAGCCAGGTTTGAGATGTTTTTGTTCAGACATTCTTAAGTTATTTGGTAAGAAGTAAAGTCTTTGTTGGATTTTTCTGCTTAGAAACTGCTTTTTCTTTGTCTTTGTTTAAATCCTGAACTCAGTAAAAAGTTCTTTATTTTTATAGAGTGTTCTGCAAAGCAATATCTTGGGAGGCAAGAGAAGAAAAACCCTTTCTTTTTTTCAACTGGAAGTAGCCATATTTTCAGAAAATATTTAATAAATGTAAAAGATATCCAAAACAACCTTACAAGAGAATGCATGCACACGGTTACATAAAAGAGAGCCCAGTGCTTTCCATGCCCATATCAGCAGGCCTCAAAATTGCTCGTGAACGACGGAAACCGTGGCCACGTGCCAGCCCGAAGCAACATCACCCGAATGGAATTCACAGTTACACTGTTAAGACTTATAAATACAGTGAGGGTCCAGGAGCCAGGACCTTCAGGCAAATCAGGCTTGTCTGGTCTGGTCCGGCTGACTGAGCAAGCGAGTCCTCTCTTTGCATGAGGACTTCCTCAGTGTCAGTGACTAAACGTGTTTGTCCCCAAAGCTAAAATGTCCCAAGGGATGGGGACAGTAGCCATCCATTTTCCTGCCAAATACTGTCCTAGTTGGGGCAGGAAGTCATCCTGAAAGTCAGGGGGTATGTGGTTGGTCTGGGGACAGTGTTTAGAAGTCAGGAAAGTGGAACCATTTTTGAGTATGAATTCATTTTCCTTCAGAGAAACTATGCTGGATCCTAGGAACTGGGTGCTGTCATAAAAGATAAAAGTAGATAAATCAAAGAAGTAGATCTAGAAACACTTGTAGGAAAATAAGAATGCAGCCCAGCCGTGGCTGAGAGGGGTGGGTGAATTTAGCTCATGCCACTGGGAGTGAGCCAGGCAGCCAAGGTGACAGGAAACCGTAAGTGATCAAGACTAAGCTGTCCAGAAGCTTAGCAAGAAGTCCTTTCTCCCTTACCCTGCTGACCAAGAAGGAAAAATGGGAGAATTGAGTTTGTCATGAGACAGTTATGACAATAACAGCAACAACAATAATAATAAGCGCTTATTCTATGCCAGCTTTCAAGCTACATACATTGTACGTATTTCTCATTTAAACTCATGACACCATGTGAGGAAACAACTATTATTATCTCCATTTTACCCATGAGGAAACTGAATCTTAGAGAGGAAAAAAGCATGCCAAAGGTCACATAACTGGATAGTGAGAATTTGGGTTGTACCCAAGTATGTTTAACTTGAGAGCTCAAGCTGTGGACACACACTGTACTGTTTAGTCATTTATTCACGTATTCACATCTGTATTATATACCTACAATGTGCCAGGCACTAGAGAAGAAAAGAGACCACCCCCCACCGTACTGCATGAAACTTACAGTCATGTGTTCATGAAATAATGATATAAATATTTATTTGTGATCTGTGACAAGTAAGGAGAGGTAATGGAACAGAGAATGCCTAGGTACTAGGATGAGCGTATCTTTGTTATTAAGGAAACCATGAAGCATGATAAATAAGGTTAAGGAAAGGGTTACATACTAAGAAAATGTGATATTATTTGGGGGAAGTCAAGGAGCGCTTCCCTGAGAAAAAAACACATGCTTTTATTATTTATTTATTTATTTATTTTCGGCTGTGTTGGGTCTTCATTGCTGCGCACGGGCTTTCTCTAGTTGAAGCGAGCAGGGGCTACTCTTTGCTGTGGTGCACAGCCTTCTCATTGCAGTGGCTTCTCTTGTTGAGGAGCACCAGCTCTAGGCGCTTGGGCTTCAGTAGTGTGGCTCATGGGCTCAGTAGTTGTGGCTCGCGGGCTCTAGAGCACAGGCTCAGTAGTTGTGGCGCATGGGCTTAGTTGCTCGGCGGCATGTGGGATCTTCCCGGACCAGGGATCGAACCCGGGTCCCCTGCATTGGCAGGCGGATTCTTAACCACTGCGCCACCAGGGAAGTCCCAGAAACACGTGTTTTTAAATCTGAAGGATTAAAGGCTAAAAACCAGGCAGAGAGGAGAACATGCATAGTAGGAGGTACCAGAGCCCTGAGGCTGGAGAGAGCTTGACGAGTTACTGAGTCTATGAATCCTCGTTGACAGATAATGTAAACTACTGTTGTGTCACCTTCAAGGTGCTTCATGTTCTCCAGTTGAACCTAAAATTTCTTACTGTTTCCCAAGTGAATTGATATGAAAATATTCTCTCTGTTCTTTATGCATTTTTTATTTGTTTTCTGTTAATTTTATCTGACGTGGCTTTCAAGGTTTAGGGAAACAAGGGCCCCATCTGTCATTTTTGTTATATTACAGTTCCTAAGATTACATGCAATTGGGTACTTAATAAATGCATTTTTATGATAAAGAGAAAGAGGGGGTAGTAAATGTCAGTTCAGAGAATAATAGAATTTAGTTGCTTTTAACTGATGTGCTCAATTAGGACTTGACATTGACTGTAAAAAAAAATCTCATCTTTATATATTATGTGAGCTAAGAAATAGATTCATTTTTAATTTTTGCTAAGTGAAGCTTTTTAATATTACTTGAAAGTAAACGGGAAATTTTCCAAATTAATGCTCAGCAGTTTGGCATGTGGGGGGAAAAATCTTTTCTCTAAAGCAGCTTTTCCAGGGAACAGATTAGTATTAATTAGGGGATGTTTTACTAATGGAATATTTTCCCTGCCATTGATGTCACTGTCCTTCATCCTTGAGGATGGCATTATTGACAGTGATTGTTCTTATGTGTGATAGACTACGGGCAGACAGACCATTTCACAAAACTCCATTTGTCACATACCCCGAGACAACTGTCCTTGGTGTAAAGCCTGAAGCTGTTTTTCAGGCCTGGCATTGTGTGGGACCCTACCTGCTAAAATCATAATTGGCCCAGCGCCTTTTCTTGAATTCCACCCGTATTCTTTCTCTATTACACAAAATAATTCTTAAATAACTTTTCACACAATTAGGTAGGACTCCTCAGATTGATATCAATCCTTTTATCAGTTGCAGTGGGTAAGACGGTGGAGAACACTGGAATTTGGAGCCTTTAAAAACATGCACCCTATCTTATTTGTCTTTGTATTTCCAAGGCTTAGAATAGTGATTGCCTGATAGCAGACAATTTAATACATATTTATTATATAACTAGTTGACAGAATGAATGACAGTCATATCCACTGCAGTTAGTGAAAGGTGGGTTCCAGACCATGACTTTTGGTAACTGCCTCAAATTTTCTTGCCACTTTCAGGAATTAATGATCATAGATTTAAAACTATGAATATCTACAGTGAGAATGCTCATAATATTTCTGTAATATCTGTATCAGTTATCTATTCTGAATAATGAATTTCCTCAAAACTTACCAATTTAAAGCAACTAACATTTATTATCTCACAGTTTCTGAGAGTCAGGAATCTGAGAGCAGCTTAGCTGGATGGTTCCAGCTCAGGGTCTCTCATGAGGTTGCAGCCAACCTGGCTGCTGGGGCTGTAATCATCTGAAAGCTTGAAAAGGGCCGGAGAATCTAAACCCACTCATGTGGCTGTTGGCAGGAGACTCCCCGACGTGGGCCTTTCCATAGAACAGCTAGATTGTCCTCATGACATGGTAGCTGGCTTCCCTGAGAGGGAGTGATCCATGAGAGATCATTTTTATGTTCTAATTTCCCAAGTTACATACTATCACTTCCACTTTATTCTATTTCTTAGAAGAGAAGTGAGTCACTAAGTCAAACCTACACTCAAGGGGACCTACATTTAGGTCCTACCTTGCAAGGGAGGAATATCAAAGAATTTGTGGACATTTGAAACCACTGAAATATCTAAATATTGAAATCTTTCCAATATGTTAACATAAATTGCATGTTTTTTTAAGTGGTACAATATATCACAATGTTCCGTTGGTCAATAAGTAGTGCTTTTCGACAAAGTGCTTTTCCTGGAAATGAGCAAACAGTTTTAAAGTATAAGTAATGCCATTTAAAAACCAAACAACAACAACAAAAAATCTCATAACCATGAGAACAAGAATCACCAGTACTTGAAGAATCCGAATAATAACCTTTTAAAGTTTTTATTTTATTTTTAGTCCTCTGAAGTAGATTTCAACAAATTCAAATTTAAAAAAATTAAGAGCATCTACTTTGTACCAAGTACTATGTTACATGCAGTGGGAAGGGGAGAGGCATGGGTGCAAAGATGAAAAAGACACAGTCTATCCTGAAGAAGCAGGCAGTGGGGCAGAGATGATGGATGCATACACAAAACTTGATATAACACCAAGCTTACTGAAATGAGTTTTCTAATAGTGCTACAGAGATAGTGCTATGGGAGCACAAGGAGCAGAAAGTTAATTGAAATTGGAAAATGAGAAGACTTCTCGCAAGAAGTGCCTCTTGAACTGACCCTTGGAAGATGAGAGGCCATCCAAATAGATGGAATTGTGGTAATAAAGACATAGAGGCAGGAAAGTATAGGTCTTTGGGAAAATGGTTGTGGAGTGGGAAGAAGGCTGGAGTTCAAGACTGGAAGGACAAACTGGAGCAGCTGAATGCCATGAGATGGTACACTCTGTGCAGTGGAGAGCTATGAAGGAGTTGTTTGGTTGGGTTTTGGGGTTTTTTAATTATCAATATGTAAGTTTCAGGTGTACAGCTTTATATTTGGACATCTTTATACACTACAAAGTGATCATGACCACAAGTCTAGTTACCATCCATCACCATAGAGTTGACCCCCTTCATCCATTTTGCCTACCTCCCCCCTGTTCCCCTTTTGAACAGGGGGGATTATTGAATGAATGAACAGACTAAAATTTAAGAATTAGAACATGTGGAAATTATAACTATTTATCTTCTGCTTACTATCTGCTAAGCACTTTATGTGTATTATCTCTAGTCCTTGGTGCAACCTTATGAGTGTATTTCCATCACCATTTTACTGATCAAGACATTAAGGCTTAAATAGTTGAAATAAATCACCCTGCTAGTGAGTGGTGGAGTTACAATGCAAATCCAGGATTGTCTGACTTCAAAATTCCATGTTCCTAACACGCATGTGTAACTCTTTCTATATTATGAATAAAATATGGAAGTATATTGAAGAGTACACGTAGGTTGTCAAAAAATACTGATTTGAAACTGATTATGAGACCAAAGAACTTAGTATCCTTGTCTTTTACTCTTTATCCCTATCTGTAAACCAGACTACCTATTGAAAACATATAATTAAGTTCCTGAGGGAAAAATCCAGTCCTGTTACACCTAAACCAATCACCATAAAGAAATAGATCAAAAGACCAGTACTATTGAGAACAGCTTCAAAAAGATGAAAATACCTGAGCAGACCTGCCCTCTAACATTTGCAGTGTTCAGGGCAAGACAAATGGAGGCCTACATACCATATGCCTCAATATTAAAAAGTTATAAATCAGGCTAATAAACAGATGTTTTCTGTCTTCCTACTTTGACAAATATACGTTTATAATGACAAAATGAAAAAATATGTGGAAAGCTAGGGTTCTTGTATGACTGAAAGTCAACAAATATCTAATGACTGGATTTAATTATTGCGTGCATCTGGATATTCTGTTGTTGGGTTGGTGATGTTTCCATGAATAAGAAAATTAAGTTATTCACTATTAATATAGTATTAATTAATCCATAAAATTTATTTTATTGCCTTCATTACTGCAGAATCCCTAATCTTGTTGTCATAGCAAAGATTTTTATGTATTTTTTTCTACTGACTGTCACTATCTAAGATGCTCAAGTATTAAAAGTAAAATGTAATTTTATTCAAAGTGTGCACAATTTGAATACATTTTCATCACAAGTGTAACTTAAACATAAACATGACAAAGTTAAAATTTTTTTGTTCTCAAAAGTTATTTTTCCTCTAAAATGTTCAATTTTCTGCAAAACAAAAGGTAAAAAATTGAAGTATAATTAATGAATGTAAAGTTTAAATTAAAATGGTTTAAATGAAGCTGAAATTTTATTTTGGGGGAAAGTTAATTAAATCTTATTAAATATTTTAATGGAAACCATTAGCAATTCTAATGTTCAGTGTTGATCTAGTTGCCAAAGAATCTCTATCAAACAGGTCACTTCTAGCCCTACGTATAGCTTCAGGAATAATCGGACTTGTTTAATATTACAAGATGTTCTGCCACGATGTGCACCTGTTGGGAGTATCATGCTAATAGGTGGGTACTTCTGGAACCAGGAATTAGAACACAAAAAGAAGCAGCAAAATGGAAGGTCGGCATTACTAGGAATGGTCCCTCATTTTCCTTTGCATTCATGCCAAGAGGAAAGACTTGACAAGTTAATTAATTTGTCTTTTTCTTACCTAAGTGGTTCTACTGCCCAAATCTCCCCGTCCTCCAAAGTGTCCTCTGACCTTGGCAGCATCACAAGCCAGAAGAAACCTTCCCACCTTCAAGAGGAAGCACCCTGGCTTCCAAGACACAAAGCAGGATATCTCCTGCAGATATGGAGATGCATCCCCCTGGGGCCTGAACACTGCTACTCATAAGAGTGGATGTTTAGGGTGACTTGTGGCGTTGGGCAGCACTGAGCATCAAATTCCAACTGACCACGTCAGCTAATACATTTCTTTTGTGTGTGTTTGTGACACCCATGGCTCCCCAAAGCACAAGGCCCAGGCTGCAAGGCCGGTGCTGATCCTGAGCATCACCTGTAAGTGATTCAGCACCCTTCAGTCTGCAATGGCAGGATGACATGTGGGGTTGAGTTGGTGGTGGGAGTGGGTGTTGGAGGGAGAGGCTGCCAGCGTAAAGGCTTTACCTGTGAACATTTTCCCGTTGTGAAATAGTCTGGTTTTAATAAAGCCGCCAGATTCTACCAGGAGAAAATGAAAGATTACAAAGGTCTCAATGAATACGTGACAAAGTAGAGGCGGAAACTGGGAGGAAATGAGGTGAAACACAAGGGAGTGATGTATGGAAAGGGGGAATGAAAACCAGTCAAGAATGGAAACACCTGAAAAGCTGTTCAAGAAACTTCACTCACTTCTTGTGTACAAGAAACCTGCTCCTCTGTGTACATAGGAGCTGTCTGTTCACATCTGCAAATGGGGCAAATTGAGCTGTTTTCTATTAACGCTGAAGTACACTGAGACTTTGGAAATCTTCAATAGCAAAATCAGGACCAGAGAACAGTAAAAATAAATAAATTAATTAATAGCTAGCTTGTCTGAGCTGCCACTCAGATCTTCCCTATACTGTGCAGAAGCAAACAGCTAAATAGTGATTTTGGTTTTGTGGTTAAAGTCAACTACTAGGCAACTTCTTAAGTGGTTCATGGCTGTCCATGTTTTATCCTTATAATTGAAACAATATTTCCCCCTTTTCCCAGAGTAATCATTTTAAAGGTGGGGTCTCTAACCTCGGGGACAGCCTGGCCCCTACAGTGTTACACTGTTCCCAAAATGACAGGGGACACAGAAGAGACTGGTCACACTTAAGGCTGCAGGATTGGGACTTTGCTCTTGACGCCAACTTAGCCACTAGAGAAGGAAAGGCTCCAGGCTGCCTCTGAGTCTTGATGGGTTTGGAATGACTTTAAAATTATTAATCAATAGAAATAAGATAGGTGGGGACTTGAGAACACGTTGTTCTCTGTGGGTAGCAATGGCAATGACAAGGTCAATTGCTGTTAAGTCTAAACAATCAGAAAGTATGAACTCTCTCACCCAAACTCCCAGAGTTGATGTCACTGTCTTGCTGGATGGCTGCATTATAAACAATGTTGTGGTGAAATCATTATTTATTAACGACCATAGTAATAATAACACTATACTGCAGACGGATTTTAGGGCAGTACATCTCCTAAGTGCTCAATAAATATTTCTTGAATAAATACTTGTTCATTGGTTGGCTCAACAAATGTTCCTTGAATACCTATTATGAAAAAGGTGCTGGGTCCCAATACAAAAATGAATTTGTCACAGCTGGAGCCTTCCAAGAGATTGCAGTTTTGCAAATGTTATGCCAATGAACGGATGACCCAAAATGTTTTAGTTTTTACATAGAGGATTTTGCATGTGATTTTTGGAAAAAGCCACTAGAGAACTCAGAGGATATACTTGAAACTTGTATTTTGCTTTAACATATATATCCCCAGTTACTTTATTGATTATAGTACAACCGGAAATCAAACATCAAAAATCCAATTTCACATATACTCCAGGATGCCAAAAAAAATCACTTTGCATTTAGAAGAGCATCTTCCACAGCATTTAAAAAAGAGTTACAGTAAGGAAAAATAGTATGCGTGACTTCAGATTGCAGGAAAGTGGGTCCCACTTGGCTTTTAAGTTATGCAACTTCCTCACTGATGACTGAGAGAAAAATAGAGGCAGCAAATAGTCAATAAAAAGTAAGGCAGGAAGTGTGTGGTGACTGGAGTCCCAGGAGGGCTCACCATGCCAGTGCCACTACAGAAACAAATCTCTAAGGCAGTTAAAGTTTTCCTGCTTGTCACATGCTCCCAAACAGAGCACAGTGCAGTGGTTTAAATGTGTAGGTTTAAAGGAGTGCAGAGAAATAAGAAAATGGAATCTTTACCTTGTAGAGTGAATGAGGCTCACTTATCTGTCTCCAGGCAGCGCTTTTCACTATCTGGGTGGCTGGGAATTTGGAGTCTCTGCCGGCTTTCAGGCGCTGATTCTTCAGTCAATTCTTGTAGGTCCTGATAAGCAGTGGACACTGTGGGGAGTGTGGATTCAAAAAAGATAACAATAATATGATGATGTCGCTGATCATGACTGCCTCCCACGGGTCAGTGCTCTTTAAGAGTTGACACTACACATACATCATCTCATTTAGTACAGCACTATGAAGTGTTATTAACCCCATTTTACTGAGGGATGAAGATAATCAACTGAGTCTTAGAGATGTGTTTGTCCAATGTTACAAAGCTAGGAAGGGGCAGAGCAACATTTGAAACCAAAATTGGTCTGACTCCAGGGCTCACGCTGTAAATCACAGAGCTATGCTACCACTGGCTACATTTTTCCCCCAGGGAATTTATAAATGAAAAGTCAGTTCAAATAGTAAGCAGAGTATGTTGAATGTCGAGTGAATGGTGTAAATGATAAATGCTGGCGAGATGGGGTGGTAGATGTGATGAGGCGATGAGGGAAGGCTTCTTGAACAAGGTGGAATTTACATCTCATTTCTGAAGAATCAGATACACTTAGATTGAGAGGTGAAGGTTATGAGGAAACTGTTTTTAAGATGTCATATTTTATCATCTTACTCCTGACTGGCAGTAATGAAAATGAAATATTTCAACAAAAATACATGGAGGTGCCCACTCTGTGAAGGGCATTATTTTTGTTGCTTTAAAGCTTTTTAGCATACTCTAAAGGAGGGACTGGTTAATCTCCAGTGTCTTCTAGATCCATTAGACCCTGAGCCAGATGGCTCCATGGGGCCTTTGGGAATGGCCAGTGCAACAGTCTCTACTTTTGCACATACTCGTGAAAAGAATGGCCCCTTAGGAATTTCGGAGGCCTGCAATCTAGAGATAATGTAATTCTGCTCATAATTCAACTGCCCCCAGATATACGGTGGCCAGATTTAGCAAATAAAAATACAAGAGGCCCAGTTAAATTTGAATTTCAGATAAACAACAAATGCTCTTTTTAGTACAAGTATGTCCCATTCAATTTTGGGGACATACCTGTACTAAAAAGAGCATTTGTTGTTTATCTGAAATTCAAATTTAACTGGGCCCCTGCCTTTTATCTGACAACCACAGCAAGGTAGGAATTAGAGGGAAAATTCTGAGATTTGAATTTCTTTGGCCTATGTAAATACTCCTCTTTTAGAAAACATCAATCAACTAAAAAGAAAAATTATCACTAGTGCTGCATCCCCCATGAAACGTGTTCAATTTTAACATGAAATCAATGGAGCAGGAAAAGAGTTCCATCACAAGGTGATTTTGTGGAACAATGTAAAATCTCTGTGTTGATACCTTACAAATTCTTTCAAGAAATTCTGATCTTGAAGTAATAGGGTTGACCCAAGTAAGTCACTTGCTCTTTACCAAGATAAAAATACATTTCGGGGCTTCCCTGGTGGCACAGTGGTTGAGAGTCTGCCTGCCGATGCAGGGGACGCGGGTTCGTGCCCCGGTCTGGGAAGATCCCACATGTCGCGGAGCGGCTGGGCCCGTGAGCCATGGCTGCTGAGCCTGCGCTTCCGGAGCCTGTGCTCCGCAACGGGAGAGGCCACAACAGTGAGAAAACAAACAAACCACATTTCATGCCTTGTAGTCTGAGGATAAGAAAGGGCAGGCTGAAAAGTGGATTTCCAAGGAATGCCCTCATTAAAGATGACAATTAAGAGGGGTTCATTGAGGAGGCATGTGCCTTCAGATTGAATTGTAAGAATGATGATTGTTTTTGGAGTTGGAGTCAAATATCAGCCTTTAAACCAAGTTCAAATCAATGCTGCACCTGCCTTCTGTCACTGACACCGCTGTGGAAAAATTCAAAGACACGCTCAAAATTTTTTTGAGTGCATTTTCCAAACAACTCAAAATTCATACAAGCACCCCAAAAGCAGAAAGCAAGTGTATTTACCTTTTTAACGTCTACCTTGCCAGTAATTATTAATTAAGAAAGAGGATTCTGAAGAGAAATAATGTACTTTGAGAGAATGTAAAGCATGCAAGGTAAAATGGAGTGTTGAAGAGGGAGAGACTTGAAATCACATTTAGACATAAATCCTTTCAGGTCACAATCTCATAGATTACCAGCATCTGCTAAGCCTAGATAGTTTATAATCGCTAAAAGTGTTCTAATCTTCCTATGGAGGGCTTACCAAGGAAGTACTGAATTACACTGGGTTAATACTTATAAGAATGAACAGTCAAGAAAACGATGAACAAATTAATGTAGTGGCTACATAGTAAAGTCTAATGTTTGTAACGTATCTGAACCAGGCTGTGGCTATCAAAGATAACCTCCATTAGGGTGATGTGTTCTCAGCTATGTAATCGCCTGGAAAGTTGCCAACAATTATTTGCCTTCACCCACTCCTGCAGTCATCTCTGACTTGTCATCTTCTTACCTTCAAAAAGAGAGGAGGACTTAAAGGTTGAGTCTATAAAATAGAGAGGAAACCGTAAAAGCAAAAGCACAGATCTGGCAATGAAGGAAGATGCTCAAATATGCTGTCAGTGAACGGTGTTCTTTGTATGAAGCGTCAGCTTTAAATCTGATGTCTCTGAAAGTCTATCTACCTCCCATGCCCTGAACAGTGCAGGGCAGCATTTAGTGCTGTGTGAAGTGTACGCCATCAGCACCTTCGAGTAACAGTCTCCATGTCCTATGATGTGTGGGCTTTTTTAAGATGGACAACGTGTTTATGTTTGTATAAGATTTTATTTACTAAATGCATAGGAATGAGCATTCTCACTTTCCTCCAGTGAATTTCCCAGGATCAAGGGATATATTTTAATGACACAGAGGTATAAATTGACAAATTATAAAACAGCTGAGCAAATTCTTGTTATATGTTAATAGAAGCAGCAATAAAACATGTAATAAGAACTGAGTAAAGTGCTTATGTTGGGTGCATTCACACATCCATTTAAGTAGAATATTTGGACCTTAATTCCACACACCCACTGCCTTGCTCTTGTATTCCCTGGTCTCCAGTCATTCTCGCAAATTCTCTGAACACATGGCCTCTTTGTGCCTGTTTGCTTTTGTGTGCCCTCCTGCCCCTGGTGGGATTCCCCTCTGCCCTTTTTCTCTCTGGTGAACCTCTGCTTATCTTTCAAAAATCACTCTCTGGGAGCTTCCCTGGTGGCTCAGTGGTTGAGGGTCCGCCTGCCGATGCAGGGGACACGGGTTCGTGCCCCGGTCCGGGAAGATCCCACATGCCGCGGAGCGGCTGGGCCCGTGAGCCATGGCCGCTGAGCCTGCGCGTCTGGAGCCTGTGCTCCGCAACGGGAGAGGCCACAACAGTGAGAGGCCCGCGTACCGAAAAAAAAAAAAAAAAAATCACCCTCTGACCTCTGCTCCCCAGTATCCCCTCCACTGTGTTGCTCCAGCCCTGCATTCATACCCTCTATGAGAAATCACGTACCATTGATTCCCATTAGTTGCTTCTTTGCTTCCTTATCTTAGTGGGCTCCACACTTCTGGAGACCAGGGACTGTGTCTTTTTCTACTTTTTAGTCTCAGAACAGAGTATGATATATGACACACATAGGTGATCAATAAGCTTTTGTTCAATGACAGTCACCAGCAATATGCCACTGGCCTGGGCACTCTGTGAGGGGTATAAGACATGTACGATACCAGAGACCAAATACTCACATGAAATAGCTAAATGACAAAGCTCTGAACTTTTTTAAAAGTTTACTTATTTTTTATTGAAGTATCGTTGATTTACAATGTTGTGTACGTTTCAGGTGTACAGCAAAGTGATTCAGTTATGCATACATATTTATCTATGTTTTTCAGATTCTTTTCCCTTATAGGTTGTTATAAAATATTGAGTATAGTTCCCTGTGCTATACAGTAGGTCCTTGTTGGATATCTGTTTTATAACCATAAACACATAATTTGTATATGTTCATCCCAAACTCCTAATTTATCTCTCCCCTTTCCCCTTTGGTAACCATGAGTTTGTTTTCTATGTCTGTGGGTCTATTTCTGTTTTGTATAGAAGTTCAAGGGATATCATATGATATTTGTCTTTCTCTCTCTGCAAAGCTCTAAACTTAATACCAGCAGTGAAAGTGGTAGCAGTTGAGAGAAGGGAGAGTAAAATTCTGTGGGAAGGATTTGGGAAGGCTGCATGGAGAAGGTAAAATTTGAGGTGGGCTTTGACAGAGGAGTTAAAATGGGAGAAGGCAGTGGTCTCCTCTTCCTGGGCGGTCATAGACTTTAGGACAGAAAAGTCAGGATATATAGACTGTGAGAAGAGGGCCAAGTTTGAGTGTGAGGTTTACACTGAAGAGTAGGTTAAAATCTCCCCACTCTTCATTCTAGGTAACACTGGGAATCTTCTTCCAGTGTCCAGTGTTACATCTTCTTCCTTTGGTCTAGGAGGCAGACCTAAAAGGGATTCAGCTTTCACTCTGACAACTTGTGTAAACACTGTGTGTGGAGTTCCCGTGGGTTGGGGACACATAGATCTGCAAAGATGGTAAATATTTTTTAGAAAATTGAGTCTATAACTCTGCCTCGAAATATGCAGGACTTGTCCCAGCCTTCAACTTTCCTATTCTTCTCTTATAATTTTATGAACTATATTTGGGGTTTCTTTTGACCTGAAGCTCAAAACTAGAAAGGCATTCTCATTGCTTTTGTTGCCCTAAACTGTGGCTCTTTCAATTTCTGGACTCGGAAATGTCATTTGATTATGAGGATAAAAAGTCCAAGGGTGGGAGGAAATGGGTTCCAGAGAGGCGAGGGCCGGCAGAAGCTGAAGCAGCGGCGGGTGATGGGTGCTGGGTGCATCTGAGCTGTGTTCAGCTGCAGGCATGGAGGCGGAAGGGTGGGAGGGAGCGGGCGTCCAGGTGGCGGCAGGGTTCAGTGGGCCGGGCAGTGAGCTGCTCAAGGGCGCGGTCCGCCTCCGCCTCTCTGCACCGCATTGAGCAAGCCTCTGACCGTTTCCTCCCTCGGATGTCCTCATCCCAGAAGAGGGGATAACGATGTGTATTCATCAGAGGAATCACTGACCAGCATCTCATTCAGAGCAGCTAATGGAGGTGGTAGTTAGACCTTTGAAAACATGAAACAAAGCAGACAAGTAAAAATAACAGGAAGTGGAAGAGAGAACTTCGTGACCCATAATGTTCTGTGTCATCTGCTGGTGTCACGCAGGTCATAAGGCCTCCATAAACATTTGTGACTTAGGAGGATGGTCATGCTGGGGACCTAGTCACTGTGTACCCAGTAACCCCCCGCATCTCAAGGAGCATGGTCTCCTCCTAGAGCACTTACTTCTACATTGGAATTGCCCCATTTCTCAGCTCATCCCCTTTTCAACTTTGTACAAACGTAAGTGGCCAATTCACTTTGCTACACAAATGACTCATGATTTCACGAGCAAGGCATGCAGCTTCCTTCACTCCACTTACAGAAAAGGAGCACATAGAGGCATGTCTCTTACAGCTTAGGTCTTTTCTAGGTGTGAAGCAAATTCAATGAGGGAACAGCTAGACCCAAGCTCAACTATCCAAGATCAGCTAGAGGATGAAGCTCGTAATTAACTTCAAAAGGCACATGATTCTTCCTGGATCCTTAACCTGTACTTCCTAATTGGACCTGAGTTCAAAAATCTCATTTCTCACGAAAGGTCAAAGCATATACATTTGGGACATTTTTTCACAAATGGATGTGAGTAAGAATTTAAGGAGGAAAAGGCAACTTTCTACAGTTTTCAGCACACATTAGCTATTTGACAACTGCTGAAATATAGCTGCATTTAGAGGTAGTGTGGGTAGCCAACCATTGCTATTCAAGATGGGAATTTTGGCCAAGAACTTAGAAGCAAGTGTACAGCGTGTTCCACATGACTCTGAGCATTTCTCATCTGGAAGATAACTGCATCAACAACTCCTGGAGTTTTCTTGGTTATTTAAACCTTCTGCCTTGGAATTGAATTCATGGCTTACCACCATCGGCAACCATTTCCCGTTTTGTTGTATGCTTTCACGGAAGGAGTAGGAATCCATAGAGGAAAAGGGGAACAAATGATTCTGGAGAGTTTACATCCCTTATCACATTTAATCCTCATAAGAACCCTAAAACATTAGTGCTTTTTTTCTCCATTTTATAGACCTTTTAAAAAAACTGAAGCTCAGAAAAGTTCAGCAACTTGTCTAAGATCTAGATGACTAGAAATGGAAGTGCTGGAATTAGAATCCAGACTTTCTTGACTCAAAAACGTTCATTTCATCCACATCAGTTTACCAGAATAACCTGAGCATGGGCCTCAAAAGACCTATGCTGGAAATGTGCCTTCTCCCGGTTCTAAAGATGGATTCACTTTTTATTATTCAACTATTTAGGTTGCTTATGTATTATATTACATAGCAATTCTGAACATCAATAATCAAATGAAGGGGAAATACCTTCACTACACACACACACACACACACACACACACACACACAAAATCTACTTTTTTTTTTTTCAATTGTCTCTTTGTTCCAAGACTGGGAATAAAAATAATTAGAATTTGCTTTGGGGCGTCTGTGTCCACTTTAACCTGATCTATTTTGTCTAACATTTCTTTGCAAAGCTCTCAAATGCATTGTTAGCCTATCTGATCCTGTCGTCTAGAGACCGCAGACTATTTCACATCTTACCGGGGGAACAGATCACTTTTAAGGAAGGGAGGGCATTCTTTACTGACTTTTCCTAATTTAAATCCATTGAATTTTGTTTCTACTGCCATTTTAAGGGCAAAGAAAGAGCAATGCATCTGTAAAGAGCTCTGTCACTTTTCTCCATGTGATGACTAATGGTGAGGAACTTAAAACCTTATCCTTGGTATCTTTTGGAGTCCAGACAATTCAACACTCTCTTGGGATGAGTAAATATCAGCCTGTTCCCAGGAAGATTAACTAGTAAGATGATGGAGGAAAAGCTGCTACTTTTTAGAGGGCTATACTTAAACTGCCATCTCTGCTTCTTAAGACAGAATCTCAGATGATTCATTTCCATGGTGCTATAATTTCTAGAAAGAAAAGATATTTTATACAGTTTTAAGAGTAACAGTAGTTTCCTTCCAAGATGTTAATTTTGATCTCAAAGTTAATGTTTGTTCATGTAATGCATTTACTGATCTTTAAAAGGCCATAAAATAGAGTTAGAAGACCTGGCTTCCAATATACTTGTAGGCAAATCCTCAATTTCTTTACCTGTTGTGGAGGTGACAATACTTACCCAACTTCCCTCATAGCCTCACATTTAAAGGGAGAAAAATGAAGCATATTTAAGTACTTTGAAATTTCTAAGGGTCCCCATGGGAAGCAAAGCATGAGCTTTGTGGACAGAAAGCCCCAAATCTGAAACTCAACTTCGCTACTTATCACCTGTCTGGGCAAATTTCCTAAACTCTATATCTTGGCTAACTCATCTGTAAAGTGGGCCAAAAATAGTCCCTACCACATAGGATACTTGTGAGAACCAAATGGACTACTCCCCCTAATTATACCATAAGGAAACCAAGGCCCCCGTTGGCAGTGTCTTTCCCAAGTTCATTCGTTAACAAATGCTCACTGAGTTATACCAAGCAGTGTGCACGCAGGGACTCAAAAGCCACTGTTTAAATTACCATGCCGCCTCAATTCTGAGGAAGACTTTTTTTCTTCTTAATTGAGAGCTCTTTTTGCTCCTTTATTTCAGGAGGCATGGTCATATTGCTGACTCTTTCTTGTTTATCGGCTGATGACTCATTCCTGAGTTATCTTAGCCTCTTGTTCCTTCTTTCTTCCTCTCTTCTGCCATCTCCATCATGGGACCATTTTCTTTCTGCTAGCACTTCTCCTGGAGATTATGGAAGAGTGGTGAACTACAGTGAATTAACTCCTTGTTAGCAGCCCTGTCTCTTGAGAGAGAAGCTTCACCCACTGCTGCTGACTGATAAAACAATGGCAATCTCTGCTCCCTAAAAGCATCTCTCCTACAACTTTGGCTTCCAGACTGCCTCTTGCCTCATTCCGCTCTAATTGCTCCTTCTTTGCTGGATCATCTTCCTGGGCTAAACCCTTAAATGTTAGTGTTCCTTGGGGATCTGCCCTTGGACTTCTCTTTTTATTTTGCTTGCTCTCTCAGGTGATGCCATACACACGTGTCCTCAGTTACCATCTATCAGATACTGTTCTAAGTCCATTATCTTTCGCACTGAATCTCTTTCTTAAATTCCAGATCCAGATGCCCCTTGAACATCAATGCCTGTGTCCCACAGGCGCATCAAACATGTGTCCAAAAAGGAACTCACTTGTCTCCCCCATTCACACACACACACACACACACACACACACACACACACACACACAGTTTCCGGGTTAGAACTCTAACCTCTTTCCACTGTCTCCACTAGGTACCCTGTGAGCCATGATTAAATTTACCACTTTTCCCCAAGTGCTTGTCATATAGAAGATGTGTAATTTCTTCCTCAAAGACCCACCCATCCTTCTAGTCTCCCGTTTTCTTACAACTACTCCTTAGGTCCCAGCAAGTGAGCGTTTAAGAAAGACAGTCTTTTTAGATCCCTCTCATGAATAGTTATTTGTTCCATCTGTGCATTCATCTCCCTTCGTTCATAACTTTATGCTATGATATCTTTTTATTTATCTCTCCCCAGTAAGACTTTGAGCTCATCAAATTAGATAATAATATTCTTTTTAAAAAAATGTCAAAGACCCTGTCAGATTGGACAATGCCTTACACACAGAAGAAATTCAATAAAAATTATTGAATGAATGCACTTATGACTATTATTAAGACCCAAAGAGCATTGTTTATCATTCTGTTTCCATGGTGAAATATTTGATTGTTGAGAATCGTTTACTAAATAATTCACTTAGCCCTCCACAAACTAATTAACAAAAAAAGCCTTCACAAGTGGCTTTGATATCGCATCAATATATAAGAGTTTAGAGTTAAGATTTCAGAAATATTTCTGTACCCTTTGGCCTTCAACAACTTTCAGATCTCCCTAAAATTTTTTTAACTTTAATTTACTTAAATTGTTAAAAAAAAGTAATCTTTACGCATAAGCTTATCTGACCCCAAATTTCTGATTATTATATTAGCTCTAGAGATAGATGAGGACTTTAAATCTAAAGGTATTTCAATAAATGGGTAGAATGAAGTCAGTGTAACATGTAGTTTGAGGAAGTAGTGCACATATGAAGCTATAGAAAAGGAAGAGGCAGAAGAATTTCAAAAAACTTAAACCAATTTTATTTACATATGCTGCCATGTAAAATAGTGTTAGTTGAACGACATGGTGGTTTTATAAAAGTGTCATGGTTTGTTATTAATTGTCTAACACGGTGCCTAGAGATAGGAAAACAAGAATAATAATTATAATAACTTGACATTTATCGGGCACTTACTATATGCTAGATGCTGTGCTAAGGACCTTACATTTATCACTTAATCCTCCCAGTGTCTCTTTGGCACAGTTCCTATTCCTACTCCTGTTTACGTATGAGTAAAATGACACTTGGAGAGGTTGAATGACTTACGGGAGAACACGACAAGCAACACATTTTATAGCTCTTTCATTGTAAGTCTAACTGGTCGTTCTGAGTTACGTGAATGAATACCTTTTAATCATCTCAATGCTGTATTAATTAGTAAGTGACTGATAAATCATTTGATACATTTGTATAAACTGTTTTGACACATCTAAAATGACAAGGCATCTTGCACATGTCATTATTGAGAATCATCAAAATTAAGTATAGTTAACTGTTGGTTGTCTAAATCCACCCCTTTAGTTTGCTTTAAAGTCTGCTTCCCTGTCAGAGTCTTGAGCCTTTACTATAAAGTATGCTTGCTTGTGTTTCCTGGACCTAGAACTCTTTTTTGGGTAGAAATGTTAGAAGAATTATTTCTTTAAAATTGGACAATATCGGGAATGCTGAGTAACATATTCTTGAAACATAGTGGGAGATTTTTAGGTCTGCTACATGATGTGGGAAATACAATTTCCTGCTGGAAGGTAATTTAAAAAAATAACTGATGGTAAGTTTTGGAGGCACTGTTCAAGTGTAAGTGTACTCAAAATAATCACAATTAAAAGAGCCTATGGATTTTTGTTAAGGCACATTTAGTAACATGTTTTGATTTGTAGTAACATTTAAAAGTCATTATAAATTTAAAAGTGAAGTGACAAACCTGTAAAATGTATTTTAAACATGTAACAGACAAAATAAATACCTGTAAACTGACTTTGTATGATGAAACTTTAATGTTACATACGTGGTGACCTAGCAAATGAATTCTAAATTTCATATAGAAATCATACCTAAAACTATACCAGAGATAAAAGCACAGACATATATTCAAAGGATGTTTGCTGAAACATTATTCATTTTTTTGTTTGTTTTGCCATTATTCTTATACCAAACTTCCAGGAGAAATCCACCAGTGCAACTGAAGAGCAATGGTTAAACAATGATGATTTAATAACTTATGAAGATACTGTGAAGCTGTTTTTTTTTTAACATCTTTATTGGAGTATAATTGCTCTACATTGTTGTGTTAGTTTCTGCTATATAACAAAGTGAATCAGCTATACGTATACATATATCCTCATGTCCCCTCCCTCTTGCATCTTCCTCCTACCCTCCCTATCCCATCCCTCTAGATGTTCACAAAGCACCGAGCTGATCTCCCTGTGCTACGTGGCTGCTTCCCATTAGCTATCTATTTTACCTTTGGTAGTGTATATATGTCAATGCTACCCTTTCACTTCGTCCCAGCTTACCCTTCCCCCTCCCCAGGTCCTCAAGTCCAATCTCTAGGTCTGCGTCTTTATTCCTGTCCTGCCCCTATGTTCTTCAGAACCATTTTCTTTTTTTAGATTCCATATATATGTGTTAGCATGTGGTATTTGTTTTTCTCTTACTGACTTGCTTCACTCTGTATGACAGACTCTAGGTCCATCCACCTCACTACAAATAACTCAATTTCATTTCTTTTTATGGCTGAGTAATATTCCATTGTATATATGTGCCACATCTTCTTTATCCACCTGGCTATTGTAAATAGTGCTGCAGTGAACATTGTGGTACATGACTCTTTTTGAATTATGGTTTTCTCAGGGTATATCCCAGTAGTGGGATTACTGGGTCATATGGTAGTTCTATTAGCCTACGGGTTTTATAATGCCTTTCCCTAGGTTAATTACTTTCAGAATATCTACCCGTCACAGTATGCTATATAGGTTGCCAATAAAGAATGCAAATTATTTTTTCCTCTATATTTGATCTCCTGAGTTCAATTTATGAGTAGTAAATGAAGATGGAGCTGCCTTTATTGTAAAATCTGAGGGGCATGAAAAAATTTTCTTGTCCCAAAAGATTTTGTCCAAAAAAAAGAAAGAAAGAAAAGTTATATGTTTTAAAGGTTTTCAAGCCTTTGATTGCTTTTAACAAGTAACTCTCTCTGGGAGAGATAAGCCCTTATGTCTTTATCACACCCTTAAGGAATCACACTGGGCAGCCGTCAACATGAAGATTCCCAGGCCTAGTCTCAAAGATTCTGATTTTATAGGTCTGGGATGAGATCTATAAAATGCAGGAATCTGCATTTCATTGCTGATTCTGATTTAGATGGTCTTCTGGACAACACTGAAAAAGCTTGACTTCATGGACAACTGACATAAACTGGGGATGTAGAAGCAGGAGTAAAAAGCAAAACTGAAAAATTACTAAACCCAAATTCATCTCATTGAAAACAGCATCTAGATGTAGCCCTGCCTTGAGTCTCAGGTTTATCTGAATTTTATTGCGTCAAGCATCACCAGGTGAAATAAATGAAATAAAAGCTCCTTAACTGACTTTAAAAACTCAAAACAGGGGAAAAATGACTTTTGTTTGTTTCAGAGGGTTCTTTTTAATAGCCCCAAAAATCTATTGACATGCTAAAATTTTAGAGCAGAATGTACAAAACGTTCTTGAATTATATTTTATTCTTGGACACCAGGCACATTGGGTTTGTATCACAAAACACTGAAATAATAAAAAGCAGGTGCCCTGTCAAGTTTCTTTCATAATTGGAAAACTACGAGTTGACGTATTTTGCAAAAACTTTTGACGGAATAACCCCAGCGGATTAATCTAGTGCCCTCACTATACGTGAATGAGATGGAGATCGGGGTGGGGTTTAGTACTTAAGAATATAGTAGGTGACAAATTAGGTTCATAATACTTTTTATGTTTTGTGGGAAATATTTTTTTTTTTATTATTCACCGCTAGAAAATGTGGCCAGTTGTTAAGAAGAGCTTGTTCCATATGATGGAGACTCTGAGTTTGGAAGTTTAGACAAAAACCTTGCAGGAGTGCTAGTATGGAGAAAACAGGAAGACAACTTCCTCTCTGAACATACACCGTTTCCTGGGGAGGAAGTGGGGGCTTTAAAAAAAAATTGTTCTTTGTTGACTCTGTAACTGAGAGGCATCCATTTAGTGATGACTGTACATGTTTATACAACCAGGACATCAACCTTAAAAAAAAAATCCTGAAAGTACCTTTTTTATTTGATAATGGCATGTTCAAAGCCCTTTTGGAATTTGTTGTATTTTATGATCATCATTGATTTACTCACAGCCAAGCATATACTGCCTGGACAGTTTTTAAGGGACAGCAGTTAAACACCACGCCATAAAGTGTATTTCAGCACTGCTCGTATTTTGAGCACAGTGGCATCGCCTGAGGCAGCCTCACCACCTCGCAGACTGAGCAACAGAGGTGATGGGTATTACCCAGTGTGCCAGGACCAGCCCTCACAAGAGGCCCACTTTGTGTGCATAGGTAAAAATAGGCAGCCCCAGGCAGTGATGGCAATGTGCATAATCTGTGATCGGTTTGGTATATGGGATACCTACTGGCTGAAACTTGTTTATGGCCAACCTCGTTTAAGGATGAAGCAATACCATCAAAGTGACCACAACTTACCAATCAATTGAGGGAATTGTGAGCATAAACCGAAAACCATGAGAACCATGAGACTCGCTGAGTCTAAGACAGTTCTGTACATTGACTTTTAAATAGTAACTTTAACATTATATTGAATGTTTGGGCAGAATTTGCCCTGTAACCTTTAAGGGACTTAAAAGATGGGCCAGCGAGTAATTGAAATGACATCCTTTACACAGCAGAAAGAGCACACGACAATGCTCAGAGTACCCCAAAGCCATAGATTTCCAGATTACAATAGAGAAATCTAACTGGAGCAGTTACAAAAAAACAAGTCCTTTTATTGAGGGCAGAGTAAATCTCTTTTATGAAAACAAAAAGGGAAGTGGATTTAACATCTTTCCTTAAGTTACTTTGAAAGAATGGTATTTATCGTGTTTTTTCAGGAGGTTGGATATCTTTCCCTTGCTTTTTTTATCCTCATAACTTTATGGTCTCTGTAATTTTTGTCTCTCTATTATCCACCAACTTAATATTTTAAAATACCTTGCTAAAACCATATGTTCTCCCAATGTTCCTTTTTATACCTCCATTATTTCCAGAAATTTCCAAAGTATTTGATAAACAGTATTATGTAGTTGCAGAGTTGCCCAAAAATCCATACCCAAGGCAGTCTTTATTTTCTCACCTAGTTAACTATATTTATATGTGGTATATGCAGGCAAGAATAAAAGAAAAAAGAATCTGCATTCTTTTTCTTTTTGTCTAAAGGGGGCAAAATGAAATAGATTACCCGATGACTTTTGGCCTTCTGGCAATTTCATTAGCTCTACAATAATAAAAATTTTTCAACAGAAGTATTTACTTTTCTCTTGTATTACTACTGCTCATCAGTCATCACAATTACCCATTTGGCCTCAAAGAAGCTAATTTTTAATGACATACAAACTAAATTGTTTTTTAGGTTCACAAACTTTTGAAAAGATTAAGGAACTATTGTTAGGTAACTGATAAAAACCTTTATTGCTTAATTTGCTCACTTGTGAAAAGTAATCCCATCAAAACACAAATTAGGCAGGCATTGAGAACCAGAAAACTCAGGTGAGGTACTGTTATTGCCAAAGACATCAATTTTTCTTTAGGCATATAAGTAAACCTTATTTCTCCTTAAATGTGTAAAAATCTTCTGTTGAAGGCTTACTTAGAAAACCCAGACCAAACACCTGAAGGATCAAAAACAAAATGCAATTTTGTTTTCTTTTAGGGATCAAAACCTCAATGTTTAGCTGTTTTTGCTCTCAGCCAGAAACTGGGGAGTCTTTCAAAAGGAGTACCAAAGAAGGTGGGCATGGACAGAGGGAGACAGATCTTTGACCTCTTGGGATAAAGGAAGGACAAGGGTTCTGACGGCAAGGCGACCTCCAGCCGTCAGCCTGTACGTTAGGAGAAGAGTCGAAGGCAGCCTCTCAGAAGTGGTAGCGTTTGGGCTGTTGCAAGAGTAATCATCCAGCTTACCAAGGCAATCAGCCTGTGAGCCACAGTGTGTGCCCCGGACTCTGGCCCAAGAAACAGGAATCATACTCCTGCGCTCGTTACCATGTCTTCACCAGCCTGGCACTTGGACACGTAGTGTAAGTCAATTAAAACTGGTGAAATTGAATTAAACTTAGCTTGAGTTTCTTGAAGGGAGTGACCATGTCACATTTATATTTAAACCCCAAATGCAGTGCCTGAAATATACTAGACACTAAATATATGTTTAATGATGAACCAATTATGGAATCCTTGGGAGTTCTCACGCAGTCTTGTAGAAATGATTAAATGAAAGATATTGGTAGATCTGTTGTATTAAAGTACTCTGAATAATTGTTACTAACAAAACAATAAATGGGAACAATTAGGTCACTGCAGTTATTGCTCAAAGGACAACCTGCAGATTCGAGCATCCAATGGTGTGGCATATGGTTATGCATCTCACCATGTTGACATCATGCTGCAAAATTCACACATTATATAAAAAGAAATCACACCAGGAAAGTACAGGCTACCACAAATAGTAGAGTGAAAAACACATTACTGAAGTTTACTGCTTAGTAACAGATTTTAGGAGTTTGAGCTTCTGATTCTTAAGAACTTCATTGATGCCAATTTTGAGAGGCCCTCCAACCAACGTAAGAAGAATGAAAGATACAAAGAAATGAAGTGTAGTAGAACAGGGATGAGAGGGGGAGGTAAGTGACTTAATTTAGGTGCAGCTAACATTATTTCTAAAACATGTAAATCCTGTCAGGCCCACCTTGGCAGGGAGTCAGGAGACCTGGGTCCTTGCTCTCTCTCTGCTACTAAATAGATTAAGCAGATTTCCTCATCTGTAACATGAAGACATTGAACTATTTCTGATATGAATTGTGGTTTTAAACAAGCCAAAACACATTTAGGGTTTTGCCAAGACCTCTTAATGCACATTGCTATTATCTTTACAAACATATCAGTAGAATTATAGCCCATAATTCAGTGACCTCTTTATTATCCTCAATATAATTAACTTGATATTACAGGTAAGGTTGTGTCAGCCATTTCTTAATAATGTCCCCTTTCCAAAGGATAGCTCCTCTTCAGTCTCTTTTGTCTTGCAGCACATTCTCCTATTTCTGGTACAGAATCTGCCTGGAGCAATGTCTTTTACTTAGTCTCTTTGTATGTCTGTCACCCACACTAGACTCTGAGTTATTTGAGGGCAAATACCATAACATACTCATCTTTTAGAGTCCTTGCCTAGTGCAGGGATTGGCACATAGTAGGTGCTCAATAAATACTGAAGGAATATTTAGAAAAACTTAGTTGGTCAATAGCATATTTAGTGTATGTATCGGATACCTTCTTTTTTTATTAAAGTTTATTTATTAATTTATTAATTTATTTATTTTTGGCTGCGTTGGGTCTTCATTGCTGCCCGCGGGCTTTCTCTAGTTGTGGCAAGCAGGGGCTACTCTTCGTTGTGGTGCGCAGTCTTCTTCTCATTGCAGTGGCTTCTCATGTTGTGGAGCACGGGCTCTAGGCGTGTGGGCTTCAGTAGTTGTGGCTCACGAGCTCAGTAGTTATGGCTCGCGAGCTCTAGAGTGCAGGCTCAGTAGTTGTGGCACACGGGCTTAGTTGCTCGGCGGCATGTGGGATCTTCCCGGACCAGGGATCGAACCCATGTCCCCTGCATTGGCAGGCGTATTCTTAACCACTGCGCCACCAAGGAAGCCCTATTAGATACCTTCTATTCACCCCTTCTATTTGGATACATGTCCGCCCTTTTTTACCCTGTTCTAGCCAGCAGGTTCTTGCCTTTCAAGGTAACCTGCTCTATAGGATTTTCTCCCACTTGGTTTCAGAAACTTCTTCCTCTTCCAGTTCTTCAGTCTAGGAATGCTGACTGTCTCTGCTGTTAACCTTGGGTTCCTGCTGTAGCCCTTGGGATTCCCCTATACCTTAGCTACACCTGGATGATTAACCCCTTAACCCCTCCATGAATTATCCTAATTGGACCTATTTCCTGTCAGGACCCTCACTGATACGGTAGATAAGAAAGGAAAAAATTTCAGTTTAAAATGTGTTTTTGCACTCATATCATTGAGAATGACCACACTGAATTTTTTGGTAAACACCTCAACAAGTAAATCCTGTGAAGGCTAAGTATTTTTGTGTACAGCTGACCCTCACTGATTCACTCATCCCCTAAGTATGCTGTTACAGATTCATTTCAGTGTCTATACCACAAATGCATTTTGCATTCTAGTTAGTAAGTACTTATGTTTACATTTGGTCATTGGCGTTTCTGTGTCTTGTGACCTCTTGCATTGGAATATAGTGCCTCAGGAGAAAGGGTGCCATCTTTTGCTTTTTCTATGATGCCTCACAGATAACAGTTCTATGGGTAACAATTATCTGAAAAAACATCTGGATATTTATGATTATGAATAGAGCCTAATAAGTGTAGAGCCCTATGTGAAAAGAAACATTTTGCACATTTTTGGGGCTAATTTGACTGGGCTTGTTACATTGTCTTCCAGAGCCAACAATTCTTAAGGAAGTATATAACCATTCAGTTAGTATATTCATGGCAAAATAATTTGAAGAATCATTAAAATGCCCATCCTTTAGAGCATGTTAAACGTATCAGTTCAGGCCAAGATCCAGATATGCCAAGCCTTTATCACTGATGCGTAAGCACCAGGAAGCCAGGGACATATTCTATTTTGGATACTGCTGAATCCTCAGTGCCTAAAACAGAGACTGGTCTTCATTATATTTGTTGATTAAATGAATATATTGAAATTGCTTACATTATTGTTGTCGTCCGTGTTTTTGCAGTTGCCATGTTGTCATTCATAAATGATCAAAAAGACAATTTAAGTTCATTTTCTCAGCAGATATTTATTGCATTCATACACGTGTTTTTGAACAGAGTGCTTCCCTTAGGAACTCACGTTCTACAGCTGAAAAGTACCCTCTTGAACACAACAGAGTCATGGGTGGATCCCACTCAGTGGCTTTTCTTTTACATCAAAATACCTTTGCTAAAAGCAAGCCTGTACCTCCAGTCTCCCAACCTCTTATTTTTGCCAGCTTTGCAGAAATATATTGAAGCAATTAGCACTTTCCTAAAGAGCCCCTGATTCTATTCTGGGATTCTATGGCTGATGACCATGTTGTGCCTTTTCATGTGTACTTAATTACTCAGATACAATTGCTGGAAAGCTATTTTTTTCTTGCATGATTTTTTTCTGCCTCACCCTCAATGGATGAAATCAGAATCTTCCTCCTTGTCTGTGACTCACAAGAGGTTTTCAGGGTGTCATGGTTCCATCAGAGACTTTCCCAGGTCCCTTTTATTAGGCTTTTATATAACTCCAGTTGATCTCTTCAGGCTTTTAAATTCATAGACATTTTGATTTATTCACAAACACTTTTTACTTGTTTGATTATGAATAGGTTTTCGATGTGAGTCATTCTTCTGGAGCAGTCCTAGTGGTCTCAGAACTTGGAACACATTGAATAAAACTCCAAACTTAAAGTAATTGTTTCTTGATCCAAATAGATTTCTAGAGGATGCAGAGTTTATGAGGGAATTGTACATGGCAAGATACTGTTATAATTGGGGTGTGTAAATTCCCTTTAGGGAATTAAATTTCCTCCTTCTCCTCCCTTTCCACCTTCCTCTTCCCTCTCCTCCCTCCTACTCTCTCTCCTTTTTTTTCTTGAGGACCCAAAGATCCACTTCCCTTTGTAAAGATTCACATTTACATGGAAGAGAGAAATGCTTTATAGATTCTTCAAGTAGGTACGTATTATAAGTAGTCATATACAACAATTTAAATCTATATTGCTCTGAAGAATTTGTTCATGAAAATACAGTTGACCCTTGAACAACATGGGGATTAATCCACATATAACTTATATCGGCCCTCCATATCCTCGGTTCCCCTCCATCCTCAGATTCAGCCAACCGTGGACTGTGTAGTACTGTAGTGTTTACTATTGACAAAAGTCCGTGTATAAGTGGACCCCTGCAGTTCAGACCCGCGTTGTTCATGGGTCAACTGTAATTCTTTACAATGTATATTCAGATTACATACCATAGACGAATGAGGCCTTTCTTTTCTTTTTTTATTAAGAAAAGGGATTGACAAGAAAAAGCCATCTTTTTTTTCAAAAGAGGTATGAGTCATTGTAATCTTATGAAATATTGCTTCCAAAACATAAAAGCAAAGAAGTTCAGAAGTAAATCTTACCATCTTGGTTGCTTTTGTTACATGAAATTGTCTTTCTTATTTTTTCCCTCCTTGGTCACCTCATTGTTCCTTTTATGCGGGTAAGGGATGGTGCCATTGCCCTCTGATTGCTTTACACACTGGTGCTTTCTCTCCTGAAAGGGCCATTTTCAGTCAGACTGACTCTTAATGTCATTTCGATATTTCTCCACCTCATCCCCACCTCCCGCCCCACATACACACACTTTGCACTACTGCAGATGTTAACTTGTCAGAGCCCAGAAGTTGCCGAGATGTCTGCAGGAAGAAATGCCAGCATGATGCATAACCATGACCTGAAGGAAATAATAAATTGCAGGAGTGTTGCTGTGAGGAACATACTAATTTAGGACATCTTTCTCTGATGAAATGTCAGGCTCTTAGTTTTCCAAATGTGGGAACTTTTGTTCTTGTTTTCCTCTTAGGCACAGGATAATTCCCAAGAGAGATTCCATTCATTCCTCATAGAGAAACAGAAGACAAAGAATGAAGCTGAGCTAGTAGCTTGTTAGGAGAATTGTGTTTACTCTGAGATCTGATTCAAGAAAGGGACTTGGAATCTCAGCAAGCCCAAGCTAGAACTTCTCCATTTTGCAGCTGGGGCATATAGAGCTCAGCCATGGATTCTCCTGACCAGGGAAAGTTCCAGTCATCTAGAACACTAAACAGGCAAAGAGACATAGAGACTGTACATAGAGACTGATTGTTGGCAATGTCATTAATGAGGGTCATGTTTACATTTTTTATTTTATTTTATTTTATTTTTTTGTGGTACAAGGACCTCTCACTGTTGTGGCCTCTCCCATTGAGGAGCACAGGCTCCGGACGCACAGGCTCAGTGGCCATGGCTCACGGGCCCAGCCGCTCCGCGGCATGTGGGATCTTCCCAGACCGGGGCACGAACCCGTGTGCCCTGCATCGGCAGGCGGATTCTCAACCACTGCGCCACCAGGGAAGCCCCCATGTTTACATTTTTATTGTTGTTCTCGAGTCCAAGCTCATACTGCTCTCCACACGACAGCCCAATAAATCCAGAGATGAGGTGTTGGGGCAAGGAATAATGACTTTATTTGGAAAGCTGCAGACCAAGAAGATGGTGGACTAGTGTCCCAAAGAACCATCTTCCCTGAGTTAGAATTCAAGCTTCTTTTATACTAAAAGGGGAGGGCATGTGGTTGGTTTCTGCAAACTTCTTGGTGTTGGAATCCTTTGCTCTTGCATCTGTCCGTGTAGGTCAGGTCATGGTGTTCCTGTAAACTTCCAACAAGACAAATGTTATTCCCTGTTCCACAACTTTTTATCTCTATATGAATGGAAAATTGTTACACCTTTAACGGTCAGAGCCTTGAGAATGGACTATCCTGTAGGCAACATTCTTAACTTGTAGCAAAAGCAGTAGAATACAAAGGTTAAAGTAAAAGAAGCAGATCCAATACAGAGTCAGATTTTTCTTCCCTATTATATTGTGACTAATCTTTCATCTGTTTTAACTACTGTCTTCTAATTGGTGATAATAATATAACTGAAGTCCTCAGATATGTAGGAAGTACTTTTATTTCTTAATTTATCCAAGTTGATTCCTTGCCACCCTTCCCCTCCTCATCCCTCAAGAGATAGTTTCAGTAATGTTCTCTTTATGCTAATAAGTGATGCTCTTCCAGTTGGAACTAGAAACTGAACCCTGCCTAATGAAATGGTTGGTCTTCATTTTCGCATTGGTCCAAATTGATGAAGCATACAGGGACTTTTGCATTCATTGTTTTAGTCATCTTTAATAGAAAATGTGAAGACGTCTGGATGGGTTTGGCTTTCTGCCAATTAATGTTGCCACTGTTTTCCCATGATGCATATTCACATGAGTCAACAGCAACCTTTTTGACTAAGCAGAGTTAGATTTAGCAAGCCTGTATGCATCAGGATATTGGATGTGGGGGAAATTAGAATAACAGGGGGTAGTGAGACCTCACACAGAAGCACTGACAAATAGGTTCCCAAAACAGTGGAGTCACCATGGCCCTACACCACCTCACATCTCCCCAGAACAAGTTCTATATGATGGACAGACAAAGAAGTGCTCAGTTTTGTCATCCCTTGCTCAGAAACTCACAGCCCAGAAGAATCTGGAACCTGGATCTTAAATTAAAGAGGATACAACCTCTCTAAGGAAAGAGGCCCCACCCCAGCCCAATACGTCATGTCTCTCCTTGTCCATCCTTGAAGCCAAGCCTTCCTGTGAAGATCCCTGGTGGTTTTTAACATATCATTTCAGTGAAAAAGCATACAACTTAATAGCAGATCAAAGGGAAAAGGCTAAAAAGTATTTCATAATGTAGTGTGGTGGTGGGGGAGCCAATTCTTAGGCTTTGTTAATAGAAATAAATTAACTGAAATCAGGAATGTGTATCAGTCACACTTAGCTTTGGTTGTGAGTGACAGAAAACACAAAAATCACAGTAAGTAAAGCAGCATAAATGTTTCTTTCTCTCTCTTATGAAAGAAGTCCCAAGGGATGGACTTCTTCCAAGGGTTGGAAGGAGAGAGGGGCACTTCACAGCGTCAGGGATCTACATACTCCCTCGCTGTTCTCCCAGCCTCAGCATGTGGCTTCCACATGGGGGACAAGATGGCTGCTCGAGGCCCAGTCAGGAAGAAGAAGCAGGTGGCTGCAGCAGTAGAGACAGCCCCTCTCTTTAAGGACTCTTCACAGAAGTCACACACAATACTTCCATGTAAGTCTTAGTCACATGCTCACCCCTAGCTTCAGGAGTGGCGGGAACATGTTGCCTTTACTTGGGGTAGTTATGTGGGCAGCTAAATATCAAGGCTAGTGTGACTAATGAAGAAGAAAAGGATGGATGTTGTTCTCCCTTCTGGAACTTTGGCAGTGCTCTGCCCACTTCCCAGAAAACTAGTGGTCTCTCCATGGGAAGTGAAAGGCCTTCTCTACTCCTGTCTTGTTCACAGAACACCTAGGGTATGCTTTTCAGTCCCAGGAGCCACACTACAAAAGAGATATATGTGAACAAATCAATTCAGAGGTAAATTACCAGGATGTTTGAGGACTGGACCCTCCATCTACCTCAGTGTTAAACAGATTGAATGGACTGTGTCACATGAGGAACAGGTGAAAGAACTGTTGACATTTCTCTAGGAATTTACTCCTTTCTCAGAAAAAAACATGGGGACTACATGATACAATACTTGACTTAGGACATCTGAAGAGCTATTCAGTATGTTCCCAGTTGGTAGAATTAGAAAGTGTCCCCAGTTAGTGAGTCTGACAAGAGGCACCGTGTAAAGGAGCATTTCCAGGTCCTCAGAGGAGTCCTGAGGTTGACTGAGCTGTGTCTGGGGAGAGTGAACTTGCTGTGCTCGAAGGGATTGAAGCAGTGTCTGTGGGGTCCGTTGACAGCCTTCTAATATGTCTTCCTGGCTCTAGTCTTCCAGTCCCTGCAGTCCATTCTCCACACTGCCACCGGTGATCTTCTAAATGCAAAACAGATGGGATAACTTTCAGATCCATCCCTCTCAGTGGCTTCCCATTGCTTTCTAATGCCCAGTTCCTCCTGACCTGGTCTTGTCTTACTCACTCTGAGTCTCCAGACAGAATTGCCACTTGCCCCAGTGTGTCAAATTTCTCTCCCTTCTGGAACTTTGCCCATGTCATTCCCTCTTCCAGAACGCTCTCCTCCATACTCTCACACTTCACCTGGCCAACTCCTACACATCCTGAATCATCACTTCCTCTCTCTGAAGACTCTACTCCCACCCTCTCAGAAGGGGCTTTCCCATAACTTGTGGCACCTCTGTTAGCACAGCATTTACTACAGTTACTGCAATTGCTCATTTAATGATCTGTCTTTCCAGCTAGACTGTAAGCTGTCTGTAAGTAGAGTCTGGTATTCTCAGACTCAGCACAATGCCTGGTCATCCTAGGTGACTGAAAATAATACGGAACGTTATAGAAGATACTCAAGCATCAGCTGAGGGGAAATACAAGTCAAGCATGAGGAAGAAACAGTAGAGGTAGGAGTCATGAGGAAGGGACAACAAATTAAAGAGTGTCTTTTGCTCCAGCCTCCCTTACATTCTTTCTGGAGTGGTGGGATTGAGGCATGTGAAAGAATTACTTCTCTTGGGTTACTTGGATTGCCTCCCAGCCCCCAAAGAGTTAGAGCAACTGTTACAATGGAATTTGAAATACTATCTATGTTAATGGAGGTCAGAATTACAGAGGCTGGATTTACAGCTCCAAAAATTGACCCAGATTTATTTCCTGTTATTCAAAATTAGTTATGTTGAAGGAAGAGCAAGGGGCTTCTTGGTGTATAGAGTATTGCTAATGTGTCCCTGGACTTAAATCTTGTTTGGCTTGTATCTGTTCTGGAGAATGTGACAGAGGATCTCAGCAAGTGGGGCTGAGCTTGGGGTCCTGACCACATCAGCAGCAGAATTTGCATGTGGGCAGCTCTGGCCTCCCAGACCTTAGTGACCTGGGCTGGTCACCCATGTCTGCCTTTTCCTGAAGTGATTTTTACAGGCTCTGAGTAGACTCCTGCCCTTAAATACCTACTGCCATTTGCTTCTTAATGCTTAACATTCCAGGTTTAGAGATGAGGCCTGAAATTCAAGGACCACAAGAATGACATGTTGATTTAAATTCACATATAGGAGACTTGGGCTACAGAAAGTATAGATGGGGAGTGAAAAAAAAAAAAATGAGGAGTTTGAGACAGGAAAGGCCAGGAATTCTAAGTAGGCTGAGCAGGTAGCAGACAAACTGCATTTAATTTATAATTTTGTTTAGCCTTATTTACCCCAGACATAACAGACAAGAGCAATTTCTTTTTCGGGGCTGAGAGGATAGAAGAGGAGTAATTCAGACCCAGGAGTGGACCTCCTGCTTCCAGCATGGGGACAGGGCATCCTCTATTATCCACTAGAACTACTGTGGGATTCTCCATGTGGCATTGCCCTTAAATGGGAGGGACATACAGCCCCACCTCTGCATTACCACTGGTGACCTCGTGGTCAGTCCCTGCCTGCTCTGCAGTTGCCCACATCTCCTTTTTCTTGGTACATACAGACAATCAGAAAGTAGATGAATAGGCAAACAGATAGCAGTTCCCCAAGAGGAGGGGTTTTATGCTCATGCAGCCCAGGACAGTGGTCACCTTGAAAAAGATTTTTTAAGTCTAGTCCTGTTCTGAGGCTGACTGGAGATAACTTTTCCTTGAATGAAAATAACCCAACCGGCATGAACTATTTATTTTCGTGATTGTTTCAAGAAAGCACATGAACAACAATCTTATTGTCTCTTCCATTCTTGTTTTAAAAGGCATGCAGCTGCTAATAAGTTTGTGTGTGCAGAGCATTAATTAACAATAGTCCCTTTTTATTTATATTTACCCTCTAAAAATTTAATTGTTAATTGCTTTTGTAAAATGTGCAGTTTGTGCATCTTTCTGTAGATTTGCGTGCAGTGAAATTAAACATTTTAAAATGTGTCAATGATCAGAGAGGCTTAATTCTTTTGACATATACAATGACAGTGTTTCAATTCTATAAACAAAACCCACTGGTACAATTAATCATTAACCTACTTGCTGTAGGGATTAAGGGAGACAGCGGATGTTAACTCTTTTGTGACTCACTGTAAGTCAGCAAGAGAGGAAAGATGGTAGCACGTGTAGTTTTTGTTGTCTGAAAATTGACGGCAGTTCGATAATCAGAGGATAATTTTCCAATAAACTTTTAATATCCCACTTTTAAGTATACAAACTTGCCTTTGTACTGAGTCATCTGGAATTGTCTTCCACGCTGTGGATGTACACGACCCGGTTACTCGTGCGAGTTGCCTTTGACTTCCATTAGATTCTAGTAAATTATGCCTCTCTCTTGCTCAACTTTCTGCCTGTGTGTTTATGTTTTTGGTGAAGCAGACACCCAGAAGGCATAGACACTTCATATTAGTTTTCTGAGTTTGTGAGCTGATGGAAGAATCATATGGCTCTTCCTCTGTACTTTATCACTGGAGGAACTAGAGAACTCCACCATCCCTGGTCCTTCCTGTAAGCTCATCTTCTGAGCTTTCCCTCTTTGGCCCCTTACCCCCTTTAGGTGCTCTTGGGAAAACCTCCTTACTCCTACACTGGAGCTCCCCAGCACTACCAAGTGGTGAACTGAGGTGTTTCTGTAAACAGAGGTAAAATCTAAGCGAGCTCTGTGGAATATTCTGTAGATTTAAATATACTAATCATAATTTTCTCAAGAATGCACCAGCCTTTCACAGGTCTTTGCAGAGTCAGTCTCTCTCTCTCTCTCTCTCTCTCTCTTTCTCTCTCTCCATATTTATATATTTTTGAATGCATGAATGATCAATAGCATGACTTGTGGTTCTGTCAGAGGTCAGGTCAGTAGGGAAAAAAGCCTACAGATGAGGGAGAACATGAAGTTGAAAGATTTTATATAGCTTGGATGCCAACACCGTTCAGAATATTTGGCTTTTCTAATTTCATTTTGCCCACAAAAACAATCAGGAAAAAAAATTCAGGGTCTGAATATTTTTTAATCTCTTGTTTCCCAAGCAAGCATATGTATCACAGAATTGTATCTCTTCTCCTTAGGCATGTTTAAGCATTTTGATTCTAAATATAAACCCCACCTATTTGACAGTGTTCCTTTAAATGTCAGAGAAGCCGGAGAAGTTGAGGGGCTGGGAGGGATGCAAACTGAACCTCTCTGAAGGATTTTAATGCATTCCCTTCGGTGTCTTTTCTTCCTGAGAATAAAGGGAGGGAAAAGAGCCAATGGACTCAGCCCTATAGCAACATTTTTCCCCAAGGAATTTTGTATTTAGTTCTTGTGCCTTTGGCTAATAAAGAAGAGAGACACATTTAGCTCATCTGAACAAAAGAAATCAACGTTCAAAATGTGGTTCTTTTACTTGTAGATTTTCTAGATTTTATTTCACCCAACTCTAGGCTGTAAACTAAAGAGGACAAATTATTTAAAGCAAGAAATTTATTCTCTCCTTGCAGTAAACTGCTTTGTATTGAGGTAGCTTGTTTTTCCTCTCAGACAAAATGAAACAGGAAATTATCTGGTGGATTCAAGCTGAAGAGAGAGCCACACTCCATAATTTGAGCACCTAGCTTCTCCCTTTCCCAGATAATGTAGAGAATTTCTTAAACTCTCACCTTTACTTTGACTATTCAGATATGTAGGCTTCAGCTATGAATACACAGTATTACGAGTTCAAACACTGGGACTGAATTGACCCGTTAGTAAAATAACTAAACTGGTCCTAGTTAACTCATAACTCCTACCTCCCAACTTACCCCCTTCCACTCTGCCAGCCCGTTCCTCCAATTCAATTGACCATTTGTTTGCATGAATTTATTGGACTGACCACCTGGTGTGCTGTTACAGAGGCTTGGTCTTTCTTTTATTTCTGTGACTATCAGTTTTTGATTCTTATTTTGAGGCCAGTTCTAGATAGTTTACCCTTTGATGGATAGAGACCCGTGCTTTGTCTCATTTGGTTCCATTCAGACGAAAAGTAGGGGTGTAAAAAGGATGCTTGGGTCCAGATAACAGGAGGCCTAGATCCTCTCCCCTCTGGGGACTGTCCCCTCTGCAGACACAGCTACAGGGAGAATTAGAAAGCAACAACAGAAAGGAGAAAAAGACCACATGGTGGAATTGTCAGCTGCTTTTGTTAATGTCTCTTAAAATTCAGGTCAGGGTAGTACATGCATATACCTAAAATGGGGAGATGGTCTGGTTAAAAGTCAAGTATGTGTTCTTCACATTTTATAAGAAATAGGATAAAGACGGATGAAAAATAAAGATCTTGCTTTTCAAAGAGAAATTTCCATTTTGTTACAAAGGAGAGTGCTTCATCTGAAATTGGTAAATACACGGCTGCTTTGCATATATTCCAGAAAATACAGTTTGTCTTTTTGAACCTCACAGGATTAGATGCTGTATTACTATTTCTTCTTATTTCTGGAGCTATAGATGTTATATAAACAGGATAGCTCACAAACATCTATCAGCATGTCTTTAGCATGGTGTTCTGTCACGTGAACGTTGCAGTCTGATCAAATTGATGGTGTCTTTCTAGCTGGGGAAACACAATGCCACATAATTCCATTCCCCCGACATCATGTTTTAATCAGTGGAAGACAGCAGGCACCAGAGAATGAACAAAATGGTTCCTGAACCACTTACCCGAGAGTTTTAATGGCGCACCTAAGATGTGATTCCTGGAGTTCACAGCATTCTAAATTATTCTAAGGCATATTCTCCACCAGAATTTTTATCTTAAAATAATTCAATTCTGGTTCACACAAGGGCAGGGTCAGATGGCCTGCAGGAAGAAAGCCAGCTAAATTTCCATGATTCATGGTCACTAGGCAATGTCTAGTTGCAGCTGATCATTCATACTGGCATATGTCCCAAGTATAGGTCATCCCAGTTATGGATAACCTGACTGCCCTTAATAAGACTAAAGGATAGTTAAATGTAAAATAGATAGCTAGCGGGAGGCAGTCGCATAGCACAGGGAGATCAACTCGATGCTTTGTGACCACCTAGAGGGGTGGGATAGGGAGGGTGGGAGGGAGGCTCAAGAGGGAGGGGTTATGGGGATAAATATATACATAAAGCTGATTCAACTTGTTGTACAGCAGAAACTAACACAACACTGTAAAGCAATTATACTCCAATAAAGATGTGAAAAAAAAAATACTAAAGGATAGTTTTACTCTGCCTCTAGATAATTTGAAGGCTGTGAGTAATATCTAGAAGGTATCATTCCAAGGAATTCTAGCTTAGAGACAAAATTCTTCCTCATCTTTTGAAAACAATTATCTTTGAACAGTCTAGCTGTGCTAGCAAGATTTGGGATGGGAGACAAGGGATGTAATTATAAAATCACAAAATGCCTCATCATAGATGTAACCTCCTTTTTTCTTAAAATTTAGGCTCTCACAGTTAGAAGCATCTTTAGAGGTCTTTGAACCTTAACCATATCTGTGTCTGGGTGATACTAACTCCTATTCTAAGGCTCTTTACCTGCTGGTTTCCTCCTTCTTTGGATCCAGTTAGAAAGAGATCTGTCACAATGATACTCCTTGTTATGAAGGACCACAGTGGAGGATTATAAGGACCTTGTCTTGGAGGGTCTGGCACATTTTGCATATAACTTTTCTCAAAAGTGAGAGCAAATTCCATCCTTCAGAGAAACCATGTGCTTCCCTGACTGCCCATCTTTCAGTGTGCCATGTTCCCAAACGCTGTTCCTCCACCAGCCTTGACTCTTGGCTTTGCAGAAGGCTCAGCCTCACTTGATTTCAAAGCCTCTACTCTCCTCCCTTGGACTCTGCTTACTCGTGGGCTGGGCAACTGCAGAAGTCCAAACTTCACATAGTTATCTGGATTTGTATGAAAATGCCTTATCTGTCACCCAATTGGATAGCAATCCATACAGGGATTTCTGCCAGAACAGCCCCCATCTGTGGCCTTCCAGCTGGGCTGCCAGACCTCTAACACTCTCACCAAGAGACCTCGTATTCTCTGATGCAGCCCATTTCCTCTGAGTTGGGCTTCTTATAACTCTGTGAATTGTTCCTAGACAAGAACTTAGGTCTATACCCAATTAGTTGAACCCTTCTTTCACATGCTAGAACTTTAGCGGATTAAAGATAACTCTTATGCTTCTGTCCTCAGTCCTTTTCATCTTTCTTATATCACAGTAGTTCAGATTCTCTCTCCATGTCACCTGGCATGTCCTCTAAACAAGTTATCAGTTTGGCTATCTCCCTTCTAAAAGGGGTACCGAAAACTGAACACTATATTCCTAGCTGGGTTGGCAAGAGCAGAGTTGAGGAGAACTAACTCTATATGTGCAACCTCACAGCCGCGTTGTTTTGGCAGCCACATTGATTGATCCGTGTCAACTAAAATTCTCTGTATCCCGTTGTCTCTTTCAGAATAGGCCCTCAGTAAAATTTGGATTACTTGAATTAAATTAACTCCTTTTTACACATTAAGGCAATCCTGCTAGATTGCCTCTGTCCAATCCTGTTCATTCTGTACAATTGACGTTTTATGTCCAACTACAGGGACTTAATGTTTATCCCCTCAAACATCAACTTTTTAGGGCTAGCTCATGATTCTAACTTGTTGAGATCCTTTTGTTCTGAATTCTGTACTCGGTATATTTTTTATTGCTCTCAGCTCCATGTCATTGATAAATTGACTAAGCATGTTTTTACAAAATTTAACCAAGTCATCAACAGATTATTAAACAAGACAGGGAAGAGGTCAGAGTTCTATGGTGTGCCGTAAGGGCCTTATGGGTTGTCATTCTTCCATGAATCAGCTCTCTATATGGACGTTTGACTCATTACGAGTCCCTCTAAAAGAGATGACCAGTAGGATCATGGATTCTATGGTCAAGCAGAAGTGGATTTGAAACTCCAACCCTTTCCCTCACTAATGGTGTGGCCTTGAACAAGTTCATTAAAATTTCTCATCAACAGACTGCTCATCTATAATAATATTTCCTTCCTAGGTTTTGGGGGCAGATTGAACGAGGCAATGGCTATGAATTATGGACCAGTGCCTGGCACATGTTTGTCACCCATCAATATCACCCAAGCTCCTTCCCTCACCTAGTTTGTCTACAGCTTATATACAAGGATATCACAGACTCTAGGTTCACCACTGAAAGTAAAAATTCAGTGATCTATTAAAATTGCCTCATCTATGTGGCTTTTTTATTTCCTCTTAGCGAATCTTTCAGTATGAAATCATTTCCTGAAAAGGGGGGGTTAAAAAAATAGGAATTAAGATTTTTTTCTTTATGTCATCTGGTAACATGCACCATTAACCTCAGCCACATAAATTCCTAGTATGCTTTGGCTCTGAACTTTAGAAGAAAAATTCTTTAGTCATCTTTAGTATTTTATAATTATAATTAAGCCAACTTAATAAAAATATAAATATCCTAGTTCCATCTTTTAAAGCTATTTCCTCTTGTGATGTATTCATTTCTGAATGAAGGTTTTACTTCCTACAAATATTTCTGGATAATTCAACAAAGACACCTATAATCAAATCTACAACAAACAAGGTAGCCAGTCAATCTGGAGTTCTAATAGCTTACACTGTGTGTCTACAGATGGATATGATGAAGCATGACATGAATTAGTAAATCTGTCAGGAGAAAAACAGATTTCGCTGTCACAAATTAACCAGTTTTACCATGATTTCAAGGCCATAGATTTTCAATTACCTGAAATTAGTCATAGTGGTAAGAGACTACTTTTCTTTCTAGTCTAGCCCACAAACAGTGTTAAAGCCTGTTTTAGGTATTTCAAATGGAGAATTTAAAACGTCCATTTAAAATGATTTTTATAAGCTCATGTTTCCCTAAGAGTAACTCTTTGTAATCAAAAACACTAAGGTAAAATACAAAGATTTACCAGGTAGTAAATGAATAAGCACAAAACTTGTACATGCAAAATGTCCACTAGTTTAAAAAAAAATCTACTTCAATAAGAAATCTAGATTAGGCCCTGTTGGCTTTCATTGTATAATGGAAATCCATTTATATGCATTTCCAAACTCTCATCATATCATACCTCAGGGCACCAATAGGGGAATCACCTCTTCTATTAAACTAGATGTGTCAGGAGAGTAATGGGTGTAGAGGTGGTCGTTTCTATGAGTGGAACCAGATGTAGAAAAAAATCCAGTTCCTAGCACTGAACTGGAATCTTCTCTTGGCTGATATGATGTGACTGAATTCCAGGAATGTTCAGTTCAAAGAGGAATGGGTTCTCATCAGTGTCTCTTTGGGCATTTGAAATCTTTTGCTTATTTGTTTGTAGGAATCTTTTTTTGTTAATGAACTAAGGCACAGCACTTTTGATGCAGCTCTTGACTAGCCCTGTAGAATGCTGCCTCATAACTTTTTCCTGTGACACTTCCTTTCAGTGATGTTTCACATGAGCTTTTTCCCCTCTGCCCACACTCTGTGTTCACCACCAAATTTCCATTGTCAGTCCCTGCCCACACACAGTTGCACTTGCTGGTATACTCCTCCAGTCTTAGAGCAGTTCACACTGCCACTAACATTTTCATTACACATTATGGAGAAAAAAATCAACTTCCTCAAAAAGGTCATAGCGTTCACGTAAAGGACTTGCTGTTTTCTAGGGCATTTTTGTCTGTCAGGTCTCCTCATTCCTGTTTTTTCCACTTGCCACAGTAAGAATATGTGCTCTCTCTTTGCTTGTGGGACCCCCAAGCCGTTTTTCACTGTTGACTGGTTTTCCCATCAGAAGTTCTTCATTATGAGTCAATAAAATAATACTCTATAGTCACATCCCCAGCGAAAGGAAGGATTGCCTAAGTCTCTAGATTATTCAGGAAAGGAAGTGGGCGGGGCCGGGGGGGTGGATTTGTTCGCTTTCTATTTTCTATTCAAGCAAAAGTAGATTTTAAAAACCGAATTAGGGAGGTAATAGGAACTGCTTAAATCAGACTCTCTTATCTGTGTTTATAAGCTCCCAACTCGGGAGAGCTTGAGAAAAAGAAAACTAAAGTTTCAAACATGTGCTTGTTTCTAAGCACAAACTTGGCAACTTCTCACGTGGCTTTCACGAAACCTAAGAGTTCTCATACAAGTGAGGTCTGTGTTCATCACTTTCCAGCAAAGATTAAATAGCAGGGTGCTGTGGTGATGACTCTGGTTGCTAAGACTTCATTGCCAAGTCAGAAACATCAGAGAGACAACTCCATTTAACCAGAGGCCAAGGATACCTCAGCCACATGAGCGCCAGGCCAAATGCCAGCCAGATTAATCAGCATGCAGAGTGCAAGTGTCAGGAGCAAAGCCTCTTCTGGAGTGCTCAGTCCATAGGCCGGTGTGAAAAGTAGCAGAGCAGAGGACAGTAATAAGTGGCCCATTCCCGGACGTGACTCTGACATTTAAAAATTTCTAGTCACTTTGGGTAAGTGATACTGGAAGTTCAAGCATTTACTTCCAAGGCAGCCTGGGATAGCATCAGCTGTGCTTTCTTAACTGAGCCTAAATTAGTACCCTCATTCTTTCACTTATTCATTCATTCATTTAAAATATAGATATTTCTAGGGCACCTAATAAATGTCAAGGAAATTCCAAATACACCTTTTTTTGGCATAGGTAATGGGTGAATTTAAAGTTCTGAGAAAAATAGGAACCCAGAATCTGTATTTGAGCAATAATAACTAAAATAAAAGTAGTTTTTATTAACTACCTACTATGTGTACATTTTATATATCTCTTTTCTCTATCACACTTAACTTCTAAGGAAGGTGTGGAGAAGGCAATCAGAGGGGTGCTCAGGGGCAGCTTGATTCACAGAGATGAGAAAAGCCCCTCAGAGGATCCCTGGATACCCTGTCAGTGTGGAAATAAGTTAAAGGAACATAACTCAGCACCGGGAAAGTCAGAGGAGTAGATAATAGTTCAGTGGTGTGGCGGGGCGTGGGGAGATACAGGTGCTAAATCATGCTGGTTTTGTTTATTTGTTTGAGCTGTGATTTGAAAGTCAGTGAAAGCTGTTTCTTTAAATCCAGTTACATTTATCAGGTCACATCCTGCTTGTGATATTTCGTGCTTGTTTGTAAAGACCTTTGTAAAAAGTCTCTCCGTATGAGGATCCATGAAATGTAGTTGTTAAGGGGTAGGGATCTGAAGCCAGAAACTGTTGGGTTCCATTGGCCACTCAGACACTCGCCACCTGTGTCACCTTGGGAAGTGATTTCAAGCTCTCTGCATCAGTTTCTCATCTTTAAGATGAAGATGGTTACAGTTTCTACAGAGTGGAGTTGTGAAAATGACATGATGCATGTGAGTTACTTACCATGGTAGCTAACATTTACAGAGTAATTATTCTATCAGCCCCTTCTGCCACTTTTTAAATACAGTCTTGTGCATCTATTCTTTCCAGGGACTCAAAAAGTACTCTGTCTTTCCTGTGTTTTGATAGGCAATTTGTAAAAGCTAATATTCATTTCGAAGCAAAACCTCATTATGCTATATTGCTGTATAATTTCCTCAAGCGTGCAAGTATCTGATGCTGCTTATTAAAGTAAGAAAATACACTGTACCAGAAGGGAGGAATTTGTAAGTTCTCTGCGTCTGGGCTTCTCAAACTGTAATGTGCACATGGATCCTGAGTCTCGTTGAAATGCAGATTCTGATCCAGTAGGTCTGGGGCAGAGCCTGAGATTCTGCATTTCCAGCCAGCTCCCTGGCAATGCCAGAGCTGCTGGTCCACAGTCCATACTTTGATCTAGACCCCAAACCAATAGCAATGAGGGAATGAACAGGGCTGAGGAATTGGTATGAACATTCCTCCAGTCATGGGTAATTTTCTGGACAGCAGCTTTTCTGTGGAAGACCCAATGCTCAGCCCTCACAGACATGGCCAAACCTCACTGAAAGGCACCACCTTCTTACACCAGCACCTGTGAAAACATATTGGAACAGGCTATAAAAAGAGAGAAACCTGCAGCCAGACACCTGGGCAGCCCGCAGCTGTTCAACCAAGAGAAAGCACCCTGGTTTCAACGCTTCGATGCTCCTTTTCTGGAAGGCTGGGTCCTCCCAAAGCCCCATTATTTCTGAAAATCATGAGTAGCAGACGTCCCTGAGGCTGGTGGACCACAGGAGGGAGCATCACAGACTTTACTTGACCTTTGTCACTGCAGCGAGTAGCTCCCAGAAAGCAGCTCAGCCTCTGTGGACCATTCCTCACTCCTACATCAAATAGATTTTTAAAATCAGGGCTCTCAAAGTCTTTATTTAGTGGATTTGGGTGCCAGTTGGACCAATAAAACACAGAGTGGACTCTATGTCTCCACAGCTTCCCATGACAGTTCTTCTGATGGGGAAAAAGAGTATATCCTAGAAACACTTTTTTAAAATGTTTAAAAATCCTAGAAATGTTGGACAAATATAAAAGTCATGACTGTATTCAGAGTCCCTTGTGCTCCATTTGGAATTTGAGGTTTAACACAGACACTGAATTATAAAGTGGTGAAATCTTCTCCTTTACCAGCTCATGCATTTTTCTCTAACATTTCTCCTGGGGTATTGCTTGCCCTGGCCCGGTGACAAGAGATGTAGTTCTGCCCTGGGAGCACGGTCCACCAAAGGCTCTCCCTGCTTTCGCAAATGCAAATGCAAACTTTTGACTTCCATATATTTCAGGTAGCTTTTCCATAGTCTGTCCAAAAGGCAAACTTACTGATTTATTTCTCAATCCCACGCCCAGTTCTAGCAAAATATTGGGTATAGAAATTTCAATTTTATAAAATAACAGTGAAAGGTACAACAGGGATTTATGAAAAGCATGCTTCTCAGGTTATAGACATAGAGAAAAATAATAATTTAAAAATACAAAGTCAGGGGGAGGGGTATGTGGAACTCTGTCATTTCTGTGTGGTTTTACTGTAAACCTAAAATTGCTCAAAAAAATTAAGTCTGTTAATAAAAGAAATGCAACACTCACGACCTTGGAAAATATAAGCAGATATGCTAAAGGCAGAAGCTCTAGAAAGGATGTTCAAGAAGAAAGGGCTTCCGGAAAGTTTCCTATTGCTGCACCATCATTAACTGGTATAATGAAAAAAAATCTGTTCCTCTGGTAGGAGGTAAGGAGACCCCATCCCCCCACCCCACCCCATTTCCTGTCCAGCAAGAGAGAACCTCCTGGAATGGGCTTAGAGTAAGGCCTGGGTTTGAATCCCAAGTCAGCCCTCTCACTAGCTTTGTGGCTTTGGGCAAGCTACTTAACAGTTTTGACTGTAAGTTTTCTCATCTGTAAAACAGTTATCGTGACATGCGCATAATGGAATTATTATTAGTATCAGATGAAATATTGTAAATGAAACCACTAGCCATAGTCTGTGCTTGGCAATGTTAATCGAAGTTAATCAGCTTCTAGTAGCAATCCTCTGCTTTTGTGGTTTAATTCTGTGAAGAGGTGTATCGTGTCAGATGGAAAGACACTTAGTGGGGAAAGAAACCTGGGGAGGGATGAAACCTACTTGTATGTAGGTAAGTACCTAGCAATCTGCTTGACACACTCGAGGGCCTCAATAGATATTTGTTGAATGCAAAAGGCTCTGGACCCAGGAGTACCTACAATGATTGACTTTATCCTCAGAAGCATTGCTCTGATGCTTACAGAACATTACAATTTCTAAAGTGCACTTATACCTATTTAATAAAATAAACCAAAACTTGGGAGGAAGGTAGGACAGGTCTTAGATTCTATTTTAAAGAAGTGGAAACTGAGGTACACAGAGAATCACACAAAAACATTTAGCAGAAGAGCAGGATTAGAGCTCAGGTCTTCTAATTTATGCAGTTTTCCCACTCTATCTGTTGAAAGTTAGCAAGTCTCTTTTCCTTATACCCACTAGGGGAAAAAAAGACATTCTAAACACTTTCCTTATACCCACTAGGGGAAAAAAAGACATTCTAAACACTTAAGAGAGCATAGATGAGTCATAAGCCTGAGTTTGGGAAATTTACAATATAAGGAAAGATTTGCTGTCTGTCTTGACACTTGGCCAAAAGCTATATTTTTTGCATCTTAGGCTTATTTTCAAATAATATATTGTAAAGGCTTGATAGGATGGGGGTGGAGGGAGTATGGCAGGGCAAAGAGAGAAGATAGTAAAGAAAGGTTTTCCTGGTAATGGAAGGTTTTCATGGTTGTTACAATAGTTGCACTAACCGTACCAGCTGATGTTTGTATAGGTCTAGCAGAAAAGTAGAATTTTTATGTTTTTGTGACACCTGTTAAGACTGTGTAAACGTCATCTTGATCTGGAGGATGGCCAGTTCCCACATATCTCCTAATAGAAGGAGCAGAATAAGATGAGGTGGTAGATAAGTAGCTACCAGTCACAAGCTGGTTAGTGAGGGAGCCTATATTTGAGTCATAGACATCGGATTCCATTACTGATGTTAGAGTCTTCCCTGTATGTAGGCTTGGGTGGAAAGAAGCAGAAGTCTTGAAATTATTAAGAGTTTGAGGAAGGGGGTTAAAGAAATAAGGAAGGAGATTGGAGCGTAAAGAGCTGAAAAGGGAAGGCTAGGGACCCTGACGTCAGGTTTCTCTCTTTGATACTGTGACTTGATCCTGGGTATTTTTGCCATTCCCTGGCTGCTGTAACGTCTATTATCATCCTTCCTTTTGGACGAGTGAACTATGTCTCTTTCGATTGAAGGATATATTTAGTTATAATGAGCCCAGGTGAACCAGACTTTTCATTTGAAACGTGTTTCGAAGGTAAGGTCATTGTCACAAGACACAGCACTATGCTGCTGGGCAGAGATGTAATGTCAGGTAGAATAATACAGACTTGACAGACAGTCACACAGACCTAAGCACCCAGGGACAAAAGCAGAACACAGCTTTTCTCGGGAAGTTGTCTAATCAAATTCAGGCATGTGTACAGCCTGCAGCACTGCAAGGATGACCATTTCATTGGGCAACGATTATGAAAATTGGATTCGTTTTTTTCAGAAGAGGGTCAAAATTAGAATTCCACACAGCATTATCTTCTTCCCGCGATGGCCATGTCATTTTTATTAGAGATTGTGTTGCCTAGAAATCCTCCGGATCCCTTTTTTCTTCCTCACATCTAATCCATGTTCAAGTCAGCAGCAAAACTGGATACCAGACATATTCAGAGAAGCACAAGAGACAATTAACACCTACCTCGTGGAACACTGGTGACGATTAATAATATTGTGCCTCAGCTGTGTATGTTTTTGTGTTTACCACAATCAAGCTTGATTAAAGCTGACTTTTTGTGACATCCTCTGATTCCTTGTGGTGTTGGGAGTTTTAGGAGATTGGTTGTCCAGCTCGCATTTTTCACCTCATAGGGAATCACTCCTGCAGCCATTTCCTGATCTATGCCAGGGATTAACGGATGTTTCTCTGTGGCTGGTGAAACAACGTTGTGGAGACCACCCCTGGAAGCTGGCTGGGGGAGATTCAACTCTTCAGATCAAATGTGTTTTTACCACCCCTGGCTCTGCCTCCTGATCAAAGTCAGGGGTGATTTCGGAGAGGTGGCCCCTCACTCAGATGCTGTACGTCTGCTCTCTCCCCTCGGGCATTAAAGATAAGCCACTGATGTGGAACCAAGTCCTCATCGTGGCAGCCGACCTCTGTTTACTGCACAATCGAGGCCCACGTCTTTAATCCCTCCCTATAAAGCTGTCTGAGAGAGTTGTACAGACCCACGGATGTCTTTTATTGTTTTTCTAATCACTTTTAATGTCTTTTCCCACAGTTTTTGTAAGTGAATGTTGCTGTCTCAGCCTGGCCATGTCAGCCAAGAAAAAAAAAAAAAGAAGGAAAAAGAAAGATTCCCATAAAAAGATGCTATTTTAATAATTCGATCTATTATTTTTTTTGAGTTAGAGAATATAAAATTGTCGATTTCATCCGGATTTAAATTGTATCTCAGGTACAGGATCTTATTTAAACGCATGCACACACACACACACACACACACACACACACACACACACACAGAACCAATGTCTCAGGATGTTCAACCTTTTCCACCTCCCTCAAAAACACCACTGTCTGTATTCCAACATGAAAAAATGAATTATTCCCAAGCTCTATTTTCCCTCATAGATGTTCATGTCTCCCCCACCCCGCTTTCTATCTTTTATGGCTATTCTTTTGATTAAATGTATGCTTGGAGTTGCTAATAGTTTCAGGAGAAATGTTTAGATCCGATACAAAGGTATTTGAAAACAATAGAAACAGATTCAACATCCTTGCAGCTTCCCTATGAAGGAAGGTGTATTTCTAGGTGTGTTTCATGGCCTAGAAAGATTTAGCCAAAAGTGAAAACCCATCCCCCATAGCACTGTCAGATTTTTCATAGTACACACTGACATACCTTGTAATTTTGGCAGTGGCCTGTCATTTGGATAGTTGTCTGCAAATGCTACTAATGTTATTTTGGATAAAACCTGTCTCGTTACCATGTAAGTTATGAAAAGAATTGAACTCACATATCACCCACATTCCTTCCCCCTCTTCTTGTGTCGCCCCTGTCCTATTGTGATGCAGCGCAGTTCCCAGGGGACTGTAATGCCCCTGAAAATTGACAGTCACATTCTAGTATAACATATTTTTCCCATTTAATAACACAGTCTAGGTAATGATTCATAACCCTCAAAGGGCCTCCTGCCAGTGACAGCTGAACTCAAGAAATTGAGTACACCATGCAATTTGGCGGTTACTATACTTTTATGGTTCAATCAAGAGTTAAAGCAACAGTGTATCTGGAGAGACTGGTAAAGTGGCATTTACCTGATATATTTCCATGTCTGTTTCACACATGTAACTCTTGCTTCTTCAGGCCACTGTGGCCTGAAAGAGGACCACAAAGGGTATATTTGTTCCCCAAGAGACCATCAGTCCTATACAGGCAGGGATATTTTCTCCTTCTCACCTCTGTATTTTTAGTGCCTACGATAGTGCCTGGCATATAGTTGTGCTCAGTCGTTTTTTCTCCTGCCTGGTGGCGTGTCAGTCAGGAAAACAATCTTCGGTTTTGAGCTCCCCTCCATCAGCATCACTACATCCAAACTCCTCAAGGCCCCTTTTAAACCCTGGAAGGATTAAAGTGACTGGCTTTATTCGTCTGGCCCTCAAGTAGCAGAGCTACTTCCTTCCCACCACCTGATGGCCTTCATTAGGAGCCCTTGGTGCTCCTCCTTCAATCATCTCATGCAGCTCCATTACAACTCGTTACAACTAGGTGACCTCACTTTCTCAGTCTTCTCCTGACTCATAGGACCACAGCTGGACCTGAGACTTTTTGAGTGTCAAGACTTGGTGCCTCTCCCAAAAGGATTCCTTCCTACTGACCATCAACAGCGAGCACCCCAGAATAGTTCCTGGGTACCTTAGCTCCTTCCTACCTCAAATGAGCCCCCTGCCTTACTTCCTAAGACACTATTTTTTTTCTCAGAAACTTTGTTAAGATTAAGTATAATAATGTATATAAGTCATCTAATATAGTATCTAGCATCAGGTAAACAGTCAATAATTGACAGCTTATTCATTTTTATAATGAGTTAAACTTTAAAATATATCTTTCCATAGCTATGAATTATAACAAATGTTAAGTTCCTAATATCACAGGTACGGAGACAACGTCATGAGGTTAAGTAAGCATGGGCTTGCCAGGGAATTTAACCCTGCTTCAAGCCCCGGCCTTGACATTGGCTTCCTCCATGACTCAACATCTCTGAACCTCATCTACATCTGTAAAATTTGGGTCACCATACCTCACATGGTAGGTATAAGGATTAAAGGAGACCATGCCTGTGATTCCGTGTTCTAGATAATAAAGCATCATGCAAATTGAGGTATCTTCTTTCTCCCATGCAAATGTATGTTATGTGTATTGAGGGCAGCCTGTGTTTTGCTTTCGCAATAGGTGAGTTTTAGAACTGAGATTTCAGAAGACCTCAGCATGGGCATAAGAAACTGACTTTCCTTTCCTTGGTTGTTAAGGGCAAATAGCACTAAAGTGGAGGAAGATGATGTAAAGGCCAGGTCTTCCTTCCCCTGATCCTCCAGTGTATGACAGAGTCTGTGGATCCCCTCAGGATTTTTGCAACCAGGGGCTACTCTGGCAGTTTGTTTTGCACACCATTAAAAAAAAATAAAAATTCAACTAGAGCCAGGCAAATTTTTTTGGCTTGCATTTGAGATATGTTTTTAAATTGCAGAACAAAGTTTAATTTGGTTTCCATTTCCCCTGATGAGGAATAGCATCTCTACTGCAAGAAAACCTGACACTCCTTTATTCTTGCAAGGATGGTAAAAATTTTCTGGGTCACAAAATGAGCAATAGAGGAAGAAATGAAAGTTGCATGCAAGACGCTTAAAATAAATATTCCTCTGTGGTAATTATTAGAAGGCGTGGATTAAGAAGCCACCGGCCTCAGGAGTTTGGGTCATCCTTCCCTCTAGTTTTCCCTCCTTGCTTTGTTCCATGGTGCTCATACAGCACGTGGTAGGCGGGAGCTGCTTCACCCCATGTTTCCCAAAGTGCTTGGAAACGCTGAATGGCAATTATCAAACAATGCCTTAGGGTGTGTGGGCTCCAAGAATATTACTCTAGCCGAAGGCCAAATCAAGAAACTCTTCCTTATAACAAATCCACTGTCAGAGGGAAATAGTAGCAAGAGATTTGGATTATCCCGGGTGCCACGCGAGACATTTAATTCAGGTTACCAATTGAATGTGTCTTAGGCTTTGTGGGTATCCCACCAGCCTAGAATGCAGTCCCTCTTCTCAAGGACATTATTGTTTCACTCAGGAGATCAGACTCATAGGGCCCTTCAATAATAAAGAAAAAGAATTGCTGTCGCCATGTTGACTGTAGAATTTCAGAGGAGGGAAATGACCATAAACCGGCGTGTCCCAGGGAAGTCTTCCTATAGGCTGTACAGTTGGTACGGGCCTTCCAGGACAAAAGAGGCAGACATCCCCTGAATAGTGCCTTCCGTTCATGCAGCCTTTTAGATCCTCTGTGACCGCACAACCCCTGAGTGAGTTGGGCAGGTCTCATCCGACAGAATGAAAGAAAAGAGAGGTGGGTGTGACCCTTCCACAGTGTGGAAGGCAGGGATGGGAGGCCGGGTCACCTCCCGCTCCTGCCGTGATGATTCTGGTGTTCCCTTTCCCTAAGTCATTGCTGCTCAAATGTGTGTTACCATTTTACTCCGCTTATTGCTTAGCCCATGGGAGATGCTCCACACATTTCCTTCTGTCCCCTTGTCCTCAAGAGAGGCAGGGGATGAAATGGCCACGTTTCTAAAAGTAACAGCGCAAAAGCATAATATATAAGAGAGAAGACTTCTATGTCTTCTGCCCCTCTCAGGGGAGGCAATTCTAATTGGAACCATATTGGAGTGAAGTGGAAGCTGGAGAAATATGATGATTTTGGAGGAGAGAAGGCGAGAGAGGAGGCCTCCATCCTTACCTGCTAGAATCCTCTGCAGCCTTTGGCATGGCTGATGATCCATCCCCTTTCTTGCTTCCTGATATCCTTTCTCCCCGTTGTTTCCACGGCATCCAAGGAGCTTGTCCACCTCCTCTTCTTGTGAATCCTTCTGTCTCCTTCACCAAACACTCTGGTTCATATAGCCTCTTAGATGCAGGTGGCCCAGGAGCTTTGGTCTCAGCTCTGTGTCTCCTACCCTTTTCCTCCCCCAGAGCCTCCCTGTCTGTGCGGATGGCTCTTAACATCTGAGCTGCTCCAGGCCAGACTGGATTTCTGCCCTGAGCTCTAGTCCTTTATCTCCAGGGCTCCCCAGTTGCCTCAGACTCAACCTGTTACAAATGTAGTTTTGTCCACTGAAACCCTCTGGTCTCTTGTTTCCAAGACCATTTTCACCAGAATCCTTTTTCTTCTCTTCTGCTCCCTGAGTGTCACAGAACAAATATAAAAGTTATTCTCTACGTTCAAGTCTGTTCCTTGGGTGGAGAAACGTTTCCTACAAGATGGTTTGTGGCTGATGGCTGCTGTCTGTGTCCAAGGGCTCTGGAAGCCATCTTCCCACAGCCCCCTGAATTCCAGAGCCTCTCTGGAAAGAGGAGGAGGTGTGGCAGGTTTGCATAGGCGAGAAGCTGGCAAGAGATGTCTTGTAAATGCCAAAAATTATTGCGCTGGCGTGAACGGAGGGGAAGGACGTTAGGAAAGAAATAGAATCTTATCATCCATGGCAACTGGCAAAAAGGATGCCCATTAGAAAGACGTCCACCACTGGCACTTTGGCTCCCGTTCAGTGTGTGGTGTTCTATGTATGGAGAGGCTGGAAAACATATGAAAGGGAATTACTCGTGTTTTTCCATCTGTACACATGTGCTTTCGCTGGTGTTAAATTCTTGTTGCGAGAGTCTCTCATTCCGTAATGTACACACAGAAAGATATTCCCACCACTTAAAAAAATTATTATTATTAAAACCAGCTGAGTCAATTCATAGGGCGTTGGAGCAGGACAAGTGAAATGTAAACCCACATTCTCTGGAACTGTAAATGCTTTTAACATATGCACTGCTTCATGTGAAATTTATTCCACCACCAGTATTGTGCTTTCATGTCATTGTTTTCAAGGGTGTTATTTGAGGATAAAAAAATGCATGGCTTGAGAGGGGGAGGTTTACCCTAAATTTTGAAATGTGGTCATCAGTGCCTAACAGACACAGAGCTTCCCTTCTAGGTGTCAGGACATGAGCAGAGACCAGTTTGAGGGAAGAAGCTGTCCCCTTACTCCTATCACTTAGGTGCTTCTTGAAAAGGAATTGTTTACCTTGCTTCAGAAATGAGCACAAAAGTCACCCAAGTAGGAGACCCTCAGAACGCCACCAGTTGGACCTCGGGTGTACTTTCTTAGGTGATGAATGCACCGAGATTAAGGTTTATTATCTCCTTTTGCTTTGCTGATGAGCCATGAGCTACCTTGCTGAGGCTTAGTTGAAAACACTACCCAGAAACACTACTCAACTCTGGCCATGAAGACAACAGCCTGCTGTGAGGTTTTAAAAATTCATTTAGGGCTTCCCTGGTGGCGCAGTGGTTGGGAATCTGCCTGCCAATGCAGGGGACACGGGTTCGAGCCCTGGTCTGGGAAGATCCCACATGCCGCGGAGCAACTAAGCCCGTGAGCCACAACTACTGAGCCTGCACGTCTGGAGCCTGTGCTCCGCAACAGGAAAGGCTGCGACAGTGAGAGGCCCGCTCACCGCGGTGAAGAATGGCCCCCGCTAGCCGCAACTGGAGAAAGCCCTCGCACAGAAAAGAAGACCCAAGACAGCCAAAAATAAATAAATAAATTTATATTTTAAAAAAATTCATTTATTCATTCAACAGATGTTTACTGAGGACCAATTATGTGACAAGCACAAGTCTAGACTTTTGGGATACATCAGTGTACAAAAAGGATGAAGATCTCCACCCTGTTTATCAGAATATACTGTACTTTAGTCAAATCAGCGCTTACTACCCAAGTATGTCTCTCTACAAGGTACTGTGGGAAGCTCCTGTGGGAATACCAAAGACATGGAAGGCATGGTCTTGCCATGAAAGAAATATCAATCTAGCTTAAGTTGTCAGATTCAGGGGTTCGTTTATCAGTCCTCTTTCTTCTTTTTTTTTTTTAACATCTTTATTGGAGTATACTTGCTTTACAATGATGTGTCAGTTTCTGCTTTATAACAAAGTGAATCAGTAATACATATACATGTGCTCCCATACCTCTTCCCTCTTACGTCTCCCTCCCTCCCACCCTCCCTATCCCACACCTCTAGGTGGTCACAAAGCACCAAGCTGATCTCCCTGTGCTATGCGACTGCTTCCCACTAGCTATTTATTTTACGTTTGGTAGTGTATATATGTCCATGCCACTCTCTCACTTTGTCACAGCTTACCATTCCCCCTACCCATATCCTCAAGTCCATTCTCTAGTCGGTCTGTGTCTTTATTCCCATCTTGCCCCTAGGCTCTTCTTGACCTTTTTTTTTTTTTTTCTTAGATTCCATATATATGTGTTAGCATATGGTATTTGTTTTTCTCTTTCTGACTTACTTCACTCTGTATGACAGACTCTAGGTCCATCCATCTCACTACAAATAACTCAGTTTCGATTCTTTTTATGGCTGAGTAATATTCCATTGTATATATGTGCCACATCTTCTTTATCCATTCATCTGT